>NC_057718.1:39856874-39912062 GCF_004010195.1 Chiloscyllium plagiosum | reverse complement strand
CAATAAGCTTCTATCTGCAATTTGAGAGGGAGAGGGTACAGTCGGAAGTGACAGCATTTCTGTTGAATAAAGGGAATTATGGAGCTATGAGGGAGGAGCTGGCCAAAGTTCAATTGTGCAATACCTTAGCAGGGATGACCGTGGAGGAACAATGGCGGATATTTCTGTGTATAATGCAGAAGTTGCAGGATCAGTTCATTCCTAAAAGGAAGAAAGATCCCAGGAGGAGGCATGGGCGGCCGTGGCTGACGAGGGAAGTTAAGAAACATATAAAGTTAAAAGAGAAAAGGGAGAACATAGCAAAGATAATTAGGAAAACTGAGGACTGGGAAGCTTTTAAAGAGCAACAGAGGATTACTAAGAAGGAAATACGCAGAGGAAAAATGAGATATGAAGGTTAACTGGCCAATAATGAGTGGTGGGGGCATGGAATGCGCTGCCTGTGGGAGTGGCAGAGTCAGAATCATTGGCGAACTTTAAGTGGCAATTGGATAGGTACATGGATGGGTGCTTAAGCTAGGACAAATGTTCGGCACAACATCATGGGCCGAAGGGCCTGTTCTGTGCTGTATTGTTCTATGTTCTATGTGTTGCTGGAAAAGTGCAGCAGGTCAGGCAGCATCAAAGGAGAAGGAGAATCGACGTTTCGGGATTCCTGAAGAAGGGCTTATGCCCGAAACGTCGATTCTCCTTCTCCTTTGACGCTGCCTGACCTGCTGCACTTTTCCAGCAACACATTTTTAAGCTTAGAATATGGAATAGAAAATAAATCAGGAAATAGGAAAGGCATGTAAGCAAAACAATGCTAAATAATCATGGGGAACTCCTGTATGCAGATGGACTGGTAAAATCAGGTTGGTAGTGGATCCTAACGAAAGGAATTTGTGGAATATCTAGGGGTTTTTTTGGAGCAGTTTATGGTGGACCCCACGATGAAACAGGGAATTATGGATTTGGTGATGTGTAATGAAGCAGACCTGATTAGGTAGTTAATGGTGAAGGAACCCCCAGGAGGGAGAGGCCATAATGTGATAGAGTTCACCCTGTAGTTTGAGAACGAGAAGCTGGAATCAGATGTAACAATATTAGAATTGAGTAAAGTTAATTACAAAGACATGCGGGAACGACTGGCCAGAGTTGATTGGAAGGGGAGCCTGTCAGAGAAGACGGTGGAGCAGCAATGGCGGGATTTTCTGAGTTTTCAGGGCTCAGTGTTGGGACCACAACTATTCACTTTATATCTTAATAATCTGAATGGACGACACTGATGCTAAGTTTGCAGCTGACACAAAAATAGTTGAGTGACAGGTAGTGTGGAGTAAGTGGGGAGGCTGTAGAAGGACTTGGACAAGCTCGGAGAGTGGGCAAAGAAGTGGCAGATGAAATATGATGTGGGAAAGTGTAGGGTTATGCATTTTGGGAGGAAGTGTAGAGATGTAGACTATTTTCTAAATGGGGGGGAAGGCTTCGGAAATTTAAAACGCAAAAGGACTTAGGAGTCCTAGTTTAAGATTCTCTTAAGGTTAACACTCAAGTTTATTTGACAGTCGAGAAGGCAAATGCAATATTAGCACTCATTTCAAGAAATTTAGATTACAAGAGTAAAAATGTACTGCTGGGGCTGTGTAAGGTTCTGGTTGGACTTCTTCTGGAACATTGTGAGCAGTTTTGGGCCACGTATCTAAGGAAGGATGTGCTGGTGTTGGAGGGGGTCCAGAGGAGGTTTACAACAATGATCTGGGGATGAAGAGCTTGTCATGTGAGAGCAGTTGAGGGCTCCAGGTCTGTACTCAATGGCATTTAGAATGATGAGGGAGGGATCTCAGTGGAACTTACAAAATACTGAGTGGCCTCAATAGAGAGATGTTTCCACTATTAGGGAGCTGAGGACCCAAGGCCACAGTCTCATAGTAAATGGACAATCCTTGAGAAATGAGATGAGGAGGAATCTCTTCAGCCACAGGGTGGTGAATCTGTGGAACTCATTGCCACAGAAGGCTTTGGAGTCATTGAGTGTATTTAAGATAGGTAGGTTCTTGATTGGTAAGAGGATCAAGGGTTACAGGGAGAAGGCAGAAGAATAAGGTCGAGACACATATCAGCCATGATTAAATGGTGGGGTACACTTGATGGGCCAAATTCTGCTCCTATATTTTATGGTCTTATGAGGTGTGGTGTTAATGAGGGTAATAACAACTTAATATACTTTTACCACTTTCAAGAGAACACTGTTGGAAAATGCAACTGAATTTACTGAACTTTGCTTGCAATTCTCAGATTTCGCATTGCAGCCCACAGGCAATATCAAATCCCTACAGTGCAGATGGAGGCCATTTGGCCCATCAGATCTGCACCAACCCTCTAAACAGCATCCCACCCAATCTCTGTAAATCCATATTTACCATGGCTAATCCATTTAGACTGCACATCCCTGGACACTACGGGGCAATTTAGCATGGCCAATCTACTTAACCTGCTCATCATTCAAGGCCTGTCCCATTCTAGCCTCTGTTTCTCTTTTCAAAGATGCTGACTCAACTGCTAAGTATTTCCAGGTTTTTTTTGTTTTTAACTTTAGATCTTCAGCATCGGCAGTGTTTTGCCTTTGTTATTGCTGGTTTACAATCATTAAGATTATAGTCACAATAGTGACTGGAAGTCATGCTGGCCATAATGAAGTTTACTGAAGTCGTTCAGATTTCATTGTATCCAACTGGAAGGTGAGAAGGAATTTGGTGGCAATTACCTGATGAGGGACCATATGATATTATTTCCATGAATTAATTCGTGCACATAATCACCAGGCGAAAGGATATAATCCGTTCTGTAATCACAAAAGCTTCTGAATTATTATCTGCCATGGTTGCTTTACGCCCACCAGTTGTTTTGTCCTTGTTATAAAATTGCCTGAATAAATTGTCCTTAACTTCCAAGGAATACGAATTTTGTTTTTAAAAAGAAAATCATTTCATTTTGTGCATGGGTGGATGAAAAAGAATAATATTCAGCCATAAAATGGTATTCACTGAAGGACTATGATACAAGAGATCATGTCAATGTCATTCTGCTGAAGTATTGATTTGTATTGGAGGATGGCAGATTAAATACTTCTTGGAGCCCTTTTTGCTCAAAGTCCAGGAAAGAGAGTGTGTCTGCTGGATAACTGCAATCACTCAGTGCTGGAAGTGGCCGCCGCTGGGTTCGCTCTCTCGCTATCTTGGGCACTGTCTCAAAATGCTCACAAACTCCCTCGGTCCCTGACTGCTTGTAGTGACAACTACACCTGAGCTCTGGCGGCTTTCTACCCCCCTCCCTCACTTCCTTCCCTCCCATTTTCTCTTTCTCTCTCTCCCCTTGTCTGCCTGTCCTCTTTCAATTCATACTGATTTTCTCTCTCTCTCTCTCTCTCTAGTCTTCCTCCCCTCCCCACCTTCTGACTAACCAATAGATGCCCGGTCAGTAATGGAGGATTTCCTATCAAACATGTAGGCGAGCGTTCCCTCCTCCGGTGGAGACTTCTTTTATGTTGAAGGGGGGAAAAAGGACAAAACAAAAGAGAGAGGTGGAAGTGGATAGGAATAATTGGAGAGGAAATAATTCGGCCTAAGTACTGAGTGTGAAGCCAAAATGTCGACGAGAACGCCATTGCCTACAGTGAATGAGCGCGACACAGAAAATGTAAGTGAGACAATGTTTCATTTTTTATTCTCGCTACTTTTATGTGAATGCTTTAGTCGGGAACGCGGGGTTTAAAAGGCGTTCGCTGAAAGAATGAGTGTGTTTCTTGTTAAGGAGGGCTGTGTGAGTGCTCGGGGAGATGGTTACAGCATTTTTTTATTGTAAAAAAAAACAAGAAATCTCTTGGAAAGCAGCAGAGACATTGACTCGCCTGCTTCATCGATCACACAGGCCTCCCTCTCTCTCACTGTATAATCTGGAAGGATTCTTTTCTGAAGACAGATTATTTCCTTCGGCCTTAATTTCAAAATTCTGCCTTTGGTTTGCTGCTTTTTGCCCCCCTCCTCCTCCTCCATATCCTTCAGCTCGGGAATATCCATTTAAGGCTGTCTTTGCCTGGAGGGAACAGCTCAATGACAAGGAGTTGTTTACTGGACCACAAAAGAACACCGTCCCTATTGAGTGTCGCTCAATGCAGACTTTTCGTCTGGCGCAGTATTTTTCAGTTTGATCAATTATTGTGGGAGTTTTTCTCCCTTTCCCTTGGATTGTCAACACATAAAACCATCATCTGCCTTATTATACGTGTTTCCTTCACAATTCTTTCACTCCCCGTATATCTGGAAGAGGAAAATGTGTTGATGCAAGGCATATGAAAACTGACGTCTCATTGGCAGGGTTAAAGGTCAGCCACACCATCCGGCAACTTACATCAAAATCAAAATATTGCTAGTGCAAATTTTCTTTCTATGACGACTGATTATTTAGTTGCAGTGTATATTTTACCCCCTTCCTAGCCTGAGCCTTCTCAATGCTGATGCTTTTCCTCTCAACTGCCCCCTCTTTTTATTCAGAGGAACATTGACAGGTACTATTGGGGGCATTGTAAGGAATTTTAGTTTTGCACGTGTTAATTTGAGAAGGAATCTGGTTTTATATTTTGAAGTTTTCAGTCAGGGTGCTTTGATGTGGGTGACCAATAAGGCTGAAGACAATCAAGTAGAGACAGCACACTTATTTGCCTTCTGTCTTGTCCAAGAATTCCTATGGAAAGTATTTAAAGCTTTAAATATTGTAAATTTTAAGTTGTTGTATGTGACTAAAAATGTAGAGTCTGATATCAATTATTGTGAAATAATCCATATAAATTGTACATGACCACTTCTGCAGCACACGTCTCTTGATGGATATGGTGACTCACAAATCCAGCCTTCCAAGTCGAGTAGCAGACAAAACTTACCACGATGCAGGAATTCAGTGGCATCTACGACTGAAGAGCAACCCCACATTGGAAATTATAGGCTGCTGAAGACTATAGGCAAAGGAAACTTTGCAAAAGTAAAATTAGCACGACATGTTTTGACTGGGAGAGAAGTGAGTTTTATTGTTTTCTTCATATTAAAAGCATTTTTATCAACCACTGCTGTATTGGTACTGCTATTGAAATTTTATTTACTCATTTTTGTTTTTAAATATGTTTTAAATGTTCTATTCTTTTTTACATTCCTATTTAATTCTGATTTCATTTCCACATGGACTATTGTTTCTATGCACCTTCCACTATCCTGGAAGGCTGACCTACTCATGGCTGGTTCACACATTCTGTTTTGTGCTGGCTGTCGCAGAACAAAACAGGCATGTAGCCTACAGGTAGAATATGCAGGACAGTGCAGCAACTATTCCAATATTCTGCTCTTTCTCTCTCGTGTGTCTAACACTGCTGGATGTAGCTGTTTTTTGCTTTGGTTCTGTGATGCCATCAAAACCAATTTTTCACTTTACATCCTGTTGTAACTCTTAATTATGTTAGTTGAATTGTAACCCAAGGTTGTGTGTGTTGTATCATCAGTATTCTCTTTATTTCTCTGTTAGATTTTGTCGATAGCAATTTTGTTGAAAACTGAGCCATTTCATTACTGCACAGAATTTTTATGATTTCTCTTGAAAGTTTTACACCTGATATTTCAAGAGGCATTATTAGTTTTATTTAAGACTCTGTACCTAAATAGATTTCAGGTCTTGCACCCACTCAGGCTCCTATGTGTACAAAATGCATACTTTAGTAAGACATTGGCCGGAACAAGAAGGGAGCAGATTTGGATGTCAGGCAATCTTGGGTCTCATACCTATGAACATCTGGTTATAAAATTGTGCATTTGAAATAAAATATTTCAGTATTGAAAATATTTTCATAAATAATCTGATTCCTCTTTACATCATTTTCAGGTTGCTGTTAAAATAATTGACAAAACACAGCTGAATCCTACCAGTCTACAAAAGGTAAAGTTTTATCTCCAATTACAAACTCATTTTGCAGCTTTATAATTGAAACAATGAAGAAAATGCAAGTTAGCTTGTTTTCTATTTGTATGCACAGAAATATTACTGTTTAGTGAAAAAAGGATTTGCGCTTTTGTGAGCTTGGCATTCATGTGTAAACCAAGCAGCGTAGGCCTGAAGCAGTAATACTGTATAAATCTTGTGTTTCAAGGCAAGAAGAGTAGCTGGCTGGGTGCCGAGAATATTCTCATTTGTTTTTCATCTCCCATCATATTTAGTGTTTTTCGCAAGAGTTGTATTGGCTATTAACCTTTTGACTGTGAGTCAGTACTACTTTAGATGATTGTGAAGATGCTATTTATTGTTGTCCTTTAGCTGTTGTAAACACAAAATATATTTGTGAATGTGATCACTATAAAATTTAAGCCAGAAGACAAAATCACAAGTCATTAATGATTTCAGTCACTGAATATTATACCAAATTCTTTCCTGTCCTTTGTTGTGAGGCAAATGCTAAGTTCATAACAAAAGCACATTTTTATTACAGAATGCTCTGAAAACTAACTAGAAAATTCAGTGATCAGAAAGAAAACAATTGTTGATTTTAAGTTGAAAAACAATTCGGTTTCAAAAATTATGGAAACACTTTTCCTTCTTTTTGTGTCTATGTTGAGGATTGCTGAATAGTTGAGTTTGGTTGTGGTTGTGCAAAAGGGAATAATATATGGAAGGTAGACATTAGTGCTTTTGTAAAAATTGAAATTGTAGCCAACATTGCTTATGCTGAGCTTCAAAAGGTGAGGAAAATATGAAGGTATCTTTGGTAAATCATTTTGTGAAAGGATCAGAGCAACATTTTCACCATTACATAATTAAAAACTAACAAGATTTATGTTAACACAATACATATGTGACCTATCTGTCAATAAAAGATAGTTTAAAGCACTTTATTATGGATAATTATGTAGAATTAAATGAAGCATAAACTATTTCAGTAATATGTCAGTGATGCAATCTATAACCAAATAGAGATGTGAAGACCAAATCTCCCATTACCCAATTCATTACTATTTTGATTCATTTAAAGAGAGTCAGTTTTCAAATTATTGCAGCTAGCATGAGGGCAAACCCTTTCTCGTTTCAATTTTTCATAGTTCAGAAGAGTGGGAAGAGATTGATGTGGAGTAGAAACACAGCCATAAACCAGATGGGCAAAGTGGCTTGTTTTTGTGTCTTGGAATGAAGTTATTTGAAACAAAATTGCATCATGTTTTCAGGGGTCTGATATGTATTGTAAGAATGAAACTTAAAATGATTGAAACCATGAGATGTACTTTGCACAGTTTTCTTTTTGCTGATCTGTGGAATCTGCCATTCTGGTCTTGCAAAGACTTCTTGTGTAGCCTGACAGGAAGAGGAAGGGGGAAGAAGGGACAAAAATACTCAGCCACATCATGTTAAAGGGTAGGTGAGTGAAGCTTCAGAGGCTTACAATATCATAACAGAAAGATTCAGTTTACTTTTTTGGACTTAACCAGTTATTTTGTGTATAAGTGTTGCTGTACCAAATGCTTAAACCAGTATATGAGAACATTTTGTAATATAATATCTGTGAATCCCTTTTTGTCGATCAATTTATTTATACAGAGTCATTTTATAATTCTCAGCAAAATCATATGTGATGTTGTCTATTTTCCTCTCTCTCCATTTGGATTATGATTTTTGGGATTTAGTTGAGGAATCTAAATTTCTTTTTTGAATTTTTTTTGTACTTTTAAATATGGCATACATGTTTCCTAAAAGTAGCATTTTACTTTTTATTGCTATTTATATCTTTCTTTCATGTCAAATATTAAAGTCATAAATCGTGCAATGCATGGTTCACTGATTTTTTTTTTTCTTTTCAAATTTTTCATTTTACAAGATAATTTACAATAAACTGCAGGCCTGCAGTTGTAAAATATGAACAGCTTGCAGTTGTTCTTTTATCACTGAGAGTATGACTGATCATTTCACAGTCCAATGAAAGAATAATTCATGTTTGAATTATTATTGGTCCTCGTACAGAAGAATGATTGATTATGTAACAGCTGTCAGCAACAAATTGGATATTTCACAACTATTGAGAGACACATGTTCATAAAACGGGCAGAATATTCCACTGGTGAGCTTGTTTTTTGTTTTCAAAAAGAACAAATTCTAATGAATGCAACTCAAACTGTATAAGTGAAGGACACAAAATTGATACTTACATATTAAGTTAAAGTAGCCAAGTTATGCTTGTTCCTCCATATCAGCACGCATTAACCTCAAAGATTTTTTTTTACAAGATGATGGAAACCTTTCCTTGGGTGGGGTGGAAAGAACCGTTTTTTTAATGAAAGAACTATCTGGGTTGGGACATAAAGCCAAAAAAACCACTGTGGAACACTCTATATTTCTAGCGCTTTTTTTCCCCAAAGAGGGTGTAATATTATAAAATGAATTAATGGTTTTTGTTATTGTTTTAATGGCCCAAAAAGGAAATTTTAAAATTCTGAGTTTGAGGAGTTTTTCCACAGAATTCCCTCACCCCTCCAAGTATGTAGGATCCAGTCACTGTCAATGAATACCATTTTATGACCTGAAGATTATCATGACTGCTAAGATTCACCTATTCTCTTTAATTAAAAATTACATCTAACTAAGTGAAGAAGCTGTCCTCCTCCTAAAATTATATTGCTCCTTTACTGTATAAAAAAGGATACATTAAAAGAATCTTTAAGCTAGTGAATTGCTTGGACACCTTCAGAATTATGCTCTGATATGGCCTAAACATAATAATTTGTGTCTTATTGCTTTTTTTTTGTATCTTATTTTTTACTTCTAATGCTAAATTGTTAACAGATTTCCCAGTCACATTTGGGTAAAATCTTATTAGTGGTCTAGTGATTTTCTTTTTAAAAAAAGCAAACTGAGTATTCAGGAGGAAAAGAAAACTTGCTTTTTTTTGCTGATAGGTATAGTGGTAAATATTGTACATCTAGTTGGTGATTCTCGGGTGACTGTGATTAAGCAAGCAACAATACTTTAGAATGTTGCAACATTTCAGATCTGCAAAATACAACAAGTAAACTTGTAGTGAAACAAGTACAAGTGTTACTTCTCTGTGCTTTCAGTGAGAGAAGACTATTGATAGTAGCAAGAACTTTTTTGTTAAGTAGGCTTTTGATTATGTTCAAAGGTTTGGAATAAAAAATGTAATGAACTTAGTTTTTTTTAGAAATCTTTGTCCCACTGTTTGAAAACTTGCTTATGTCTTGTGATTTTTCTTCTAATTAACAGAGCGAGTTAGGCTTGTGAAAACAACTGTTATTTAGCTGGTCACTTAACATTCAGTCATCCAATTGAGGGAATATTTAAAGTGTATTTTGAGACCAGTCATAATTTAATTGCCATTTAATGAGGGATGTTTTCAGGTTTGCAGGTGTTTGTAAATTCACAGCCTCGGATTAGGAAAATAAACATTGTTAGTAATTCTTTTCTGACATTTTCCATTGAGAAAGCTTGTGAATAATAATTTTTTTCAAACTGTTCTTGCGTGTAATTCTCAACTGTAAAAGACCTATTTTAATAATAGCAACAGCGTATCTGTATTTCTGTTGCCAAATTTATTCAATGTAAGTGTGATTAACTTCTTCGGGAGGGGGTAGAGGCGGGGGGGGAAGAAACCTATTTTGTCCAATATACTGCAGCATTCATTTTACAGCACATCAGCAAGAAAAAATGATTTTTCTGGTTATTTATAAAACTCACAACGTGAATCCATTTTCATTCTTGAAGGCAATATTGCTGTATGACTATTGAGATGTAGGTTGTCTTAAGCATTCGGTCAGTCACAATACAAGACATATAATGGTGAAATCCATCCACTAGCCAATACCTTAAAGACATACAGAATGCATTTTTAATGAGTTTACTTGGATTAGTGAATCAAATAAACAATCATGCCTTTGTACAGCAGTGTTGAATTTGAGGATAGGTGCAAAAACTCAACCATGCAGCAGCAAGATGTTTTCTACTGAACTGTTTATTCACTTTAGTAGTCATTAAGTTCCAGCTTTGGTTAAAGTTGGGATATGGGACCACTGATGACCAGTTCTTGATTTCTAATTATTCTTACCCAGTCAGTCCGCTTATGTGATCTGTAACGTAGCTATCTTTTGTTTCTTTGTGTTAACTTGGAATTTCACCAGACACATTGGCACACGATGTCCTGTTTTGTATCTCCTCTTCCCCTCACCTGTTGGCTATGGCTAATTGTTGAAGGGGAGTAGACAGATAATATTATCATCTGCGTGAATCTATAGTGGTCCATTAAATTGTACAGGATATCCAATATTTCACCTGAGTTAACAAGTAGAAGTAGATAAAAGTGAGGACTGCAGATGCTGGAAACCAGAGTTAGATCAGAGTGGTGCTGGAAAAGCTCAGTAGGTCAGGCAGCATCCGAGGAGCAGGAAAATCGATGTTTTGGGCAAAAGCCCTTCATCAGGAATGCTTTCGCCCAAAATGTTGATTTTCCTGGTCCTCAGTTGCTGCCAGACCTGCTGTGCTTTTTCAGCACCACACTGATCTTAACAAGTAGAAGTGCTGCACTGTTTTAGGAAGACTTTTTTTCTGACATTTCTGCATTGTTTGCTGAACTTGTTAGTGAGTTGTGCTACTAGCCATGTAAAAACATAACCTTTTTAAAATCATTTTATTTTCATTTTTTTGCTTTTTAAATTTCATAACCTGTGAGTACTTCATCTTTCTGACCAGTAGAGAATGGTTATGCCCACTCAGATGCATTCAACTCTGCTCTGTGTCACAACTTATTGTCAAAAACATATTTATTTCAAATTCCTACTCCATGTCAGTCGGCTAATGTACTAAATGCACCATCCTGTCAGTCATTCCACCTGCAGCTTCAGTACCTCTTCACATGAGATTACTAAAGTTTGATGCTTTAATTTCAACACGGGTCTTTTGGCATTAGTGTGACAAGTTTGCTTTTGTTGCTGAGTTGCAACTTTGCCATTACCTTACACAACTTTTAAATTGAGGAGCCAGGGAGGCAACTGACATGTAGGTCTCTCTTCAGTGCTGCTGTATATCAATGCCTATGATGCTTTATTTGCTTTTCCTCTTCTTGTCATTGTAAAGCCCAGCTCTCTCCAGTGGGGCTTCTATCTGCAATACCTTGATATCTCATCAATTACTTGGAGGGCAGCAATTAAGTGGACTGCAGTGGCCTTCAATCAGAAACCAGAAACTGCATTTGCTGAAATGCAGTTGCAAGTTAAGTCCCTTCCATGCATCAGTGACACACCTGACGAGGTGCTTTCTGAGTCCAATTACAGTCTTTCGTCAGTTCTTCTACATCGCCTGCATTTTTTTTTTCAGTTCAGCTTTTTCAGTGTTAGTGTTTTTTTGTTAATGATAGGGTTGGCAGTAAAAGAAGGCCTAATGATTATAGAGATACTTGGGAGTTGCTGTGTTTCAATCCAGCCAAAAAAACAATTGGCAAAAATGAATGGAAGACAAATGGGAGCTGTAGGGGAGAGGGAGGAAGTGAAAAGAAGATTGTAGTGAACAAGACAGGTTTAAAATGAAGTAAACGTTGCGAAAGACAGTAAGTAGATGTTCCTGAGGATGCTTTCAACGTTGGTTTTCCATCCAATTGAATGGTTTCATTTGAGCTTGCTAGATTTGATGTACCGTAATCATCCAATTTGCTGTGATAGAACATCGAACAGTACAGCACAGGAACAGGACCTTTGGCCCACTACATGTAGGCCAACCATGATTCCATTCTAAACTAATCCCCTCTGCTTGCAGGTGGTTCATATTCCTCTGTTCCCTGCCTGTTCATGTGTCTGACCACATGCCTAAACATTGCTATCGCATATGCTTATGCCACCTCTCTGGTAGTGCATTCCAGGCATCTACCACCCTCTGAGTTATAAAAAAAGGCCTCACGCATCTCCTTTCAACTTGCTCCCCTCACCTTAAACCAGTGCTTCCTAGTATTTAAAATTTAATGTAAGGCTCACCGACCTATAATTTCCTGGATTATCCCCATTGCCCTTCTTAAATAAAGGAATAATACTGACTGTTCTTCAGTCTTCTGGGATCTTGCCTGTGGCCAAAGAAAATACAGAGATTCTGTCAAGGTCTCAACAATCTCCTGCCATGCCTCCCTGAGTATCCTGGAATAGATCCCAACTGGCCCTGGGGACCTACTTATCTTAAGGTTTTTCAGGATATCCAATGTCACCTCCTGCGTAATATTGATGTGCCTTAGAATATCAGCATACCCCTCCCAAATCATAGCATCGTCCATGTCCTTCTCTTTGGTGATCATCAACGTACAGTACTCATTATGAACCTCACCCACTTCCTCTGACTCCTTACATAAATTCTGCCTCCTTTGTCCATGAGTAGAACTACTGTTTACCTACCTCCCCTTTATCTCCTTTATCCTTCTTGCCAAGGATTTTTCATAGCTCCTTTCAGCCCTCCTAATTCCTTGTATAAATTATTTCCTGCTTCCTTTACGTTCCTCAAAGACCTTATCTGATTTCAGTTTTCTAAACATTACAAAAGCTTCCTTTTTTCTTTTGGACTAAACTTTCAATATCTCTTGTCATCCAGGGTTTGCAAATCTTGCAATCCTTATCTTTCATCACCACAGGGTCATACTGGTTTGAACTCTGATCAGCTGGCCTTTAAAAGACTCCCACATGTCAGATGTGGATTTACCTTCAAACAGCCACCTCCAATCTAATTTCTCCAGTTACTTTCTGTGGTGTGCTTACTTATCTGTTCCTCTATCTTCTTGCTGGCTATTGGGAAGCTGATTGTGTAACCACATCATAGTGATTGCACCTTTCTCATTCCTAAGTTCTACACACGTCACCTCGCTGGATGAGCTCTGCAGGATGTCCTCTCTTAGTGCAGCTGTGACATGCTCCTTAATCAATAATGCAACTTCCCCACCCTCATACACCCCTTTATAGCTCACCTGGAATAGCTAAACCCTGGAATATTGGGCTGCCAGACCTGTCCTCTTCTCAACCAAGTTTCTGTAATGGCTACAACATCATAGCTCCATTCAGGTTCTAAGCTCATCTGTCTTTTCTGTTATATATGTTGCATTAAAGTAAATATGCTTCAGACTGCCATGTTCATTATCCTAGTCCTGCCTAATCTTCGTAATAGACTGACTTGACTTAACCTCTACCTTCTTCTCAATCACTCCACCTGCTGCTCTGGTTCCCACCCACCAGCAACACAAATTTAAACCCTCCCGAGTGGTACAGCAAACCTCCCTGCAAGGATATTGGTGCTCCTTCAGTTTAGGTGCAGCCCATCCTTCTTGCACAGATCGCTCCTGCACTGGAAGAGACCCCAGAGATCAGGTATTTTAAACTCTTCCTCCGACACCAGTTCTTTGTCACATTTCAACTGTATTATCCTCCTACTTTTGGCCTTACTCGCACGTGGCACAGGAAGTAATCCCAAGATTACAACACGTGAGGCCCTGCTTTTTAAGTTTTTGCCAAACTCCTTAAATTCCCTTTGCAAGACCTTGTCTCTCTTCCTCCCTGTGACATCTTTACCAACATGGATCACAACCTTTAGCTGCTCACTCTCTGCCTTTAAGAATATCCTGTGCCTGCTCAGAGACATCCTTGACCCTGGCACTATGGAGGCAACACAGCATTGTGGAATCTCATTTGTGGCCACAGAAATGCCTCTCCGTGGTCATGACTACTGAGTCCCCTATCATGACAGCTCGCCTACACTTTGATCCTCCCTGCTGTACAACAATGCCAGGCAGGGTACCACTGATCTGGCTGCTGCTTTCCCCTGAGAAGCAATTCCTCCACAAATAGTATCCAAAATGGTATATCTGTCTGAGAGGGGATTAGCTACGGGATACTCCTGCACTGCCTACCTGCCCTTCCTGGAGGTTACCCATCTACCTGGCTGAACCTTTGGTGTGACCACATCCCTGAAACTTCTATCTCTAAAACATTCTGCCTCCTTTATGCTCCTCAGTGAGTCCACCTGCCACACCAACCAGCCCAGTCTGAGGGGAGCTGCAGTGGACACACTTCCTGCAGACATAGTTGTCAGGAATATTTGACTTACTTCCCTGATTTCCCTCATCTCACAGGAGGAGCATAAACTCCATGAACTGCCATTACTCGAGCAATATTTGATTAAAAGAGAAAGAAAGACCTGTAGCTTAATGCTGCCTGCCCTCCTCAGCAAAGCCCCCACTTTGATCTCGCAACTGTTGTCAAAATGGCTGCAACTACTAGAGCTTACCTCCCTTTAATAGGCTACCCGTAGGAAAAATAACTTATCCCAGAATCCCCCTCTTGTCACTTCTCACTGCTCTCTCTATTGGATGCTCTTCTTTTGAGCACTGGATCCTCCTTGAACCCCTTCTCAGTTGTTGTCAGCAAGCTGACTTCTCCCAGAATCTTCCTTAGTCACTTCTCACAACCGCCTTCCAATGAAAGTGATCTTGAACATTTCAGGATTCCCCTCCAACTCCTATAGTTGATCATGTGGACTTTGTATACTGAGTATGGGGTTTCAGGCTCCCTGCTGTGTGAAGATTACAGCAAGACTTGTTTCACAATTTTAAGCAACATCCTGTTAAGGATCACAAGTAGGGAACAATTGGGTGATGTGCTGGACTGCAATTAACCTTGCACTGTCAAGAACAAGAATGAACAATGATTCAGCTATTGCATTAGAGGAAGGGAGAAAAATTATCTGCAAGGACGCTGATCCATAACCCAAAACACAGTTGCTTGCTCAAGGAGTTACCATGTTGTATATCCTGTCTCAGCTGTGATACCCGATGCGATAGGTTTTCAGTTGGCTGTCCATTTAGGTTGATAAAATATAGAATTATTTTAAAAAGTAGAATAGATAAATTGCTGCTGTGATCACAAGCTGTATTGTTGCCCTTAAATAACCTAAGTGCAGTAATTGTGAATTAGAATGTTAATCGATAATTTTAGGAGGACTTAGATAGTTTGCCACATTTTATAGCTGTTAAACAGGTATTTCAATTGAATACTGATTTAGATTTGATTCTATATAGTATTAAATTCTTTTTGTACTTGCATTTGTAAGATATTTGGCCTGATTACGTGTAATTATTAAAATGGAATAGCAATTTCTATTTGAGGTCTAGAGCACACTGGGACAATGCTGATAAGATATGGACTATCAATTTTCAACTTCTGACATCAGATTTTAATACTGGAGACTTTTATCAACTAAACTAATTTGAGGAGAAAACAAGGAAGAAGCATGGATGTAAAAGCACTGCAGTGACCCCCGGTCAGAGATTAAAACCAGTTCTCGAAACCAATGTAGCATGAACAAAATTGTCTCAACTGAAATAATTATTTATCTAAAGATATTGAAACTGATCAATTAAATCAGGCATCAACAAATTCTCAATCTCCTGTTTTAATTTACACTTGTCCAAAATGTGCAAATTCTTGTATATGATAGGGTTGCCTGCAATTGTTTAGACTGGTGCCAGACTTGGAAAATACACTAATGAACCAAGTTTGAGTAACTGTTTGGCAGGGCAGCGCACAGAGAAAGAAAATATGTAGGTAACAGCAAGGACTGGAACTCAGACTCTCACTTGTGCACTCTCTCACATTCATGTTCTCTTTTACATGCTCACTCTTAAACTAGCACAAATAATAAAGCAAAGAGGAGCAACAGTCATTCACCAAGAACTCTAGGATTCTGCAAATTTCACTATTGTTGAGGATACAAGACTGTAACTAAACAGCTGTGGTTTCTTTTCCAACTATAACAATTTCAAAGCTTAACAGCCACTTAAACTGCATATATATCATTTTTTCATAAGTGTTTACTGTCACATTTTATTAGTTATCTTAGGGTTAGAAATTTTGCTCATTACTCTTTCTTCACTTAAAACCTTTTATAATTCATTCCTTAATTTTGACTTGCACAGAGTTTGTTTTATTTGCTGTGTGATATTGCTATGCGCTAAGGAAATTAAAATCTTTGTTTAGCTGACCATCTTCAAGCCTCCTTACCTCCAAATTTGCAGATGACACCGAGCTAGGTGGAGCGATGAATTGTAAGGAGGATGCAGAGTTGCTTCAGTGTGATTTGAATAAGTTGAGCGAGTGGGCACGTGTGGCAGATGAAGTATAATGTGGATAAATGTGAGGTCATTTACTTTGGTAGCAAGAACAAGAAGGCAGGTTACTATTTAAATGGTGATAGATCGGGGAAAGGGGAGGTACAAGGACTTGGTGGCTTTGTACACCAGTCACTGAAAGTAAGCATGTAGGTCCAGTGTGTACTGAAGAAGGCAAACAGTATGCTGGCCTTTGCCGTGACAGTATAGGAGCAGGGATGTCTTTCTGCAGTTGGACAAGTTACTGGTGAGACCACCTCTGGAGTTTTGAGTCCATTTCTGGCCTCCTTTCAAATGAGGAAAATTGTTCTGGCTATTGTGAAAATGCAGTGAAGAGTAATTTTTGTGAAGGTAGGACTGACATGTGAAATCATTTAGGATGATATTCACTGAAGCTTTGAAGAATGAGTGAGCATCTCAGAGAAACCTATAAAATTCTAACAGGACTAGGCAGAGTAAACGCTGAAAAGATGTTTCCTCTGTCTGGGGAGTCCAGAACGAGGGATCACAATTTAAAGATCAAGGGTAGGTAATTTAGGACTGAAATGAGAAGTTTCTTCACTCAGAGTGGTGAGCCTGTGGAATTCTCTGCCATAGAGAGCAGTTGAGGCCACAACATTAAATGTTTTCAAGAAGGTGTTAGGTATAGTTATTATAGCTAAAAGAATCAAAGGATAAGGAAAGAAGATGGGAACAGGGTACCAAGTTGATTGATCATCCATGATTGCATTGAATGATAGAACAGGCTTGGAGGGCTGAACACTTAACCCCTGCTCCTGTTTTCTATGTTTCTATACTTGTGAGCTTTGAGGAAGAGGTAAAGTAATGACCAGGTGAAGAGTCACCCTACCTTCCCCTTCACTTGGTCATTACTTTACCATGACTATCAGTATCATTTAGAAGATTTCTCTTAGTGTCTACTGGTCTTCTGCTTCAGATTGAAAAAGACAAGCAAGTTTTAAAAAAATTGTCATTAATTCAATAAAATATCTCTCTGAATGGAATTATTTTTATTAGAATTGGGATATTAAAATGGCTGAAAATGTGTTGCTGGAAAAGCGCAGCAGGTCAGGCAGCATCCAAGGAGCAGGAGAATCGACGTTTCGGGCATGAGCCCTTCTTCAGGAATGCAGCATTTTTTCGGGCTTCTTCGGGCTCATGCCCGAAACGTCGATTCTCTTGCTCCTTGGATGCTGCCTGACCTGCTGCGCTTTTCCAGCAACACATTTTCAGCTCTGACCTCCAGCATCTGCAGTCGTCACTTTCTCCCATATTAAAATGGCTACCAAATTTTAGTGCCTCATGAATCTCAGTTCAGATCTGAAGAAATAATTGTGATCACAGTTTGAAGCAGGGAGAAAATTGCAGTGAACTTACTGCCCTTATGTTACCAGTGCTTGTCTTCGGTAGAAATTTACTTTGTAAAACAAATTGTTCACAGGATGTGTGTGTTGCTCACTTTGCTGAGGTGGTGGTGAGTTGCCTCTTCCTGCAGTCCATATGGTTTAGGGTACCCCCAATTCAGTTAGAGAGGGAGTTCCAGGATTTTGACCCGGTGACAGTGAAGAAACAGTATTTTATAATATTATGTGTTATGTATAGTAATGCACCCTTGCAAACATTTCCCTCCCTACCAAACCAAAGTTTAAAGCTATAAAATGTTCAGTGGTATCTCTGGTTGTTGTTCAGCAAATTTACAAGGCTTAAACTTAGATTGGATATTGAAATTTATTTAGGATGGCAGTGAAATTGGACAAGTCATGTTCCCTCTAAACAGATTAATTTGGTGATTAGTAGCTTTGGTGTTTTTTGTAAAGAAAATTCAGCCTAATGATTGCAATTGCAAAAAACGAATATGCTACCTTTTTCGGTGTTAGTTTGAATAGAAATGTATTGCGGCTTCTCCAACTTGTCATTGTCCTGAGGATTTGACTAAAACTGCTGCATGAATTCTTTATTATGCTTACTGTCGCGATGATCCAACTTTAAATTAGCTTGAATGAGGGAAGGGCAATCACACTAACTCAATCCCTCCCAAGCATTCTGATTTATTTTAAGAGGAAACTAAAAACGGGAATGGAAGTGGAAATTCTGGGTAATCCAAGATGGAGGATGGGGAAAAACTGTTGTGGCTGTAAGAGCTGCACCTTTTAGGTGTTGAAGGTGATTTCCTCAAATTCCAGGAACAGCAATTACAGTTCTATAAGTTGTTGCATTGTTTTGGAACTTTGGGGGAAAAAGATCAAAGCATTGGAACTTTTAAAAGGAGGAAGACAGACAAAAGGCAGCAAGATATGGTCGGTGAGCGAGAGACAATAAAAAATCCACCCAGCTAACTGACACAGTAGTGAGTCTGCACAGTTACTGCCTTTGCTGGGTTACTGCACCAGAGTGCGTCTACGAATAATTAACAAACAGTGAAATTCACACCTGACCTTGGAGGAACTGGTGTGGGTGAGCTCACAGCACGGGAACAGATGAGTGCATAGTTTGTAATGTGTAACCTTGCTGTAAGTCTACTGTAGTGAGTAGAGTGGGTTCTTTCTTGATTATATGTTTTGTTGAGATCTCTCTGTTGATTTCTTAATACTTACAGTTTATATTTTTAAAATTTATCCTGGAGCACTTTTTTTAGAGCAAAACGATGGTGCTTTTTTTTCGGGTCTGTTGCTTGTGAAGGAACAAAGATGGCCTTTAATAGAGTGATATGCTCTTCCTGTTGGATATGGGAGAATTAGGGAGAGTTTCTATGTTACTGATGATTATGTCTGCAGGAAGTGTCTTTGGTTGTGAAATCTATCAGATCACATGAATCTGTTGGAGTGGCAGTTAGAGGCAAGAGCTAGGGGGTTTGTTGGGTGGCAGTTATAGGAAGGGAGAAAAGCCGCAGGTACAAGAAGGGTTAACTCCAGAAAATGTAGGAGGGGTAGCCAGGTAGTGCTGGATCTTCTGTGGCTATCCCCATCTGAAACAAGAATGCTGTTTTAGAAAATGTAGGGGGCAATGGACTCTCAGGCAAATGTAGCACAAACAGTCAAATTTCTTGTATCAAGACTGGCTCTAATGTAACGAAGGGTACGTCAGAATCCAAGCGATCAATTGTATTAGAAGGGGGTCTCTAGTCCGAGGCACAGACAGCTTGAGCCAGCAGTGAAAAATCAGAATGGTATGTCGCCGCCATGGTGCCAGGATCAAGGATATCTCAGAAAGCTTGCAGAATGCTCTCAAAGGAGAGAGGGGCCACAGTAAGTCATTGTACACATTCAAACCAATTACATAGGAAGGGACAAGGATGAGATTCTGAAGGGAAAATATAGAAAGTTAGGCAGAAATTTAAAAAGGAGGTTCTTGAGGGTAGTAATATCTGGATTACTTCCAGTGCTATGAGGTTTGGAATAGGAGGATAGTGCAGATGAATGCGTGACTGAGGCGCTGGTGTAGGGTAGAAGGATTCGCATTTTTGGATCATTGGAATCTCTTTTGGGGTAGAAGTGACCTGTATAAGAAGGACGGATTGGACCTGAATTGGAAGGGGACTAATATACTGGAGGTGGGAGCATCCAGGGAAAGAGTGAGGAAAGAGATCAATCTGAGACTGGTACATTTGGGGGAAAAGAGTGAGTCAAACAGTCAGGGCAGGCAGGAATAAAGCAGAGAACAAGGTAGGACTGACAAATTAAACTGTCAGTGCAAGAGGCCTAACGGGGAAGGCAGATGAACTCAGGGCATGGTTAGAAACATGGCATTCTGATATCATAGCAATTACAGAAACTTGGCTCAGAGATGGACAGGACTGGCAGCTTAATGTTCCAGGATACAAATGTTACAGGAAGGACAGAAAGGGAGGCAAAAGAGGAGGGGTAATGGCATTTTTGATAAGGTATAGCATTACAACTGTACTGAGGGAGGCTATTCCTGGGAATATATCCAGGGAAGTTATTTGGGTGGAACTGAGAAATGAGAAAGGGATGATCACCTTATTGGGATTGTATTATGGGCCCCCTAATAGTCAGAGGGAAATTGAGAAACAAATTTGTAAGGAGATCTCAGTTATCTGTAAGAATAATAAGGTGGTTACAGTAGGGGATTTTAACTTTCCAAGCATAGACTAGGACTGCCATAGTGTTAAGAGTTTAGATGGAGAAGGATTTGTTAAGTGTGTACAAGAAAATTTTCTGATTCAGTATGTGGATGTACCTACTAGAGAAAGTGCAGAGCTTGACCTACCCTTGGGAAATACGGCAGAATGGGTAAGTGAAGTGTCAGTGGGGAAGCACTTTGGGGCCAGCAACCATAATTCTATTAGTTTTAAAATAGTGATGGAAAAGGATATGCAATCTAACAGTTGAAGGTCTAAATTGGAGGAAGGCTAATTTTGACAGTATGGGGCAAAAACGTTCAAAAGCTGATTGGGGCAGATGTTTGCAGGTAAAGGGAGATTGGAAAATGGGAAGCCTTCAAATATGAAATAACAAGAGTCCAGAGACAGCATATTTCTGTTAAGGTGAGAGAAAAGACTAGTAGGTGTAGGGAATGCTGGATGACCAGAGAAATTGAGGGTTTGGTTAAGAAAAAGAAGCAAGCATATGTTGAGTATAGACATGATAGATCGAGTGAATCCTTAGAGTATAAAGGCAGTTAGAGTATATTTAGGAGGGAAATCAGGAGGGCAAAAAGGGGACATGAGATAGCTTTGGCAAATAGAGTTAAGGAGAATCCAAAGGGATGTTACAAATACATTAAGGGCAAAAGGTTAACTAGGGAGCGAATAGAGCCCTTCAAATATCAGCAATGCAGCTTTTGTGTGGAGCCACAGGAGGTTGGGGAGATAGTAAAAGAGTATTTTGCATCAGTATTTGCTGTGGAGAAGAACATGGAAGATATAGAATGTGGGGAAATTGATGGTGACATCTTGAAAAATGTCCATCTTGCAGAGGGGGTGGTGTTGGATGTCTTTAAACATATAAAATTGGATAAATCCCCAGGACCTGATCAGGTGTACACTGTGGGAAGCTAGGGAAATGATTGCTGGGCCAATGGCTGAGATATTTGTATCATCAATAGTCACATGGGAGGTGCTGGAAGACTGGAGGTGGCTAATGTGATGCCACTATTGAAGAAAAGTGGTAAGGTGAAAGCCAGGGAACTATAGACCGCTGAGCCTGACATCGGTGTTGGGCAAGTTATTGGAGGGAATCCTGAGGGACAAGATTTACATGTATTTGGAATGGCAAGGACTGATTAGGGATAATCAGCATGGCTTTGTGCATGTGAAATCATGTCTCACGAACTTGATTGAGTTTTTTGAAGAAGTAACAAAGAGGATTGATGAGGACAGAACAATGGATGTGATGTATGTGGACTTCTGCAAGGTGTTCAACAAAGTTCCCCACGAGAGACTGGTTAGCAAGGTTAGATCTCACGGAATACAGGGAGAACTAGCCATTTGGATATAGAACTGGCTCAAAGGTAGAAGACAGAGGGTGGTGGTGGAGGGTTGCTTTTCAGACTGGAGGCCCGTGACCAGTGGTGTACCACAAGGATTAGTGCTGGGTCCACCACTTTTTGTCATTTATATAAATTATTTGGATGTGAACATAGGAGGTATAGTTAGTAAGTTTGCAGATGACACCAAAATTGGAGGTGTAGTGGACAACGAAGAAGGTTACCTCAAATTAGTGATCAGATGGGCTAATGAGCTGAGGAATAGCAGATGGAGTTTAATTTAGATAAATGCAAGGTGCTGTGTTTTGGGAAAGCAAATCTTAGCAGAACTTCTAGACTTCATGGCCAGGTCCTGGGGAGTGTTGCTGAACAAAGACTTTGGAGTGCAGGTTCATAGTTTCTTGAAAGTGGAGTCACAGGTAGATAGGATAGTGAAGAAGGCGTTGGGTATTGCTTTCCTTCATTGATCAAGGGTTGGGAGGTATGTTGCGGCTGTACAGGACATTGGTTAGGCCACTTTTGGAATATTGCATGCAGCTCTGGGTTCAGAAAAGATTTACAAGGATGTTGCCAATGTTGAAGGATTTGATCTATAAGGAGAGGTTGAATAGGCTGGGGCTATTGTCCCTGGACCGTTGGAAGCTGAGGGGTAACCTTATAGAGGTTTATAAAATCATGGGGGGGCATAGGTAGGATAAATAGACAAGGTCCTTTCTCTGGGATGAGGGAGTCCAGAACTAGAGGGCATAGGTTTAGGATGAGAGGGGAAAGATAGAAAAGGGACCTAAGGGGCAGCTTTTTCAAACAGAGGATGGTGTGTGTTTAGAATGAGCTGCCAGAGGAAGTGGTGGGGGCTAGTACAATTACAGCATTTAAAAGCTATCGGGGGATGGCTATATGAATAGGAAGGGTTTAGAGGGACGTGGGCCAAGTGCTGGCAAAAGGGACTAGATTGGGTTGGGATATCTGGTCGGCATGGACGAGTTGGACTGAAGGTTCTGTTTCCGTGCTATGCATCTCTCTGAGTCTTTCTTGTATTATTCATTTAATACAAAAAGAGCAAAGATGGCCATATTGCTGCCACATTAGTGTTTCTCATTTTGCATAATGGATAATGATCCTAATCAGTCCTGGAGGTCAATCCCAAAGAGAATGCCTGACGTCCCTATTCAAAATACTATGTGGAGTGGGGAAGCTACTAGATCTAATATTGACAAGTGTGTGCTGGTGAGTGTGTTCATCTAATGTCACTGGCTCTGACATACAATTAACTGAGGTTTCTGCTGTTTAATTCCTCCAGCAAAAAGTGGTGATGTGGAGATGCTGGTGGTGGGCTGGGATGTCCAAAGTTAAAAATCACACAACACCAGTTTACAGTCCAACTGGCTTATTTGGAAGCACTAGCTTTCGGAGCGCTACCTCTTCACCACCTGATGAAGAGGCAACATCTCGGAAGCTAGTGCTTTCAAATAAAACTGTTGGACTATAACCTGGAGCAGAGAGTGGGGCATAGTTCAAAGAAATATAGTTTTAGGATCAATTCACATTTGCCTTTTATTTGAAATTCCAAAATATACATGCAAAATGAGAAATCAAGTTCATCTCAGATTTGCATCTGTCAACTCAATGAAATCTTGAGTTGGGAAGCTAAATGCAAGCATCCGAGCTGCTGTGGAGATTTGCTGGCTTTTTTCTGGTGTTGTTCCTAACAATCTGATCTGGTCAGAAAACAATGGTTATTAGTTGCCAACTTTGAAGTCGGTCTCACTGTAGATTCACTTTAAGATGATGGTGTGTTATATTTGAAGAACTGTATGAAGTTTTTTTTAATTATGGTTTTGCTTTGGTGATTAATGACTGCCAATGCCAGTTTTATATTGCTGGTAGATGTATGTGAATGATGGCCAGTATGATTTTCTCTAAATCTGTTTCCATCTCATTCAACACCATCTCTGTAATAGCTTGCTCATACAGGGAAAATATCGTGAGTTAGACCTCTTCTTCTCTTACTCAATTTACAATCACTGAGTCGTACTTGGATTTAATGAACAGTTTATTTTGGACAGTTTCAACAGGTGGGTGTGGACTCTCACAATATAAACTGCTTCAGAATTTGGCCCTAACTTGATGGTCTTGCTCTGCAAACTGTTTGAATTTTCTTCTTGAGTCAGATTTGAACATCCTGTCTTCTGAGAGTGCTCTACAATCTGAGCCATGGTAGATACTTGCGAGCTGCATGATTGGATATTGGAAAATGCCCAACTCCAGTATTGTGGGATTGAGGCATGTGTTTTGGATCAAGTAAAAGAAGGCTTTTTTTTGTCTAAACATGTAAATCAAGCCTGGGAGAGATTGTGATGCCTAAAATGAATTGTTTTTCATTCCCCAATATCTTAAAACGTGCTGAATGCCAGTTTCTTAACAAAACCCTATGTGGTGTTTTAAGATATCTGGGTTTTGTAAATATACCGTGTGGTTAGTTAGAAGGGACACCACTAAGATTTAATGGAGGAGGGAAGCTGCATTCCTCTTTGTGTAGCAAAGTACAACTACAACAAAGGCTCTGATAGTAAATACAAAGTTAAAAATCACACAACTCCAGGTTATAGTCCAACAGGTTTAATTGGACAATCACCTGATGAAGGAGCAGCGCTCCAAAAGCTAGTGTGCTTCCAATTAAACCTGTTGGACTATAACCTGGTGTTGTGTGATTTTTAACTTTGTACACCCCAGTCCAACACCGGCATCTCCAAATCAAAGTAAATAAAAATTAAGCATGCCTGTAATAGCAGGTTGGTTACTGCCATTCAGTTTAGTTGATACGCTAACAATGTAACAATCCATATTCTATTATCTTTTAATCATGAGTGTATAAGGCATGGCTTGTAGCTAAAATATATGTACTTAAATCTTTCACTGTATAGCTACTAGGTAAAGAAAAGATAAAGTCACCATAATCTCTGAAGGCCATAGGGTTGCTCTTTGTCGTGATAGAGAGAGAGAGAGACGACTGACAGTGAGTTTAACACGAGGGTCACTCTGCCTCTTGAATGGGTGAATTTGAGAACATCTGACTTTCAGGGTGAGTCCAGCCAGGACAGGAATTGAATTGGCATTCTGCATCGCAAGCCAGTCATCCAGCCAACTGAGCTAACAGTCTCCCCTTGACAATTGTTAATTATCGAAGAACAATTGTTCTTAAGCTTACAGAAGTTGAGGTTGTATTTACAGCTTTCAGAAAAGTTTGGTTAAATTTCACACTTTTTTTTGTTTTTAACCTTTGAAAGTTTTGCTACTACTGTTATTTATCAGCTTCCAAAAATATGTAGATTATTTTTAATGCAGTAGTTTTTTTTTCAGTTTTTTCATTCTTTTACAATACTTCTTCATTCTTGCTGTGCAGTACTGCATTTGATCAGGAATTAAATGACTTGTTTAATC
Organism: Chiloscyllium plagiosum; assembly: GCF_004010195.1. Taxonomy (NCBI): domain Eukaryota; kingdom Metazoa; phylum Chordata; class Chondrichthyes; order Orectolobiformes; family Hemiscylliidae; genus Chiloscyllium; species Chiloscyllium plagiosum. The sequence goes on along the minus strand of NC_057718.1, from coordinate 39,886,978 downwards.
ACTGAGAAAAGTGTGGTTTAATTAAGGAAAGTACAGATTTGTTAAAACGAGTTGATTTAACTGAGTTTTTTTGATGAAGGAAGTGTGGTTGATTTGGTATGCATCTACTTTGAAGAGGCGTTTGATTAAATGTCATGCAGCAACTATGTTTGCAGAGTTGAAAGTCATTGAATAAAAGGAAAGTGGCAGCATGGATATAATCTGTCAAGAGAAATGCGAGTCAGTGTTTTGAGTCTGTTGACCCTTGTTGACATCTGAGGAATGGTCACCAGACCTGAAAGACTGACTGATTTCTCTTCACAGATGCTGCCAGACCTGCTGAGCTTTCCCAGCAACATCTGTTTTTGTTTCTGATTTACAGCATCCACAGTTCTTTAGTTTTTATTTAGCAAGTATATAATGTTAGCTGGATGACAGGAGACAGAGTAGTGGTGAATGTTTGCTTGATTTTCAGACTGGAGGGCGACATAGAGTGGGGTTAATCCGGAACTGGTGCTAAACTCGCTACGTTTCTCGGTCTCCATTTATCACCTCCTCTTAAATGTGATGCATAATTTCAAAATCTGAGGATGCTACTGAATATACAAATAGTGAGCTGTAAGAAGGATAGTTATAGACTTCAAGAAGAGATAGCTTAGTGGAACAGACACATGGTAGATGAAGTTTAATGCTGAGTAATGTGAAGCGATGTCTCTTTATTGCAAACATGAGGAAAGCCAATTGTAAAGGGGGTACCAGAGCAGCAAGACCTTGAACTTTGGATATGAAGGTAGCCTAGCAGTTTATCTATTACTTCCTCTGACAGTTCAGTTCGTACAAGAACCACCCTGTATGTGAAAAAATTGCCCCTCGCATCCCTTTTAAATCTTTCTCCTCTCACCTTACAACTATGCTCTCTAGTTTTGAATACCCCTACCCTAGGGAAAAGACCACCTTACTAATGCCCCTCATGATTTTATAAATCTGTATAAGGTCACCCCTCAACATCCTATGCTCCATTGAAAAAAGTCCCAGTATATCCAGCGTCTCCTTTATAACTCAAACCATCTAGTCCTGATAACATCCTTGTAAATCTTTTCTGCACACTTACCAATTTAATAATATCCTTATTATAGTAGAGCAACCAAAACAGTGCTCCAAATTGGCCTCATCAATGTCCTGTACAACCACAACATGATATCCAGGTGTGATGCTCCTTCGGAACACACCAGTTCAGTTTTAGATTAGATTACTTACAGTGTGGAAACAGGCCCTTCGGCCCAACAAGTCCACACTGACCCTCCGAAGAGCAACCCGCCCAGACCCATTTCCCTACATTTACCCTTTCACTTAACACTATGGGCAATTTAGCATGGCCAATTCACCCAACCTGCACATCTTTGGACTGTGGGATGAAATCAAAGCACCCGGAGGAAACCCACGCAGACATGGGGAGAATGTGCAAACTCCACACAGACAGTTGCCCAAGGCAGGAATTGAATCTGGGTCCCTGGTGCTGTGAGGCAGCAGTGCTAACCACTGTGCCGCCCCGTGTCTTGTAACCGGTAACATTTTATTAACCTCTGTTATATTGCTTGTTGTGAATATCCAATTCATATTTCATATTTTTTTAGAATGTAACTTTTTAGTTTTTAAACAACTGATTGTGAATGCACACCAAACAAACTTGGAGTAAATTAATAGTTACAAGCTAATCTGTGCTCATTTTACAAGATTAGAGGTAGAGGCTTGATTGCAATGAACAAGATCATTTTCTTTGCTTCTATTGGGACTAGAAGATCTGCTCTTGCTTCAGGAAAAGATTTAAATAATGTGTATAGGTCCTCAGCTTGTAAATCAAGGGAGTTCCTTAATAGGAATCAGCAAGTTTGAAGAGAGGGCAATTTGTATCCATGAGAGGTAAAAATTGTTCCCGTTGATTACCGAATTAAAGAAAAGATATTTTGTTTATTTTTCTATTTGGAACATCCTGGGAATGCCATGCTGTCATGGAGATGGTATGTGGAGGTTGGAGGGCTCCTATTATTATATGTATGTATTTGCTCACAAAAGTGCACAGCCACAAGCAGTCAGCATATAATGCACAGGGAAATCCAGGCCAGCAACTGTACTGGGAAGTGATTGAAGCTGGGGAAGTGTTTGAGGGTTCTTAGGAATCATGGGTGTTCCTAATGTTTAAATCCCTTCTGCCCATGCTTGAATTGAAAAATCCACAATCGTAAAGTCTTTGAAGAAGAAGAACTATCGTTAAAAATCGCACAAAACCAGGTTATAGTCCAAAAGGTTTAATTGGAAGCACTAGCTTTGAGAAGCACTAGCATCAGGTTCCTGATGAAGGAGCAGTGCTCCGAAGTAGTGCTTCCAATTAAACCTGTTGGACTATAACCTGGTGTTGTGTGATTTTTAACTTTGTCCACCACAGTCCAACACCGGCATCTCCAAATCATAAGGACTATCGTGATATTTCACACCTTGTAGATTAATTGAAACACTGAAGAGAAACCAAACTGACATCTGCACAGCTGTGTCATAACTTTGAGTTTGACCCAGCAAAAGTGAATGAGCTTTCAAGATTCTTGTAATGTGAGAGGAAACATTTCCGGAGAGGCGGTATTTAGATGTAGATCTGAGGTCATAGTATATGTTGTTACAAACTACAGCATTCCATTTATAATGCTTGCTTTGTTTTAATTTTTATCTAGTGTAAACTTTGTTTTTGTTTAAAGACTTTAAATCTTGTGGCATAGTTCTTTTCATTAATCATTGGGTGTTTGGATTTGTCTATAAACTTTAACAGTCCTTAACAAGATTGCAACATACTGGCTAGAAATTCCCACTGACACCACTTACTGTAGTCATTGTTCTAAAAGTAATAACAGCCGGAGCCTTGTTTATAAACCCCAAACCTATGCTTGGTTTAGATTTATTTTCTGAAATCAAAATTTAAAATTAGTTGCAGTTGTAGTCTTTGTCTTCTTTCATTTTTTTTTAATTCTCGTATCGGGATATAGATACCCAGAGCAGGACAAAAAGGGACAAAGTATACAAACATAGAAAGACAGCAGTAAATATGGTCAAAAGGGGGAGAAAATGGTAAAAAGATAAGTGTCTCTTTCTTGAATGAAAGTAATTTTAAAATAAATGAATTACTAGCATTATTTTTCAAGTCAACGGGTATGATCTTCCAGCCATTATGGAGATCAATCTGGGTACTAAATATTCAGTAGTATGTGACTTTTTGAAGGAAAGGGTGGTGGGCTAGCATTGTTGGTATGGGCTGGAATAAGTAAGGGTGGAAGGAAGCAATTAAAAGGGAAACAAGACGTTGGTAGGAATAGTTTAAAAGCTCCCTATGCAGTGCGACAGAGAATAAAAGAGGAGATAATGAGGGCTTGTAACAAAGGCAGAACATTAATCATGGATGACTTTAATCTTCATGGAGGTTGGGATAGTCAGATTTGCAGAAGAAGCCATGAGAACTCAGACTGTTTCCCAGAAGTACATAGAATCCCGACAGAATTGAAGCAGGCAGTTGGGCCCATTGGGTCCACACTGACTCTCCGAAGAGCATCCCACCCAGATCCACCCTCCCCAACTTATCCCTGTAACCCTGCATTTCCCATGGCTAATCCACCAAGCCTGCATATCCCTAGACAATTTAGCATGGCCAGTTACACCTAACCTGCACACCTTTGGAGTGATGCAGACCATGGGAGAATGTGCAATCTGCAGACATTGCCTGAGGGTAGAATCAAACCCAGGTCCCTGGCACTCTGAGCCACCAAGCCACAAAATATGTTTTGGATCTAACCAGGCAATAGGCTATTTTGGATGTGGTGATGCGTAATGAAACAGTTTTAATAAATGATGTCAGAGTAAAAGATCTTAGAAACAGTGACTAACTTAAGTGAATTTCGCATTCAGTTTGAGAGGGAAGAACTTGAGTCAGAACCAGCTGTACTAAACGTAAAACGGGGTAATTACAAAGGAATAAGGGCAGAGCTGGCTGGAGCGGACTGGGAAAGGAGTTTTGCAGAGAAGGTGCTTGAGTAACAATGGTAAACATTTAATAAAATAGTTCATGGCTCACAGCAAAGAAATATTCCAGTGAGGAAGGAGGATTTTAGGAAGGGGATAACCCAACTGTGGTTAACTGTGAAGTTAAAGATAGCATCAAATTGAAAGAAAAAAAGCATAAAATATGGCAAAGACTGGTAGTAAACTAGAGGACTGGGAAAGTTTTAAAAACCACAAAAGATGACCAAAACAATACACACAGTTTTGGACCCTTTACTTGAGAAGTGATGTAGTTGCATTGGAGGTTGCTCAGAAGAAGTTCAGTAGATTGATTCCAGAGATAAGGGGTTTGTCTTATAAAGAGAGATTGAGCAGTTTTGACCTATACTCCCTAGAGTTTAGAAGAGTGCAAGATCTAATTGAAGTATCTAAGATATTAAAGGGGGTTGACAAATTTAAGTAAAGCTGATGTTTCCACTTGGGAGGCTATTACAATGAGTGGTCATAGTTTTAGTTTAATGGGTAGCAGACGTAAAACAGAGCAGAGGCATTACTTCTCCCAAAGGGCGGTGTAGTGAATTCCCCAGATACCCCAGAGTGCAGTCAATATCGGGACCTCGAGTAAATTTAAGGACGAGATAGACAGAAACATTTTTAGTTAGTGATGATTTGAAGGTTTAGGAAGACCAGACAGAAAAGTGGAGTTGAGACAGATAAGATCAGTCATGATAATATTCAATGACAGAGCAGGCTCAAGTGACTGAATTGCCTACTTCAGTTTCTAGTTCTTATGCAAACTTAGAAATTAAACCTGCAAGTAATATCAAGATGGATAACAAGAGCTTCTTTAAATAAATAAAAAGGAAAAGAGAAGTCAAAGTGAATGAGTCTGAGGAACTAATACTAACAGGAAACCAGAAAATGGCAGAGGAGTTGAAGAAACACTTTGCTTCAGTTTTCATAGTAAAGGCACTATCGTAGCATTCCAATACTATTAAATTCTCCCCTTGTCAGTTCTGGTTTCCCCCCACAATCCAAAGATGTGCAGTTTAGGTGAACTGGCTACGCTAAATTTCCCATAGTGATAGGTGCATTCATCAGGGGTAAATATAGGGTCGGACAATGGGTCTGGGTGGGTTACTGTTTGGAGGAACAGTGTGGACTTGTTGGGCCAAAGGGCCTGTTTCCATACTGTAGGGAATCTAATGTAAGTTTCTGATCATAGGTGCACTTACAATTGGTAGGTGAGGAATGGATGGAAATGACTAAGGTTAGGAGTGCAATAATGCAGATCAGGTACAGCTTATTCCATAGAATCCCTACAGTGTGCAAACAGGCCATTTGGCCCAACAAGTCCACACTGACTTTCAAAAGAGCATCTCATCCTATCCCTGTAATCCTGTCACTACCCCACCATGGCCGATTTACCCAACCTACACATCCCCAGACACTGTTGGCAATTTAGCCTGGCCAATCCACCTAACCTGCACATCTTTGGATTGTGGAAGGAAACCAGAGCACCAGGAGGAAACCCACACAGAAATGGGGTGGATGTACAAGTTCCACACAAATAGTTGCCTGAGGCTGAAAAAGAACCTTGGTCCCTTGTGCTCTGAGGCAGCAGTGCTAACCACTGAGCCACCGCGCTGTCCCTTATTGATCAGGGACCGTACATGATGAGAAAAGGAAAAGACAATTCCCACTGGCAATAATCTTTTTAAAACCCTGCGCTAGATCATTTGCCATTTAAGTTGCTTAGAATGTAAAATATTGAACTGTTTTTAGTTAAATTTTGATTGTCAAAAAACTATTTTTATTCTGTTATTATGGTGTCAATGTCTTACAGCATTCTGCATGATATATGTTGTTTTTACAGCAATCATTAACTATGCAGTGAAATATAGGAAGTGATTACTTACATAATGAACCCTACATGCCCCAGTGGATGCTGCTTTGTGTGTGTTGATTTGTTCTGACTCTCAGAGCCACAGGTTGCACAAATGATTGAGCAATATGAGTGTTCAGGGAAGGTTTCCTATCTCTAATTCCAGCTACGTTTTCCATTCCTATCTGAGACTACACCATAATGCCTGGAGATTAATAGAGACTGCTTGTTTGAGAGGAATTTCAATTGTTGACTCCCAATTCTCGGACCATCTGGAAAAATAATTTCAAAAATTAGGGACCTTTGCCTTCCAATGTTAATATTTGGATATTTAATTAGTTGCGCAGTTCTATTTTGTCAGAGTAGTCTGCTTTTACTGGGATTAATAAAGGAATGAGTGCATTTCTGTGTGCAAAGATATGAAGGTGTCATGTATTGAAACTAATCCACATTTAGAGTCCTAGAGATGTACAGCACAGAAACCTTTGGTCCAACTTGATCATGCCAACTAGACATCCTAAATTAATGTAGTCTCACCTGCCAGCACTTGGCCCATATCCCTCTAAACTCTTCCTATTCATATACTCATCCAGATGCTTTTAAAAGTTGTAATTGTACCACCTCCATTACTTCCTATGGTAGTTCATTCCATACGTGCACCACCCTCTGCGTGAAAAAGTTACCCCTGAGGTCCCTTTTAAATTTATCCCCCTCACCCTAAACCTATGCCCTCTAATTCTGGACTCCCTCACCCCAGGGAAAAGACCTTGTCTATTCATCCTATCCATGCCCCTCATAGTTTTATATACCTCTATACGCTCACCCCTCGGCCTCTGACACTCCAGGGAAAACAACCCCAACCAATTCATCTTCTCCCTATAGCTCAAACCCTCCAACCCTGGCAACATTCTTGGAAATCTCTTCTGATCACAGTGAAGAAGGTTACCTCAGAGTACAATGGGATCTTGATCAGATGGGCCAATGGGCCAAAGAGTGGCAGATGAAGTTTAATTTAGATAAAGGTGCAGTGTTGCATTTTGGAAAGGCAAATCAGGGCATGACTTATACACTTAGTGGTAAAGGTCCTGGGCTGTGTTGCTGAACAAGAGACCTTGGAGTGCAGGTTCATAGTTCCTTGAAAGTGGAGTCACAGGTGGATAGGATAGTGAAGAAGGCATTTGGTATGCTTTCCTCTGTTGGTCAGAGTATTGAGTATAAGCATTGAGAGGTCATGTTCCACATTTTTAGGACATTGGTTAGGCCACTTTTGGAACATTGTATGCAATTTTGGTCTCTCCTATAGGAAGGATTGCCAAATTTGGTGTCATCTGCAAACTTACTAACTATACTTGATTTGATATATTCAAAGTTAAAAATCAGGTGGTGATGAAGGAGCAGCGCTCCGAAAGCTAGTGCTTCCAAATAAACCTGTTGGACTATAACCTGATGTTGTGCGATTTTTAATTTTGTACACCCCAGCCCAAACCGGCACCTCCAAATCATGATATGTTCAAGTACAGCTTATTTAGTTATGTGTCTAGTCCTGCTGACTGAGCACGTTTTCTCATTGCATATTATTTTCCTTTTGGATGTAATTGAATTCAATTCACTTGTCATAGTGAGCAGACACAGTTCACTTTGAACCTTTGTTGAATTGTCAGACAACTTGAACTTGACTTTAACTTTGTCTATTCAGGAACCAAGGCTCCTGGTTATAGTCCCTAGGTGCAGTATTCCCAAACATGAAAACAGTAGTTTTGGTGATTTTGATTGATTTGGTGATGGTAAGCTTGGATTTTAAAAGTCCTGAAACAACTGTGTGCCTCACCAATGTCCTGCGTAACCTCAACATGACATTCCAACTCCTATAGGCGAAAGTGAGGACTGCAGATGCTGGAGATCAAAGTCAAAAGTTGTGGTGCTGATTCCAGATTTTGCTCGAAAGGCTTTTGCTCGAAACGTCGAATTGCCTGCTCCTCTGCTGCTTGACCTGCTGTGCTTTTCCAGCACCACACTCTCGATCCCAACTCCTATACTCAAAGGTCTGAGCAATGAAGGCTAATGTGCTAAATGCCTTTTTTTTTCCTGATTTTTATATAATATATTTTTATTAAGAAAAAATAGATTTTTAAATCTTACAACAAATACAAACAATGCAATTCAAAACAGTACAAAAATAGTACAAAACTAAACCCAAATAATAAAAAAATTCCCCAGCCCACCTTCCTATATGAATGTATAAACATATATAGAGAAGTATAAAATAAAAAATACCTAAACTAGCTATTTAACTAACTAAATAAATACCTAACAACAAACAAATAAATAGTAATAACTCAGCCCAGCCAACACAAAACAGTCATACATTCACAGTTCCTCCTCCCTGGATATTGGACTCATGAAACACAATCGTTACGGCTATATAAAAGCCCTTGTTAGTGTGGCAGATAAATCTGTGTCCAGGTATTTCAAAAAGGGTTGCCATGTCTTGTAAAAATTCTCAGTTTTGTGGTGTACCATATTTGTGAGAAAATTCGGGGGAAAATGCTCCATAACAATCTTCCGCCAACCCGATAGGCCTGGGGGGTTTTCTGATATCCAACCTAGCAAGATATTCTTCCTTGCACAGAATGTAAGAATATTGAAAAGTTTTTCCTTATGCGAGTCTGCAGGAAATACAATGGGTAGGCCCAAAAGGAGGGAAATAGGGTCCTTCTTCACCCTTACACCTAAAATCCTCTCCATTGCACCCACCACAGCACTCCAATATGTTTGAAGCGTGTCACAAGACCAAAGACAATGGGTAAGAGTACCCGTACAGACCTTGCACTTGGGACATGCTGAAGATACCCCTGGTTTAAATTTTGACAAACGGTCTAGGGCTAAGTGGACCCTGTGGAGAATCTTCAACTGTAAAGCATGGGTCCTATTGCAAATTGATATCTTCCTTGCATTCTCCCAAATATCCTCCCATGTGTCTGATGAAACTTCAACACCCAGATCTCTCTCCCACATCTTGCAGAGTCGATCAGACTCATTTGAGGTGGCACCCCCCAATTGATGATATAGAGTACTGACAGAGAGGGTACTCTTAGCCCTTAGTACCCTCTTTCTATGCAAGATTTGTAGGGATCAGTCAAAAGTGTGGTCTTTTTTTGAATAAAATTCCTAACTTGAAAAAAACGAAAGAGGTCTCTATTAGGTAACTTGTACTTCCGTACTAACTGATCGAAGGACATCATTATATCTTCCTCAAATAAATCACCCATGCAAGATACACCCCTAGCTGCCCAAAGTTTAAATCCTGAATCTATCATACGTGGTTGAAAACTCGGCATACCCACTAAAGGTGTAAACAAAGATGTTTTGCCAATATTACCTTCCCTCTGCCGAATTGCCCTCCATGCTTTAACAGTATTGATGACTATTGGGTTATGGCAATATTCCCTAACTGTCCTCACCTTGTCCAAAAACAGCAAACTGGTAAGGGGGCACCTTGCCTGGGAGACTTCGATATCTAGCCATATTGAAAGAGGGTCCCCACAAACCCAATCACTTACGTAGGCCAAAAGCGAGCTTAATTGGTAATTTTTAATGTCTGGAAGGTCTACTCCCCTCAATCTGTGAGGCAACTGCAGTTTGGCTAATTTAATGAGGAACCGTTTACGTTGCCGGATAAAGGAGCTGAACCAACTGTTCAGTCTCCTGAGTGTTTGTTTATTGGAAATCAGGGGAGCATCTGTATAGGGTATAGCAAACGAGGGAGAATATTCATCTTAAGCGCTAACCGACCCAACCATGAGACTGGAAGTGCCTCCCATCTTTGGAGATCTTGTTTAATTTTTCAAGTAATTGAGTAAAATTGGCTTTGAACAGCCAATCCAGAACTGGAGTAATGAATGTGCCCAAATAACAAAACCCCCCTGTAACCACCTAAATGGGAATCTGTAGTCACTCTCAAGAGCCAACTCTTTCATAAGACCACCCATAGGCATAGCCTCTGATTTAGCAAAATTGATCTTATACCCTGAAAAAGCACCAAATGCGTGAATGCATTGTATCAGGCAAGGCACTGAGACTGCTGGATTTGTCAAGAAAATTAGAACATCATCTGCATACAGCGAGATCTTAGCTGATATATTGAGATCCCCACGAATGGCCTCTGCCAACGGTTCAATCACCAACATAAAAAGTAATGGTGAAAGGGGACAGCCTTGCCGGCTGCCCCTAGAAATATTAAAATTACTTGATAATGACTGCAGCGAGAGGTACACTGTAGAGAACCTTTACCCATCTTGTGAAAACTTCGCTCAGACCAAACCAGTCTAGAGTATAGAAAAGGTACGGCCACTCAACTTGGTCAAATGCCTTCTCTGCATCTAAAGAAATCACCAATCCCTGTATTGACTGCTGTTGGCATGCTTGAATTACGTTAAGCAGCCTCCTAACGTTATTGGAGGATCTGCGATCCTTTATGAAGCCCGTCTGATCCTCTTTAATAATAGAGGGTAACACAGTCTCCAGCCTTAATGCAAGTGCCTTAGAGAGGATCTTAAAGTCCACATTTAAGAGCGAGATGGGCCTGTATGAAGCACAGTCTTCCGGATCCTTCCCTTTTTTAAGGATAAATGAAACATTGGCCTCTCTCAGAGATGGTGGGAGACAAAGATGACTTATGAATCATTAAACATATTCAGCATCCGGCCTGACAGTATACTTATAAATTCCTTATAGAATTCACTGGGAAGTCCATCAGGACCGGGCGCCATTCCACTCTGAAGCTGCCTCACAGCTTCCTGCACTTCTTGCTCTGATAATGGGGCATTGAGAAAGGACTGTTGTTTGGGAGTCACACCCGGGAGCTTCAGATCCCTAAAAAAGGATTCCATTTTGGCCTGCCCCTCCTCACAATTCTCAGACTGATATAACTTAGAGTAGAATCTCTGGAATGCCACATTAATCTTTTTAAATCACATGTTAGGTTCCCAGACCTTTCCCTAATCGCTGTAATGGTTTGTGGGGCACTTCTCTTTCTGGCAAGGTATGCTAAGTATTTGCTTGGCTTGTCACCATGCTCTTATAACCTTTGCTTTGCAAAAGCCAGCTCCTTCTTTGCCATCTGCATAAGCACGGAATTTAGTGCAGACCGCAGTGCCGTAATCCTCTGTAGTTTGACCAATGAGGGTCTGTCAAAATAGGCCTTCTCGGCTGCCTTCAACCGTGCTTCAAGGAGACGTTGCTGCCCACCCTTCTGCCGCTTCCTACTTGTGGAATATGAAATAACTAACCCTCTGGCATAAGCTTTGGCAGTTTCCCAGAGAACAGATGAGCTATCAACTGAGCCTATGTTGATGTCTAGGAATGCCCAAAATTCCTTAGAGAAATACTCCACAAACTTGCTGTCCATGAGAATAAAGGGGTCCATTCGCCAGTACCTTGAATCCACTGTAACATCCTTAATTTTAACCATGAGGTACACTGGAGCATGATCAGAGCAATTTTAACCATGAGGTACATTGGAGCAATATTACCAATCGTACAGGATGCCACCAGATCCAGGGTTACCGCAGGGGTCAGAAAAAAATCAATCCTTGTGTGACATCTATGCGAATTGGAGAAAAACGTGAAATCCCTACCTGTAGGGTGGAGACACCTCCAGACGTCCACCAATCCTAATTCCCCACACAGACCCAATAACTGTTTAGTTTGTGCAGAGGGTATTGAGAGATCTTTAGGCAACCTGTCTACTGTGGGGTCCATAAGGCAGTTAAAATCTCCCCCTATAATGATGTGCCGAGACTTGAGACTTATCAGTTTAGAAAAAGCATCTACCAAGAATTTAAGAGGATGAGCTGGGGGACAATAAACATTTAAAATGCCATATTCTTCCCCATTTATCAAGGCTTTAAGAATTACAAGCCTCCCATATGTGTCTTTAACACATTCCAACAATTTAAATGAGAGATTTTTCTTTACCAATATAGCCACTCCTCTACTTCTGGTATTAAATGATGAAAAATAAACTTGGTCAAAGCCATTCTGCTGTAATTTCAGATGCTCCTTGTCATCCAAATGTGTCTCCTGTAACAAAGCAATATCCACCTTCTCCTTTCTAAGACTCAAGAGTACCTTCTTCCTCTTAATTGGTGAGTGACTTCCCTTGATATTCCAGATATACCATTTAATCAAATCATTAGCCATAATCTTCTGCAATTACATTTAAATTCCAGAGAGGAGGAACCCGAACCACAAATTGCTGAGCCTTAGTGTGGCATGGTCCACCAAATATAAAAACTACATAAACTAAAACCACTAAATTTAACAAACATACAAAATTATTAAAAATAAAGAACAACAAAAACCAGAAAACAAACCAACATATAAAGCACCAATAGCGCTGAGTAGGGGAACTCACCCCCTGCCCGGAAGGGGCAACTACCCGTCCCGAACTGCCCATAAATAAGCATCTAACCATCTCAACCACCTTGACTTCTCCCAGCTAGAGCCGCATCGCAAACACAAGCTAAAAAGAATAAACACCCCATAGAATATCAATATGAATAAAAAAAAATTATTTTATTAAAAAAAAGGGAATAAATACCCCACCCATCCTTTGGTATGTCCTAATTTAGAAATTAAAAATGTACATCTTAACCACCACCAGACATAGTTTGCACCAAATTATTATCAATAGAGGGAAAAAAAAGGGAAAAACAAAGCTCCAACCAGATTTCCTCCATTTCTTCTACAGAATGATAAACGCATACCCAAGCAACAATATTTATACATACTACAATTGTTTAACTTAGGTTAGTTTGTCTACAAAGTCTCTTACCTTCTCCGATGTGTCAAAGAGATGCATGGATCCACCTAAGATGATCCGAAGCACTGTCGGATATCTCAGGGAGTACTGAATCCCAAGCTCCTTCAATTTTCTCTTGACACCATCATACGATTTTCGTTTCTGGATCACCGCCGCTGAAAAGTCCTGAAAAAACATGATCTTAGATCCCTAGTAAATTAGGGCCTTTGGATCCTTCCCCTGGAGTCTGGAAGCCTCCATGACTCTCTCCTTATCCCGGTAATGATGAGGGCGTTGACCGAGACCCGACCTCCGTGCTGTGATCCGGTGAGGCCTCTCTATCTTCAATCCTCTCATGTCAGTCTCCAAGTTAAGGAATTTCGGAAGCCAATCTTCAACAAATTCCGCAGGCTGCTCACCTTCCTTACCCTCAGGCAGACCGATGATCCGAATGTTTTTTCTCCTGCCACTGTTTTCAAGATCATCCACTTGGTCACGCAAATTACGAACTGCATCTTCAGGGCTTGGATCTCTTCCTTGAATGAACTGGCATCAGCTTCCACCACTGTGACCCTGTGCTCCACCTCATCCGTCTTCTTCTCCAGGTCTCCCAGCTGCTGCTCATGCTTCTGCAGCATGAGAGAGACTGGAGCCAGCTTCTCTTCAATCTGTTTCCCCAACATCTTGCGAGATTTCAAAAGCTGGTTCACCAGGTTCTGGAGAGTAATCTGCTCTGAGGCTGCTGCAGGCTGAGCTGCAGGCCTGGCCTCCGATGCTCCTCCTCCCTTTATAGGCATTTCTGAACAGCTGAAAATACAGGAAAGTCAATTTTTAAATGTTTCTTGGGGCTGCACAATCTTTCCAACGCCCCAAGAAATCCTGATGACCTGGGTTGGGTGGGTTAAAGAACCGTCCTGCTCCTGCTGCGATGCGAAGCTCTGCAGTGTGATCTTCTCAGATCGCCGCCTTCTTAACCACCCTGTCTACCTGTGATGCAAATTTCAAAGAATTATATACCTGAAGCCCTAGGTGTCTCTATTCTACAACATTACCCAGGGCCCCACCATTAATTGTATAAATCCTGCCTTTGTTTGTTCTCCAAATTAAACTCCATCTGCTACTCCTCATTGAGTCAGTTGAAGTTCTATTTGAAATCTTACATAACCTTCTTCACTGTCTCGTACCACCAATTTTAGTGTTGTCTGCAAACTTACTTACCATACATCCTATATTCTCACTCAAATCAATTATACAAATGACAAACTAAAGTAGACCCAGTACCGATCCCTGTGAAACACTGATGTACAGTCCGAAAAACAGCCCTCCACATGCACCCTCTATCTCCTCCCATTAAGCCAATTTTGTGGGTCACCCTAAATCCCATGTGATCTAACTTCACTAACTAGTCTACAATGTGGAACCATATCAAAGGCTTTACTAAAGTCCAAGTCAATAACATCTCCTGCTCTGTCCTTATCAATCTTTTTGATTACTTCCTCAAAACACTTTGTATCACTCTATGCAAAAGATCACAGTGATTGTGAGCAAATCAGTTAAGGGTAAATAATACATTTTAGGAGTTGTTGTATCAAGTTAGGCTGCTAATCCTGGCACCTTTTTTTTTTGTTATAATTGATATTTTGCAATTAGTTGTCAGAGTGAGCTTTCTTGCTGTCAACACTATGGGTGTTTTTTTGAGCAAAAGTATATATTTTTCATATATTCATGCCAATACATTGTACAGACTTCTTGTACAATTGCTACAGCTTATTTATGCCAACTTCTTTATATATGCACAAGTTTCTGAACGTGCAATCAAATCATCATGCGATTGTAGGAGCTGTGGATGTTCTACTTTCAGAATTCTGTTCAAAGATAGGTAAATATAGATCTAATGGACAAGATATTAGATATAGGTCTGCAGCAAAGCCTTTCTCAGAAAAGTGATGTTATCAGAGAACATTTTAGTGCATATATGCGGTCATGTAAGACTGGTGATGGTTAGAAGGATCAATGTGCTTTATTCTAATCAAGTTTTGAGACTTATTTTCCTCAGTACATCATTTCCCAATATGTTTAATAGGGAGTGTGTGTGCTTTGCGGTTCTGCATTATGTAGGCAGTACTAACTTCTTGAAGTGTGTGCGTGCATGTTGCGAAGTGAGTATCAAAATTACACGAATGAGTTCATAATTTAGAGAAGTGAGTATGCAAATTGCATACACCAGTTGGCTATTTGGTCGCTTGAAAATTCAGTAAATTCACAGTTGATCTGACCATGGCTCCAACCACATGCTTCCTGAAGAAGGGCTTATGCCCGAAACGTCGATTCTCCTGTTCCCTGGATGCTGCCTGACCTGCGCTTTTCCAGCAACACATTTTCAGCTCCAACCACATGTTCCTGCCTAACCCCAAGATAACCTTTGACTCCCATGTTAGTCAAGAATCTCGACCTCTGCCTGAAAATATTCAATACCTTGCCCCCCATATCTTTCTTGGGAAGAGAGTTCTAAAGAATCTCAAACCTCTGAGAGAGAAGAAATCTTCTTTCTCTCAGAAGTTTGAGACTCTTTAGAACTCTTGAAAAATGAGGTCTAATCTCCATTTTAAATGAGAGAGAAGATTTCTTCTCATTTGAAATGGAGATTAGACCTCATTTTTAAACTGGGTGCCCCAATTCTAGTCTGCCCCACAAGGATAACATCTTTGGAGCATCCACCCTATCATGTATCCTCTGGAACTTGTATGTTTTTATAAAGTCACTTCTCGGTCTTCGAAACTGTAATGGATATAAACCTAGCTGTCCAATCTTTTCTTAGAAGATAACTTTCCTCATGTCACTTTAGCTCATTTAAACCTCTCTGACTAGCTTCTATTGTATTTCTATCCTTGTTTAAGTAATGGTAAAGAGTTTTCACCAACTCATTGTACAACTGCAACATAACATTCCTACTTTTATATATCATTCCACTCACTATCAACAATATTCATTTTCTTCCTAATCTCCCTCTGTAGCCATATATCACCTTTTTTTGTGAATCGTGAACTAGGGCACCCAGATCCTTCTGTACTTCCAAGCTCTGCAATCTCTTTCTCTTTGAATAGTATGCTGCCTTTCTATTCTTCCTACCAGGGTAGATAAATTTACACTTTATCCACGTCATGCTCCATCTCCAAATTTTTGACTACTGACTTAAGCTGTCAATATCCCTTTTGAAGATTGCTTTTGTTTTCCTCTCAGTTTGCTTTCCTATATATCTTTGTCATCAGCAAATTTAGAACTATATATGCAATCCCGTGGGTCAGGAGGCTCAGATTTAAGTCCCACCTATCCCAGAAGTGTGTAATAACATCACTGAATAGGTTAATTAGATCTATATGTAATCATTTCCTCCAAGACATTAATATAGGTTGTTGAGTATAGGAGTTGGGAGGTCATGTTGCGGCTGTACAGGACATTGGTTAGGCCACTGTTGGAATATTGTATGCAATTCTGGTCTCCCTCCTATTGGAAGGATGTTGTGAAACTTTTGAAAGGGTTCAGAAAAGATCTCCAAGGATGTTGCCAGGGTTGGAGGATTTGAGCTACAGGAAAAGACTGAACAGGTTGGGGCCGTTTTCCCTGGAGCATCAGAAGCTGAGGGGTGACCTGATAGAGGGGCATGGATAGGGTAAATAGACAAGATCTTTTCCCTGGGGTGGGGGAGTCCAGAACTAGAGGGCATAGGTTTAGGGTGAGAAGGGAAAAATTTAAAAGGGACCTCAGGGGTAACGTTTTCACGCAACAGGTGATGCATATGGAATGAGCTGCCAGAGGAAGTGGTGGAGGCTGGTATAGTTACAACGTTTAAAAGACATCTGGATGGGTATATGAAGAGGAAGGGTTAGAAGGATATGAGCCAAGTGCTGGCAAATTAATTTAGGATATCTGGTAGGCATGGACAAGTTGGACCGAAGGTTCTGTTTTCGTGCTGTACATCTCAATGATTCCAAATGTCTTCTGGAAATCTAAGTATTCATAGTTTCCCATTTCCACATTGATGTTTATATTCTCAAGAATTCCAAGACATTATGAAATGTGATTTTGGTTTAACAAAATCATATACACTCAACCTGATTATTTTGAGGTTTTTCCCCACCTATAACCTCCTCAATAATCGATTCCAGCATTGACTCTTTGAAGATACGATGAGTTAACAACCTGTACTTCTTTCTGTAACCCTCCTTCCTTCAATAGCGGAATCACATTTGCCAATTTCCAATCTGATATAGCCTTTCCAGACTTCTGTCAAGTTTTGAAAGAAAATTAACTGTCGATTTTGGGTTGCAGAGAGCACGGCGTTTAAATTAGGTCGGGTCATATTGCATTAAAATAGGAATGTCGATGGTGTTTGGACACCTTTGTCAAGTAAATAATAAGCTAAATGTGGCCACAATGCACTAAAAATACATGTTGTGGAAATATTTCTACAGTGAAAACGCCTGCAGAGTCTCAGTTGTTGGAAGTGGCAATCAAGCCATTTGTTTCTTTAAAAAGTTGTATTTTCTCACGTCACTCTCAAAAGTAAAACACAGCTCCTTGTGTTGAAGACTTCTTGATCACTGTTGTGCCTAAAATGTATTTAAACCTGACTACTATGAGATTGGTTGCTTTTCTGACAGCAGTGCCCAATTGCCAAGATGAGAGCTTGGATTATACCAATAACTTCTAGGCTGTGGCATTTGCTTTCAAAATTAGCTGACTCATGCCTGTTCGCAGTTGGAATGATTTCAAAAATCACGTTGCTCAAAATCATGACTGTGCAGCCTTAGTAAGATTTCTGCAGGGTTCAGGTTTTTCTATAGTTCCTGTTTGCTCTGAAGCAGTTTAGATATTAGATTCTGTTTATCCAACAGATTTCACTATTTCTGCTCGTTTTTTTTTCTCCCTGACCTCCTCTTGGTACTATTTTTGATGCCAAGAATGGGAAAAAAAAATAAGAGGTAGCGCAGGGAGTGTTTGTGGTTAATGTGAGACTGAATTGGTGAAAATGAGCGCATTGGTAATGGCAGAGAGTGTTGAGTTTGAAGTGTGCTTCATGGTTGAACATGACACTGAGTTTCTGATTAGATTTAAATTGAAAGGACTGGTCAGGGATAGCGATGGCGTTAGTGGTATGGTGCGTAATCGATGGACTTCAGTCTTTCCAATATGCACTTGAAGGAAATTGCAAATTCCCAGGGGAGGCAGAGAGTACAAAGGTAAATGTAATATTGGGAAGAAGTCATTGAGCAAACTAGATTTCCTAAACATATGAAAATGACCTAGTCAAATAAATGACAACAATTCGAGGGTTAAAGTGTGGGACAGAGGACTTCGTTGACAGTGCAGAACAAGAAGGAGAAGCCAGTGCTGGAGAGTCCTATCTGTAGGGATGGAATTAGTTCTGCAAGTGAGCAATAATTCTATAGTTAAAAATTGGGAGAGGAATCGGCTTGGAGCTGAAAACCTTCCCAGGGATGTCAGAGAGGAAAGGAAACCAATTAACATCAGTGTTTATAAAGCTCTATGCACTATTGTTTTAGATGTTTAGAATCCAAATGATATTTGACCATTGAACAATGAGACTTTTTTTTAGATTAGATTAGATTAGATTAGATTACTTACAGCGTGGAAACACACCGACCCGCCGAAGCGCAACCCACCCATACCCCTACATTTACCCCTTATTACCTAACACTAAGGGCAATTTAGCATGGCCAATTCACCTAACCTGCACATCTTTGGACTGTGGGAGGAAACCGGAGCACCCGGAGCAAACCCACGCAGACACGGGGAGAACGTGCAAACTCCACACAGTCAGTCGCCTGAGTCGGGAATTGAACCCGGGTCTCTGGCGCTGTGAGGCAGCAGTGCTAACCACTGTGCCGCCGTGCCGCCCTTTACTGAGTAAAGGTCATCACTATTCAAAGGACTAAAGACAAATAATTACCAAAAAGAGAAAAATGCACATTCTGAGCTTCTGAATCAAAGACAGAAAATACTGGAGAATCTTTTATAGGTCAGTTGGCATCTGGTAAGCGAGCAAATTAATTAATATTTCAAGTAGTGAGAAGATTTTTGATAAAGTGCCTACAACTGAACCCTTCGTTTGACTGAAAAGTGTCTTCAGCATTTTCTGCTTCAATTTCAAATAATAACTAGTCCGACAGTGGTAAACAATGGGAAGTGGCTATCACACAAACACATGATGAGCATTTATAACAGTTGGACACTGCTTTCCAGGATCACTCAGGTTCTCTTAACGTCCAGGTTGTCTATTGAATTTGTAGCACAAGTTTCCTGGTGGTTGGTAAATGTGTAATCTGTATTAGTACGCAAGCTGAGGTTACTGTTTATTTGGCTGATGCCAGGCAAGGCATCAAATGGAGTGCTCTGGCTTGGCTTAAAATCTCCCAACAGATAAGTAAAATTCAGCTAGGAATCTTGCTTACTGGATATGTGTCAGTCAAAAACAAAATCTATCTTAACTTCTATTCCCCTCAGTCTTTAGATCTGCTAATACATTCACCACTTGTCCTTAAATGAGTGTAAGAATTACTAGAGTGAGATACTAGAGTCCGTGGAATCATACTGCATTGATTGTCAGATGCTACAGATGTGAGGACGAAATTAGTGAAATATCTACTTGGATGATCAAGTGAAAATGCGACTGGTTTTCACCTTGAAATGCACATGATGAATGGCATGTAATCTATGTACACAGTGTTCAAAATAATTGATTCACATTTATGCCAAATGCCTTCTAATATGAAGTTTGTATACCATAATTGATGTGTTAACATTAAATGTGGTGCACAGGTTTGTGTAACAACCTTCCTGTAAGTTTGCTGTGTGTCATAAAAATGCTGTTCTTGCCAATTCTGCGATACAGTATGTGTTTACTCATGCTTTTAACAACAGAGGTTTTGTTAATTTTATCTAATGGCAAATTAAGGTTAAACCAGAAGTGTTTTGCAATCATGTCGTGCTGTCTGTGTTTTCGTTGAGAATTATTTGATTGCTCCTGGAGAGAAGTTGTAAGGGAGAGTTCCTGGAACTATGAAAATAATACATTACATGGACAGAGATTCTTGGTACAAGTCTTTCATTTTTGATTTATAAAATTTACCTTAAATGTTTTTGTTCAAAGAAGGATATAACAGTTGCTGTAGTTGAGATTAAAATATATTTTGGGTGTTTCAACTGATAACTTCCTTGTTTATTTTTAATAACCTTATTCATATACATGCCAACAATCCATTATGGACAGAAAGTGATGGAGATGCTCTGCAGGTCTGTTGCCAGGCCTGAAATAGAGGTCATGTTTCAGGTGAGTGACCCTGTATCAGAATATTTTGATGAAGGATCATTGACCTTAAACACTAACTCTGTTTTTCTATCCACAGATGGTGCCAGACCAGCTGAGTGTTCCCAGTACTTTCTGTTTTTGTTTCAGATATTGAGCATCTGCAGGTATTGCTGATAAAAAATAAATTTGCTGTTGAAACTTTTCAAAGGGAACAACATTGTATATAGTATGAGAAATAAGGTGGTGATTGATTGGCAAGTGGATTCTGATTAAGGCATTGCTGTGGAAATGTCTGAGGAACCAGTTACCTCTTGTTTACATTCAAAAGTGGCAAGTTGAGTTTGGTTGAAATGTGCTAGGAGAATGCACCAGGGAACATTATGTGCTAAGCTTTTATTTAGTTGGAAATGAGCAATGTCTAGACAAATTTGTTTTGCCTTCAGCGGAATTGGCCCTGTTTGTGAATCAATGCAGTCTCTAGCAAGTGTAAGTAAGCTGCATTGTGAGCCTGAGTGATTACTTTAAGTTAGTTGTTAGTGTAATTCTTGACACAATTGAGATTATTCAGTAAGTGCTGCCCAATCACAGAATCATATCTAATGTTGAGCATTATGTTTTGAGTTTTGCAAACACAGATTCCTTGGTTGAGTACAGTCAATACTTTGCCTATTTCAAACTTACAAAGGAATGCACCATTTGACATGATCTGCCAGTCATTGGGATGTACAGATTACATATCTGGCAATGCATCAGCACTGAAATTCCTAGTACCATAGTACCCATTCGTGTGATGGCTAGAACATCCCTTTGGCTACAGAGCAGCATCTCGTTAGGGGAGAATACCAGTATGTATTGCAGTTACAAGTAGCAGCATGAAACGGCTAGCTTCACCTGCCAAATGTTTTGAGATCCCCTGCCCATCACAGTGATTTGGAATAATCTTTGCTCATTCCAAAAGTGTTTTTGTGAATTTGCCCCATGTGCAGCATCAAAAATCTGATCAGAGTAACCATGACCCTACAATGTTTTTGAGAGCTGGGCTTAGAGAAACGCTATCTATTTGTGTGTAATGGCAACGTTAAAGCTGAACTTGGCTGCGTGAGTTGCCAAATTCATAACTTCAATCAACACACAAACTAATGAGAAATTTTAAAATGATTCATACAAAGAAACTATTGCATCTTGTAGAACATCCAGAAGTGGATAAAAATAAAATTTGCGTCAGACCATTTAGAAATGAAATCTAAAGCTCTTCTCCCCCATACAAAAGCAATGCAAACATGCAATTGCATAACATAGAAGCTGTGAATGCTGAATCAGTTGAAATGTTGAAGACTGGTATCAGTCAGTTTTGTTAGATAAGGGTATCAAGGGAGATGGAACAATGTGAGTAAATATAGTTGAGGTAGACTTTAGTCATGATCAAATTGAATGTGAAACAGGCTTTACAAGCAGAATAACTGGCTCCTCTTTGTATGAAATGGAGTATTAATGAAATAACCTTCAATTATATGACATCCTTCAAATAGAAAAATGTTTCTGGGCACAGAGGTATGAGGAAAACAGATGCTGAGCTGAACAAGTAAAGGTTAAGGCACTTATATCATGTAGTTGATTTTTAAGGAGAGTTTTAAAGAGTAAGGGGAGAGGGAGTGATTGGCAGCTTTCGCTTACAAATTCTAGAAGGCGGGGTCCCTGATCTTAACTGAGTTCTTGCAATAAGGCTAAAAGGTAACAGACAATGATTTTGGTGCCATGCATTAATAGAATCATGGAGCTGCACAGCATGGAAATAGACCCTTTGGTCCAACTCGTCCATGCTGACCAAATATCCTAAATTAATCTAGAAGGGCTGAAGAAGGGCTAATGCCCGAAACGTCAATTCTTCTGTTCCCTAGATGCTGTCTGACCTGCTGCGCATTTCCAGCAACACATTTCCATCTCTGATCTCCAGCATCTGCAGACCTCATTTTCTCTCTAAATTAATCTAGTCCCATTTGCCAGCATTTGGCCCATATGCCTCTAAACACTACTCATATAACCATCCAAACACCTTTTAAATGTTGTAATTGTAACAGCCTCCACTAATTCCTCTGGCAGCTCATTCTGTACTCGCACCACCCTATGTGTGGAAAAAGTTGCTCCTTAGGTCCCTTCTAAATCTTTCACTTCTTACCCTAAGCCTATGTTCTCTATTTCTGGATTCCACTACCCTAGGGGAAAGACCTTGGCTATTCACCCTATCTGTGCCCCTCATGAATTTATAGACTTCTTCCTGTTCACCCCTCTGCATCCGACGCTCTAGAGAAATTGAACCTCTCCCTATAGCTCAAACCTTCCAGCCCCGGTAAGATCTTTGTAAATCTTTTCTGAACCCTTTCAGATTTCATATCATCCCTCCTATAGCAGGGAGACCAGAATTGGACACAGTATTCCAATAGTGGCCTTACCAATGTCCTCTTATTAGACCAATGGAAACTTTAGAAATTAGGCCATCATAGACAAGCTGCTCCAGATCCTTGTCTCTTGGAGCTGCCTGGATGTGGTGATGATGCCTCACATTCTCTCCAATATCTTATTTTCCCTGCTGCTCCCATATGCCATGGTCCTGACTTTTTTTTTACCGTCCTTAGGTCTGCCTATGCACGGTTCTGCACACAGGCACATGGCTGTATGCAAACTGCCAACCTGACCCCTTATCTGTGAGCTTTCCATCGGACACTGAGGCCCATATTAAATGCTAAAGACAAATGGCAAAACATCCTTTAATTGCAAGAGCACTTTTTTAAACCATCATGAATCCTTTTGCTTACTCAGAGCTATGAACAGTGAATCGCCTACAATTACAATCAGGACTTCTCCATAAGTAATGCACGCAACATATTCATCAGAATATCTTCATAAATGAGTTGAGTGACATATTTACAATTTCACGTATGGCAGTGGAGCAGAAGAGTAAGTGTGCAAACTGTCAAAATTGGAGAAATTGACTTTTGTATTCCAGAGGATTGTAGAATTGCATAAGTCGGAGAGAGATAGAGAGGAGTGAGCTCATGGATGGATTTAAAAAATGAGGGTGAGAATTTGAGATTTCTGTTGTCAAATGCAGCAAAATAAAGATTGAACCAGTGTGGTAAACCACTGTGGGTGCAAGATGTGATATATTTGCCATCCTTTCATTGGCTGAAGTTTGCAGTGGGTGACAGATGGAAGACAAGCTTGGGTAGCACAAGATTAATTGAGTCCAAATCTCCAAGTGGTATGGATGAGAGATTTGGGGACAGATGATTTGAATTCATGCGAGAGGCAAGTGATGTTGGATGTGTGACCAACGCCATTGTCTGCAAAAATTTTGCATTTGTGACACCCCCTTTTAATCCATAGGTAAACCAACCTACTTCGGGAAAGAAATTTGTAATGAAATTTCCCAATAATGTGTATTCATTTTCTGAGAATTGACCTGTGACGTGACATTGTTTTGGGGATAACAATTGAGCAGCCAGAAAAGCAGCAGTGAAAAACAAAAGGGACAATATACAGCAAACTGGCACCTCAGGACAGGTTTGAGGGAGTGGTTTGGAAGCAGAATGGAATCAGTGACGAGTCCATGGTGTGGGCCTCAGACAATGGCTGCCTTAGTGTTTAGTTTGTGGAATTTGCACTTTGTTTACAGAAAGTAAGCAGTCTGATAGTATTTAAGTAATGGAGTAGTCGAGAGAGGTGACGGATAGGTGTTGCTTGATATCTGAAACATTGTGTAGTAGTGGATCTGTAAAAATTTCTATTTGAAAGCAAATCTGTGATCATTTGCCTTGACAAATTGTGCTTCATTAAATCTTGCACCTTGGATTCTAATTAATTTTGGTCCCTGGAAATTGAGAAAGTTGACAATTGTGAAGATGTCAGTGGACTGCTCCAGTCCTTTTTGGCGAAGGTCTATTCTCGGTGCTGTTAATGAGAGAGTTCCGGCATTTTGACACAGCAACAATGAAGGAAGAGGAGCATCTTTCCAAGTCAGGATAATGTGAAGCAGAAGTATGGACTTAGAAATGGTTATTTTGTCTGTTGCTTCTTTTCTTCTCAATAGTGGCTTGGGAAGTGTGGTCAAAGAAGACCTGATGAATTTCTGCAGTGCGTTGTCTAACTGATGTACACTCCTCCCTGTGTCCTACATTGTGATGGAAGGATGAATGTTTAAAATTATGGAGGAAAGGTGTTGGTCAGGCGGGATACTTTGCTTTGGATAGTGCTCGACTGCTATTTGAATGTTGTCAGAGCTGCATTCATCCAGGCAAGTGAAAATGTTTCATTCTGCTCTTGATTCACGCTTTTGGATTTGTGGCTTTGGGGAGTTGGGACACAGGTTATTCACTGCAGAATATCCAGCACCTAACCTGCTTCTGTGACCAGTCATTGTGTTGTTGGTCCAGTTAGGCTTCTGGTTAGTGTTGACCCCCAGGATGTTGATAGCATGGGATTTGACAATTAATGTCAAAGAGAGGTGATGAGACTCTCTCCTGATGAAAATAGTCAGTTTCAAACACGTGTGGTCTGAAAACAGCTTGTCAAAAATCAGCCTGAGCATCAATGCTGCCCAGGTCTTGCATGCAGTCAAGGACTGCTTCAATATCTGAGCAGTTGAAAATGGTGCTGTGCCAGCACCAATGACCATCCTCACTTCTGGTCTTAATGTGGGAAGAGCATTGAAACAATGTAGATGGTTTCTCCTGAGATTCTATCCTGAGGAATTCTTGCAACAGTGTGCTGGAGCTGAGGTGATTGGCCCCAAAATCTACAACCAATTTCCTTTTGTGCTCGGTATGATTTGAACCAGTGGCAGATTTTCCCCCGATTTCCCATTGATCTCAGTCTTCCTAGGGCTTCTTAGTGTGCATTAAAAGGTGACAGCAAGGAAGGAACTTAAAATAATCACATTCCTTCAGGAAAGGTAATGAGAAGATTATTGCAACTGTTAGCTGATGAGTCCCCAGCTCCTGAATGCCTTCATCTCTGATACTAACAGGTGTGGCTTCTGATGTTGTGGGTAAATTGATTTTAATTTTCCAAAAGAAACCTTAGATATCTGGCAAGGTATCATCAGATTGAAAACTAGCCAGTGTAACTCTTCTTCCAAGCAACTGTGGAGTCAGAAAGCTGAAAGCTATGGGCCATTTAGCTTAATATTTGTTAAAGAGAAAATGCTAGAATGCATGAGTAAAAAGGTTATAGTGGGGTGTTTTTAAAATTTCAATGCGGTTTGGCACAATCAGAATGGCGTTGTGAAGAGGAAATTATATTTGACTAATTTATTTAAGGAAGTAGCAAGTAGCTTCGTTAAAGGGGAACTTTTTGGCATACTTTACTTAAATTTCCAGATTGCATTTGACAAGGTGCCACATGAAAGATTACATCACCAAATAAGAGCTCTCTGCATTTGGTGTAACATATTAAGTGGGTAAAGTATTGGGCAGTTAACAGTAAACAGTAAACATAAATGGGTCAATTTTGGGTTGGCAAAATGTGACGAGTGGAGTGCCTCAGAGAGTGCTTCTGGGGTCTCAGCCATTTACGATCTCTGAAAGACTTGAATGATGGGACCAAATGTATGGTTACTAAGTTTGCAGGAAGAGGACAGAAGGAGTTTGCAAAAGGATTTAGATAGTTCAGCGAGTTGGCAAAATTTGGCAGCTGGAGTATAATATGGGAAAATCTGAAATTGTCCAATTGAGTAAAAATAATAAAAACGAGCATAAGATTTGCATGAAGTGAAATTGCAGAACCTGGAATGTACAGACAGACTTGGGTATCATGGTTAATGTTTCCTCTAAGTCAGTTTTCTTCTGTACAGACTCCTGAGGTCCATGTGTTGGCAGCAGTTTCTGAAACCAGAAGTCAATGCTGGGGACACACAAATGGCAGGGTTGGGGGCACGGGCACAGGCACAGGCCCTTTGATTAGGGTGTGGTGGGGGACAACCTAGAGAGAATGTTAGCCCTGCTACAGAAATCAAAATTTTGCTTTATAGATATAGCAAGTGATTAGGAAAGCAAATGCGATGATGTAGTTTATTGCAAAAGGAATTGAGCAGATGTAGGGACATTTTGCTACAGTTGTATAGAGCATTGGTGAGAACACATTTGAATTACTGTGAAACATTTTTGACTCCTTCCTTAAGAAAGAGTAAAATTACATTACAAGCTGTTCAGAGAAGGTTCACTTGACTGATTCCCAAAGGAGGGTGTTATCTTGTGAGGGTAGTTTGGACAAGTTGGGCCTGTTTTGGAGTTTAGACGAATGAGGGGTGATCTTTTAGAAATGCATGTTTTTGAGAGGATCTGACAGGGTCGATGCTCCAAGGATGGTTCCCCTTATGGTAGTAACTGGAACTACGGAAAACAGTTGAAAATAAGAGGGGTCTCATATCAGACTGAGATGAGAAGATTGTTTTCTTTCAGAAAGTTATGAAGTTTTGGTATTCATTTCATCAGGGAGACTTGGCGACAGGGTTATTGAATATTTTTAAAGTTAGAAGTCTTTTCCTGATATTTCTTGATTTTAGCCAATCAGAACAAAAAGGTGTCATGTTAGCAAGAAGGTGGAGTTAAGGCCACAATATGAACAGTCATGATCTTACTCCATTGTGGAGCAGACTCAATGGCCTTATCCTAATTCACTTGCTCTTATGTTCAGTCAAATACTGTCAAGGATTGTAAAATGATATTAGTGGTTGTCTCTTACTGTGTTCTCTGTAGAGGCTGATATTTTTTAAGGAAAAAATTGAACTTTCAGGTAACAGGAAAATGACACCAGGATTTGAAATTTTTACTGTAACAAAATACAAAGAGAAAACTTGTTGATTAGATATCCTTTTCTTCCCATTGGCAATTTCGACTTTAAACAACAGAAAAGAGATCCCCTAATTCGAGCGCAGCTGAGTGAATACCTCTATGGGTATCATTACACTGATCATTGAATGGGCACTTGATCTCCCAAGAACTAGTCTGTTATTCTCTGCTCCCAATGGCTTGCTTCTGTTTCCACTTTGCCACTTTTAATCCCAGAACAGTCTTTCACCATAAGGATTATGAATCTTGATCTTTTCCTCTAGCTCCAAGAGAGGCGCCTCTACCAGCCTCCCTTAAATTCTTATGAATGTTGACTTTATCCTGAGTGCAAGATCTCACCTACAAGGTCAACATTTTCATAGCATGTAAACCTTCTCTGTTTCTTTCGCTTCTTTCTACCTCACTTGGCTGTACACCAGACTGTAGAAAACAGGGAACTGCTGTCTGATTTATTCATAGGTGGACAGGGAGGTCTGTAACCTAATTTCAAAAATAGCTTCCTTTACTCTTTCCCCTACAACCATGGGAACTATTACCTTTTGTATCTAATTGGAAGTACAAATTAGTGATCTTTCATCCCAACTCTTTTTCATCTTCAGTGAATAGATAAATTACAGCACCACTGTTTACAACACATTACCTATAACACCTTTTGGGGAGACTCCTTGTCTACACATGCACCTTATACTTAGTTAAACAATCTGAGGCTTCCTTTGATCTCTAACAATCAAACCACCCAGGCTTACTTCCAGGCAGATTCCAGAACAGATCACACAACCTGCTGCATTTTCTTGAAAAAGACTCAATCCAGATAATATTTTATTGACCTCATAATTGGGACACTCACCTGCTCTCTGAAATCCGGCTCTTCAGTTCATGTTTGGACCAAAACTGCAAAGAAGTTTTAGGCTGTGTGTCCCTGGAAAAATCCAAATTGAAGGTGCTTGTGTTTGACTGGGATGGACAAGGTCAGAAGTCACACGACGTCAGGTTATGGTCCGACAGGTTTATTTGAAATCATAAGCTTTCGGAGCATTGCTCCTTCATCAGGTAATGTGAAGAAAAACACACAGGCACAGAATTTATAGGCAAAGAGCTCAAAAGATCACACAAATGGTGTGAGAAGAATGTCAACAGGCCAAATAATAGGTCTCTGCAGGTGATCAAACGTCGAAGAATATGGCGCTGGAAAAGCACAGCTGGTCAGGCAGCATCCAAGGAGCAGGACAATCGATGTTTCGAGCATAAGCTCTTCATCATGATTCTTTATGCTGGAAACATCGATTTTCCTGCACTTTAAATGCTGCCTGACCAGCTGTGCTTTTCCAGCACCACATTCTTTGATGCTGATCTCTAGCATCTGCAGTCCTCACTTTCTCCCAGCTGATTAAAAATGTCAGATGTTTGCCTGGACGATTATGGTTGATCAGTCGGTTAAGTGGTGCACCTGGAATGTCAAGGGGAGTAATTTGCCAGTCAAAAGGAAGAAAATATTATCAAATCTTAAGAAAGAAAGAGTTGATATAGCTCTCCTACAGGAAACACACCTATTGGATAAAGAACACTTGAAATTACAACAGGGTGGATTTGATCAGGCCTTTTTTTCTTCTTTTAGCTCAAAAAGCAGGGGAGTTGTTATTCTTATTCGGAAGAATTTCCCTTTCAAAATCCTAAAGCAGATAAAAGACGAATCTGGACGATATATCTTGATTAAAGCTCTCATAAATGGACAGGAATATGGGATTTTAAATTTGTACTGCCCCCCGGCACACCCCTTTAAATTTATAACGGAAGCCTTTTCAAAATTGATGGCTTTTGATGCCCGTCATATAATTATAGGGGGAGACTTTAATTATATTATGGATCCGGAAATAGATAGGATTCCCAAGAGTACTGCAGGAGTAACTCCCAGATCTAGACAATTGGTGGATTTGAATAAAGAATTCGGATTAGTAGATGTATGGAGATGTCTTCATCCACAGGGCAGATTTTTCTTTTTACTCCAATCCACATAAATGTCATACCAGAATTGATATGTTTTTTGCCCCCTCGTTTTTTTAAAATTCCATATCATCCGTAAAACAGGTAGTATAGCAATTTCCGACCACGCTGCTGTATATATAGAAACCAAGGAGAGGAACAATGGGACATCCCCTCAGCATTGGCATATGGACCCCTTCCTAATGAAAGATAGTAAATTTGTAAAGTACTTCTCTCAAGAATTTAAAACTTTTTTAGAAATTAATTCAGGTACAGCTATCAACCCATCAATGATGTGGGAGACCATCAAAGCTTACGCGCGAGGTTTGATCATCTCCTACTCAGCGACCCAGAAAAAATTAAAGGGAGAACAACAGCATCTGCTCGAAGCTCGCTTAAAAGCAGCTGAAACAGCATACGCTGATAGACCTTCTTTTATTAAATTGCAAAGGATTACGGCCCTTAGGACAACTCTAAACACTACGCTTACCCAAACGGCTAAGAGGGAAATATTATTTGCAAAACAATGGTTATATGAATTTGGCGACAAACCGGGTAGATACTTAGCATTTCTTGCAAAGAAACAAAAGGCCCCTCAAACTATTACGTCTATCAAGGAAAGTACGGGTATTTTGACTCATGATCACAAAAAGATTAATGCGATCTTTAGAGAATTTTATTCTAACTCCGGAACAGGTATCGGTCTTAAATGCTCCCCTAACAGTCCAAGAAATACTTGATGCAATAAGGCAACTTCAGAGCTGCAAGGCTCCTGGCCCAGATGGTTTTCAATCTGAATTCTATAATGGATTTACAGAAATATTGGCTGGTCCACTTATGGACATGTATAACTATGCATATAGTCAGGGTTGTCTCCCGCCTTCGCTGAAAGAGGCAAATATCTCTCTTATCCTTAAAAAAGGAAAGGATCCAGAAGATTGTACGTCATACAGACCAATATCCTTGCAAAATGTAGATTTTAAAATCCTTTCTAAAACGTTAGCACTGAGACTAGAGAGGGTACTGCCACATATCATAAAGGAGGATCAGACGAGGTTTATTAAGGGCCGTAGATCATCCAATAATATTAGAAGGGTTTTGAATATGATTCAAGCCTGCCATCAGGGAAAGATACCTGGAGTAGTAGCATTCGATAGGGTTGAATGGTCATATTTGTTTTACACATTGGAAAGGTTTGGCGTTGGACAAATGTTTACCAAAGGGTCTCAACATTGTATAGTGATC
>NC_057718.1:39850525-39856374 GCF_004010195.1 Chiloscyllium plagiosum | reverse complement strand
TTGTTGCACGGTGTCCGTTCATCAGTTTTTGTGTCATCTGCATGGTCTCATCAATTTACCATGCCTCGAGGCATCCTTGCCTGCAGCGTATGAGGTAGTCAACAGTGGCTGAGTTACATGAATATTTGCTGTGTACATGGTGGGTAGTGTTCCCACATGTGATGGTAGTATCTATGTCGATGATCTGGTGTGTTTTACAGAGTTTGCTGTGGCAGGGTTGTGTGGTGTTGTGGTTGATGTTGCTCTGAAGGCTGGGTAGTTTGTTGTGCCTCAGAAGACAGATACAGGACATGACCGATAGAATACCCTTTGTCGTCCTGTACTCCCTGTGTAATGGACTAGGCTAGATCACTCAAAGCATTCTTAAGCAGGAAGCCCAGAGCAAATGTTTGCAATTTGTTTCGGTAAGTTTACAGTGAAAATTACCCGGAGTAAGTTAGCCAGGTTGTCTACTAGATTTTAAAACAAACAAGAATTTATTCACAAAATTACACAATGAAACACAAAGAATAGAATAAAGAACTCCTACAAAACTCAGCCTATACAAACTAGACTTAATTATGCAGTTCGGAATATATACAACAGTCCCAATAAGCAAACTCCTTTTAAAAACCAGTATAAATGGAACATATGCTTACAGGTTGAAGTTGAAGGGCAGAAAGGGAGAGAAGGAGAGTTTCCACACAGCTCACTGTTGAACTTCCAACCAGTTCAGGACTAAACTAAAATTGCTCAGTGAAAGCGCTGACCACTCCCCTTTCATTGTACAGGTCACTTCTAAAACATGACCACTTTGGCCTGAAGTCTCATCTGGTTACATATAAACAAAAGGCTTCTCAAAATCCTTTTCATTTCTGTCCCAAACCAGATTGATTGGAGCCTGGCCTGGTTTATTACCCCTCTGAAAAAAATCAAGGACAGAGTATCCTTTTGCCAAGGAACAGCTTTTAGAAAAAAAAATGGACTAGCTTTGAGACACCCGGAGCAGCGAAACTACTCCATGTTCTTTGTATTCTTCAACATGTCATTGGTGATGACAAATATCTTGCCAACACCATTCATATGCAGCAACTTCTCACCTTCAAACAACTGTCAAACCGTGGATAGACCATCGTTTGCAGAAAACAACGTTAATTTGTTTGTACGGTTTTGGATTACTGTCGACACACCACTCACACCATTTGTGTGATCTTTTGATCTCTTTGCCTATAAATTCTATGCCAGTGTGCTTTTCTTCACATCACCTGACGAAGGGGCAGCGCTCCAAAAGCTTGAGATTTCAAATGAACCTGTTGGACTATAAATTGGTGTAGTGTGATTACTGATCCGATTATTGCTGAATAAATGAAGATGTAACTATATTGACTCCTTCCATTTATGGGATTATGATTAGCTCAATTGAATTTCAGTTTGTTTTCTATATGAGATATTCAAAGACAATTTTTTACTTTGTCATTGTAACCATACTTTTACCACCAAAATCTGTAAATATTTCATAGTTCCCACTGTCAGAAACAGGCTTGTGATACAAATGATCAACTTTCCTTCATTGTAAGGAAGGCCACCTCACTAGCGGGTTTCATTT
Source organism: Chiloscyllium plagiosum (assembly GCF_004010195.1). Lineage (NCBI taxonomy): Eukaryota > Metazoa > Chordata > Chondrichthyes > Orectolobiformes > Hemiscylliidae > Chiloscyllium > Chiloscyllium plagiosum. The sequence continues at coordinate 39,854,789 of NC_057718.1, read as the reverse complement.
CCTTCTTCTAAAGGTCAGATGCTGCTAAGAAATCGAGCTACTGATGACTTGTGGTTGGACCTGCTACTTCCTTCTGGTTATGTTACTCTTGTTGGCCTATAGGAACTCCATCAATATTGAAAAAAGTGTAAAATTGATAGCGTAATTATGATATCTGAGCAACTGTTCCTGCCCCTAAAGTTCCATGCAATCAGTGATGTTGAGTCCCCTAAGTTGCAATGCATTACCACAAAAGTGTGTGTTTCTGCAGTGAACACAGTTGCAGAGTGCTACAGGTTTGCCTTGTGTTCAGAAGGATACAGCACTAAGTTTCGCCTCCCAGCAAGGCCTGTTTACCAGGCAGCGTGTGACAATGATCGATGGCTTGGGTCTGCCACTGTTATCACATTTACTCAAGCTGACCTACAACAGGGCAGAACCAGCTGGATAAGGAGTAGTGTTAATAGTTTAAACAAGAAGCAGCCCACAGCATGAGGTACATTTTACTCTTGATAAAATAAAATCTGGCAAACTGTTGGAGGCTCATTGTACCTGTAATAAAATATTTTCAGTTTCCCTTTTTGTGCTAAAGTACAAAATATGATACAGTTATGGGCCCCATTAACATTTCAAATGCCCTGTTTTAACCAACTCCAATCCAAGATTCATATCTTTTAAACAAAATACAAATACTATTTTATATAGAACAATTAAACAAAGCAAATATGATTAAGTGAACTCTATAATTTATGTTCAGAGATGTTAGGCCCTTAGGTTGACTTATCAGTTCAACCAAGATTTCTCTTGTAAACTACAATACCTTTAAAGCTAATCCTTTGGGGAACAATCATAATTTGACCTACTACTCCTCCTCCTAAGTTCTGTATTCCAATGAGAAATTTCTGTGTGTCAGTGTGTATATGTACAAATGGAACCTCATCAAAACTGAATCACTGACTGGAAAATTTCAGTGGAACATGTTAAGGTAATTTACAGTGATAAATATTGACAAATATGATAAAAAATATGACAATGGAAAAACATTCACAAGTAGATTAATAAAACACATACTTTTTTTACTTTGTACTCACCTTGTCTTATTCTCTGCCTTATCAGCATGTATCACACATACTGAAAGTGTAATTACACCAAGCAAAGGACACAGAAAGAGGGGAACTACTTCAAATGTTTTTTTACTGAGAGCTGCTTTTTTCCCCACAGAGCCTTCTAAACTCAATTTATGTTGCAGAGCATATATCTGACTCTCACACAGGTCATTGTCATTGAATACCAACTTAAGAATGAGGCCTTTCTTCTGCTCTTGCTGTTAGGAACAATTCTAGGAGTGATTTATTCGGAAGTCATTGCATTTGGTAATCTGGTCCAAAACTGGTAGCACTTTTATTGCAACAAAGCAAGAGTAGCTTCACTGATGGGCGGGTCAGGTTGTTTGACTTGTGACAATGGAGATCTCTTTTATCATGTATTACAGAAACAAAGAATGATCGCACAGAAGAATCCATTCAGCCTTCAACCCATTGGGCATGTGCTGGCTATTTAGTAGAGCTATTCAATTCATCTCATTTCTCTGCTGTTTCTCCAAAGCCTGTGCATTTATTTTTCTGCAAGTATTTATTCAATTCTCTTTTTGAAAATTACCATTGAATCTGCTTCCACTGCACTTTTTAGGCATGAATTCCAGTTCACAAGAATCTGTCCTGTTCAAAAACATAATTATTTTGTTTTCCCTTGGTTATTTTTCCAACCGCTTTAAACCTGTGTCCTCTAGTTACTCACTCTTCTGCCAATGGAAACAGTTTCTTCTCTTTCAAATATCTCGTTTTAATCTCTCTGCTCCAAGTAGAACAATTCCTAACTTCTTTGGCCTTTTAAAAATCAGAATTCTTCATCCTTGGTATTATTTCAGCTTTTGTATTTTAGATTCCTTACGATATTAAGACCATGTAGAAGATAAGGTCCATTGCAGAGCTAGCGTTTCCAGTGCTGTATTGACCGTCATGCCTGGGGGATGGAAGTCGCACTATTGATTATGTAACAATGTGTGATCTACAAATCTGGAAGTAAAAGATTTGTAAGAAAAATGAAAGGAAATGTCTTGGAAATGTAGTGAATTGACGTGTGTTTGATTTTTGTGACAAAATCTGTATTTAATCAACTTCGAAGTCCACAGATTAATTGGTTGACTTATTTTTTTCACAAACTCCTGAGACCAGCTATATTTCTTAATATTGGTCTGTTTGAAAGCTTTCAGGGCTAATCAACGATGGCTCGCACACCAGTTATGAGATACTCAATGTTCATGCTGACAACCACATTGAACTCTATATTTTTAGTCATCTCAGACTGCTGCATATCAGGTCATTTCCAGCACTGCTCTTCCACTCCGTTATTAAATGTCTGTGTAAACCTTCACTGTGTGGTTAGTGTAAAAGTCTGAGAGGCAGAAAGAGAGAGTTGAAAATTAAATGAGCATCTTTCCAGATCGCCAAGTTTTGAATTAAATTTTTTCCTTTTTTTAAAGGAAGGTCACAATCGCTCATCACACACTCACCACTTAGACTTAATACTTTGCTTGTTTGTATTTAGGTTGTAGCTGAAATGTCAGTTTACATGTTTTTCAAATGTTTAGGCTGCAGAATTTCAACCTTGGGTTTTGCTGTGTTATCTGTAGAATGTGCTTTTGGTACACCCTATAGCACAATAATAATGCATGCAATTTACAAACTAAAGATCAAAATGTGATTTATGAAATTTTTTAGTAAAATTATAACAGCAAGCCAAAATCAAAGAAGCTAATCGTATGTCATTCAGTTTGTAAAGAACCTATGACTGTACATGTAAAGTAACAATGATATTCCTTGCTGGCTATAGTAGTATCTGTTTAATATTAGAACATGACCTTTAGCACATGGCATTGGGCATCTTGAAAAGGTGACTTCAGCAAAATTCAATTTGAAGGTGCCCATTAAAGTATTATGCTTCAAGGGCTATCTATTTATGAATACGTACTTCTACCATCCTCATACATTATTCTCGTGAAACATGTCATCCTGCAAGGAAATGCTTTTTAGAAGCTAGAGTTAAATGCAAGGTGCTATATATGAGTGGTTGGCAAGGACACCAAAAGGTTGTTTTTATGTATTAAAAAAAGCTATTGTATTTGCTATTCACTATAGGATTTCACAAGTGAATCACTCTGATAGAACTTCAGTTGTCTATTTTTCATGTCCATGCCCATGTGAAGGATTGCAAGTCTCAATGGAATACATTTGTGGCATGCTTATTCATTGAAAGATCTGTTTAATTGAAGCTTGCTTTCTTTCAATGTTGCTATTTTAATGCAGGTGCCAACCAAAGCACTGCATCCAGTTGCCAAGCCAGTGTGCATTATATAAATATACACTGCTTTTTCATGTAATTCATATATTTTATGGGTAAAATAATATATATCCTACAAATTGCTGAAATATATTAACTGTTTTGCAAAAGAAAATTGTTGACAGTTTATGCAACCATATTGCAATAATTCTTTCAGTAGGCAAAACAGTCTTTTATTTTGACAGGGGTATCCTGAAAGGTTAGCATTTCTGACCTTTGTAAAACCTAACTCCTTACAAATGATAATACCTCATGCATTACTCTTTTTAGTGAAGTAGATCGTTCTCAAATCAGATATTTTTTATAAGTACCTTAGTTTGGATTTGACCGGAAACACCATAATTGGCAAGTTATGAGACTTAATTCATGCATCATGCACAATCACACTTTTCAGAATTACTCCATATACACTGTACTTGTGTGAAAACTGAGGTGTTTAGACGTGATCTGTAAGCAAGAGTTAAATATATTTTTGAAGGGTGACGTCCATGCATGTTTAAAGGATAATTGTTCTTGTAAAACCTGAAATATTTACCAATTACCAGGAGGTTAAGCAGCTATAGCTATAATCTGGATTTCTTCTCGGGTATCGCAAGGGCAAACCACAATCAATCACCGTATTCCACTATTGAATCAACGAGTAAAGGTTTATCTTGCACTTTGATTTATGTTTGTTGTAGTGCCATGCTTTCTCATTTCACTAACTGTTCACAGTGGTACATTAACTGATGGAGGAGAAAGTGAGGACTGCAGATGCTGGAGATCAGAGCTGAAAATGTGTTGCTGGAAAAGTGCAGCAGATCAGGCAGCATCCGCCACAAATTCACCTGCACCTCCACACACATAATTTACTGCATCTGCTGCACCCAATGTGGCCTCCTCTATA
>NC_057718.1:39786713-39850436 GCF_004010195.1 Chiloscyllium plagiosum | reverse complement strand
CCACCCCCACTCCGGCCTATCACCCTCACCTTAACCTCCTTCCACCTATCGCATTTCCAACGCCCCTCCCCCAAGTCCCTCCTCCCTACCATTTATCTTAGCCTGCTGGACACACTTTCCTCATTCCTAAAGAAGGGCTCATGCCCGAAACGTCGATTCTCCTGCTCCTTGGATGCTGCCTAACCTGCTGCGCTTTTCCAGCAACAGATTTTCAGCTACATTAACTGATGGCAGAGTTGGAGGCTGTTCCCATCAGCTCACTCTCTACAGCTGGTCAGAAATGGCAACATTTTGTTCCCCCTTTTAAAAGTTTAATACAACATAGTGTGAATCTTAGTAGCGGATGATAATGTGATTAAAGGGTTGGTGATTTAATAGCATTTGTAGTATTACCATAACATCAGGAATACTTGGCAGTGTCTTGTCTATTTTGATGTGGGTTCAAAAATGTGATTGTCAAAAATCAAGGAAAAAAACCTTTAAAAACCAGTGTTGACATATAGGAAAAATTAAGGATTTTCTGGCCAAAGGTCGGGAATTGATTTTCACTTGAGATTAATTATAACTCGCATATATAGAGTAAATTTGCCTAAAGGAGGAAAAGTTGCACTAAAACATCACCTTTTTCATGTGTCATAAAAAATGTGTCCTTTATAACTTGAGGTTGCTACGTACATGTGTGCAATGGTTCATATGTCAGCGATGAAGTTTGTCTGTCAGCATTGATAGGGCATGAGCCAAGACATAATACCTTTTTGTATTTCCATGACCATCAGATCCATTGGACAAAACTTTAATTACCCCAACCCCATCCCTGACCCCATCGTGAGTATGGTAACAAGAGGACATCTAATCCATCAGGAAGGTGGCAAATGGGAGCCCCACCACCTTCCTACCTCAACCCCAAATTAAGTCCATGGCAGGATGGTTTGTGAAGAATATTGCTTCCCCATTGCTAACTGTGGGCAATTCCTACTCAAGGATGTAATGCTGTCTTCATTGGTATTAACCTCGTGATGTGCTGGGCGCTTCCTGTCTGAACAGCATAACAAACGAACGTGAGGGTGCTTGTTTTGTGTTCCATGGTGGTGGTTGTCCTATGTTCAAGGACACAATGTCTGTTTGAGAACCTGGCACTGGGAAGTGAAGGCCTACTGAGAATTAGCTTTCCTGCCCTTGTGACTGATGCCCCTTTTCCCTGAGACTCCCATCTTGACATTCTCTTCCTACCATCACTCACCTGTGGCCTATGATCCAGCAATAGCACTGGTCCTCGCGAATGTGTTATACCAGCAGCAACTAATGTTTCTTTGACTGTTATTCACCTAAGCAGCAGGCGGAGCTAACACCTATGGCCTCTTTTATCTTGGTAAAGACCCACTGGTGTCCAGTTAAGTGCCTGAATGGTGCCATATTTAAATTTGTTTTCCTTACACCACCATCACTGCTCCATTTTTCATTTTGTTCACTTGGACTAATCCACTGGCATCTTGTCCCTTTATCCGATTTGATAACTGTTGTGTATTTTCTGTATGTACACGTATTTGCCAGCCTTTGTTAATGTCTTTTTAAAACATTCTGCTAAGTAGTTTTAAATTAGTTAAACAAGCAACATTTTTTTCATGCTGTTGTGGGATGTGAACATCACTGTTATGGTATGTGAAAGCCACCATTTGTTGTCTATCTCTCATTACCATTGAGAAGGTGTTCATGACTGTTGAATGGCTGCAGTCCACATGATGTAGGTGCATCACCGTAAGAGTGATGAATAAGCTCCAGGATTTAGACTAAGCAACATTAAAGGAATGTCTATATAACTTCAAGTTGGATGTTGTGTGGCTTGGAGAGGACGTTGTGGGTGGTGGTATAGCCATGCATCTGCTGCCCTTGTTTTCTTGGTGGTATAATGTGCAGGTTGGAAGGTGCTGCCAAAGGAGCCTTGATGAGTTGCTATGGTGCACCTTGTCAATGGAACCCACTGCTACCATTGTGCTCTTTGTGATTGGATTATGTTGATTCTTTTTTGCTTAACCATTTGCACTCTTGTTTTTATTCAAACTTCGTACAGCACTCCTTCACACTTGTACACTTTAGGTTTCAGTTCTGATGGTGAGTGCCATCCTAAACATAGTCTTTTTCTTGTCTGTTCAATGCAGCTGACATTTCTAGTACCTGTTCTGATTTTGAATCATAGAATTCCTACAGTGTGGAAACAGGTCACTTGGCCCAACAAGTCCACACCGACACTCTGAAGATAATCCCACCTAGATCCATTCCCCAACACTATTGTTCTACATTTCCCCTGACTAATGCACCTAACCTACAGATCTCTGAACACTGTGCAATTTACCTAATCTGCCCATCTTTGGACTGTGGGAAGAAACCGGAACACCTGGAAGAAACCCACGCAGACACGAGAATGTGCAACCTCCACACAGACAGTCACCCAGGGCTGGAATCGAACCCAGGTCCCTGGTTTTGTGAGGCAGCAGTGCTAACCACTGAGTCACTGTGCCGCCCTATCTCAAGGAACCAATACCCACACAAGTTGGCTATATTCAAATTGAATTGCCTTTGGCTCCATTAAGGAGTACCCTAGCATTTGTTTGAAATTTCTTTAAGACAACAATTTTCTTTTTTTTTGTTCTAGCTATTTTCATACAGTTGGATCACCTACTAGCTATCAGTTTGTTCAAGATATTTATTGTTTGAACCAAGTTGACTTTCCTTGATTTCTAATGATTTGTTTAGTTGTTCACAAATTAATGTAGCCACCATTTTGAAACTCTTGACTGCCGCGTTTAAGTTCCTTGAATGGAAGTTTATTTTGCTAGTCAACTAACTCTGAACTGAATAACAGCTATGATTCCTCAAATTGCAGTCTGAACTGGCAGACTGATCCAGATTATTTAATCTTAGACTGCATTCTCGTCTCAACAAATAGCACTTTGGCTTAGGTCTTCTGATGTTAGGAACAGTGAATCTGTCAATATTCCCCTGAGATTGGATAAGAACTTGGGGAATCCATACACGTGGGTCATTGCAGAAATCCATTGCTGTCAGTGATTCTTTGTCCTTCAGAAGATACACCATTGAAAGGGGGTTGTATGTGTGTGTCTCAATGTGTAAGAAATTGGTGACTTGCACTTTTTCAGTGAAATTTTCACTGTAAAATTTCTTGGAAAATGTTGGACCGTATTGAATGGAATATAACTAGGTCTTTTAAAACCATGTTCTGGATTAGTGGTGCTGGAAGAGCACAGCAGTTCAGGCAGCATCCAAGGAGCTTCGAAATCGACGTTTCAGGCAAAAGCCCTTCTTCAGGAATAAAGGCAGTGAGCCTGAAGTGTGGAGAGATAAGCTAGAGGAGGGTGGGGGTGGGGAGCAAGTAGCATAGAGTACAATGGGTGAGTGGGGGAGGGGATGAAGGTGATAGGTCAGGGAGGAGAGGTTGGAGTGGATAGGTGGAAAAGGAGCTAGGCAGGTAGGACAAGTCCGGGCTCAGGACCTCCATGTCCTCGGCAGAGTGGGAGGGGGAGTTGAAATGTTGGGCCACAGGGCGGTGTGGTTGATTGGTGCGGGTGTCCCGGAGATGTTCCCTAAAGCGCTCTGCTGGGAGGCGCCCAGTCTCCCCAATGTAGAGGAGATTGCATCGGGAGCAACGGATACAGTAAATGATATTAGTGGATGTGATGCTGTCTGAACTGCTGTGCTCTTCCAGCACCACTAATCCAGAATCTGGTTTCCAGCATCTGTAGTTATTGTTTTTACCTTTTAAAACCATGTACTAACTTTATTGTTAAAACAAAATAATCACAATGGCCCTTTTGAGCATTTTCTTCATTTGTTGAATGTCATCTGAGACGAGTGTGATAAATTCCATGTTTAATTTTTAAAACATTTTTTATCGTGATTGGTATTTCAGCTGCAATCTATATCCAATTAAACTTTATTTGCTATCTGCAAATCAAATCAAAAATAAAGGACAGATTTGCTGTCTGTCTGAATACTCCAGTACGATAGGCTGCTTACCCTGCTTGTTGGCATGCATCAGGTTTAAACTCCTACTGAAGAAAATTACATGTCACAGATCACCAGATATTTGCGGGCTGTTTTCTTAGAGCTCTGCAATGAGCACCATGGTTTCTTTGACAGAAAGCTCCTGAGAGGTTTACAAAATCATGAGGGGCACAGATAAGATGAATGACATGAGTCTTTTCCCAATGATGGGGGATTTCAAAGCTCGGGGGTATATTTTTAAGGTGATAGGAAAAGTTCTTAAAAGGACATGAGGGGCAATGTTTTTACACAGAGAATGGTTCATGTGTGAATGAACTTCCAGAGGAAGTGATAGATACAGGTACAGTTATAACATTTAAAAGACATTTGGATAGTTACATGAATAGGAAAGGTTTGGAGGGATATGGGTCAAACATAGGCAGCTGGGACTAATTTAGTTTGGGAACATGGTCGGCGTGAATTAGTTAGACCAAAGGGTCTGTTTCCATGCTCTATGACTCTAACCCTTTGTCATTTTAATTTGTGCATCAGTGTTTCAAACAAAGTAATGGATGCTCACAAAGTACAAAATCACAGTGTCATTTGCACAAAGCAGTTTTGACAGTTAAGAAACTGTGTTAAGGAACATAGCAGTTGAAAAACAGACGGGTGTTCAAGTGTATCTTGCAGGAAAGACGTTTTAGGGGTAATTCAGGCAACAGTAAATTATGGAGTGATAGCATATAAACTAATGCCATGCTAAACAATGCTTGTACATTTATAAAACAGTTGATTGGCATCCCATGGTGAAGACCATGTAGTATTTAGGTGACGTAGCGTCAGAGGTTGCGGCAATTGGACAAGGATGTGAAGATAAATGTGAGGTGCTGCATTTTGGGAAACCAAATCTTAGCAGGACTTATACATTTAATGGTAAGGTCCTAGGGAGTGTTACTGAACAAAGAGACCTTGGAGAGCAGGTTCATAGCTCCTTGAAAGTGGAGTCACAGGTAGATTGGATAGTGAAAAAGGCGTTTGATATGCTTGCCTTTATTGGTCAGAGTATTGATTACAGGAGTTGGGAGGTCATGTTGCGGCTGTACAGGACATTGGTTAGGCCACTGTTGGAATATTGCATGCAATTCTGGTTTTCCTATCAGAAAGATGTTGTGAAACTTGAAAGGGTTCAGAAAAGATTTACAAGGATGTTGCCAGGGTTGGAGGATTTGAGCTATAGGGAGAGGCTGAACAGGCTGGGGCTGTTTTCTCTGGACCGTCGGAGGCTGAGGGGTGACCTTAGAGGTTTAAAAAATTATGAGGGGCATGGATAGGATAAATAGGCAAAGTCTTTTCCCTGGGGTCAGGGAGTCCAGAACTAGAGGACAGAGGTTTAGGGTGAGAAGGAAAAGATATAAAAGAGACCTAAGGGGCAACTTTTTGACACAGAGTGTGGTACGTGAATGGAATGAGCTACCAGAGGAAGTGGTGGAGGCTGGTACAATTGCAACATTTAAGAGGCATTTGGATGAGTATATGAATAAGAAGGGTTTGGAGGGATATGGGCTGAGTGCTGGCAGGTGGGACTAGATTGGGTTGGGATATCTGGTCAGCAAGGACGTGTTGGATCGACGGGTCTGTTTCCATGCTGCACATCTCTATGACTCTATGTAATTTAGTCCTTTTTTTAATGACTGTAGCTATTTTCCTCCTTTTTGAAGTACTGTGTTCATACTTATAACAGAAGCTTTGCGAGGAAACCTATGCTGTGGTAAAGAGTTAACCAGAAATAAGATTTTTAATGTCTTTTATTGTAATTATTTATTGATAGATTACTGTCTCCAGATATAACTGTAGTCAACTTCAGTAAGTTACAGTCAGGTCCAGCCATTTAACATTAGGGCGAATGTGGGGTGTGCCTGCTTAAATGTGTGTAGATAGGAGTCAGTTAGCTCAGTTGGCTTGACAGCTGATTTGCAATGCAATGTAATTCCAGCAGTATGGGTTAAATTTCTGCACTGACTGAGATTACCATGAAGAGCTTCTAAACCTCAGGTGAGATGTGGTGACATTGAGTCATGTGTCTCTAGTGTGAGAGCAGCCCTATGGTAAGACTATGGTAACTTTACCATCTTGAAATACTCTTATAGCATTTTGCCGTTAACGAGCTACTCCTAATGATAGAACTGTCTTTTTTAAAAGCTGTCTTTAAACTGTCTGGTCTTGATATCAGCCATCCATTTCTCTGGGGTTATGTTTTTGTGAGTAGTGCGTTTTTGGCTTGTTTAGCAATTCATGAAAACAGGTGGCTAAGTTTTATACAGAAAAAAAGACAATTTGCAGCATTTTAATATTTTTATGTGGATTGTTCAGTGCTTCATTGCGTTGATCAAAAGTAAATGTGTGGAACTGACTACTTGAAACATATGTGAGCAGCACTGAGATATTGAAAATAAAGAGAAATGAGGCTAACTTCAAAAAGGACCTTAACTGGAGTAATGGAAATAAAAGCAGAACTTGTGTCTATTTGTGCAGTTTTTTAAAAGAACTAAAGCCATTGTTGCAAAAAACATTAAGTCTAACAATGGGGGTGGGGTAAAAAGGACAACAACTGTACTGAGGGCTGTTTAAAAGATGGTACTGCAGTAGCTTTGATAAACAGGACGGCAGGTCCAGTTTTGAAAATCAAGTCCACAACAGGACCAAATAAGATTTTATCGTAATCACCAATTGCACGGCACTGGTTCTTGTAAAACGAGTGAAAGGGTCAAACAGAGAGACCTACTGCTCTGGATCAGATTTGAGAAGCTAATTTCATTCAAATCAAGCAGGCAGGTTTGATGCAGCTGAAAAGCAATGTGCTGTCTGGGGAGATGTCCTGGATCTGATTCTTGGGCACAGAGCAATGGGGAAGGTATACTCCCGGCAGAAACATCACTGCAGATTATCTTTGCTGCATCTTCACTTTGATTGGTTGATTGGTGCTCCTCCTATTACTGCACTAGTCCAACAGACATCAAACCTTTTAGAGAAATTATATGTTCATTGAACGGTTACAGAACAGGAGGAGGTTATTAGGCCTCTTATGCTTGTGCAGATTCTCTGCAAGAATAAATTAATTGGTTTCACTCCGTGCCCTTTCCCTGTCGGAGTGACAAGCATTTCTTCAGGCGCTAATTGAATTCCCTTATGAGAGCCATGATTGAATCTGTCTCCACCAGGGTTTTCAAGCAGACCATTCCCAATCATAATGACTCGGCGTGTGGAAAAATAACATATTGGCCAAATTCGTTTACTGATATACCGAGTTAATCCTAGCTTTACTTTATATGGCCCCCAATTCCAAATAATTCTGAACTTAACCCTAGTAAGATTTAGAATATTAAAAATTTTGTAGCTTGAATTTTCTTTGAATGGTGCGGGGTACCTTTTTGTTGATTGAAGTGAGTTCTCATTTGTTTGCAGTGACGTTATTCCTTATTGCCCATCACTAGTTTGTCCAAAAAAATGGCTGAGATCTGGTAACTCGGTTTGAGATTATTTAACGTTGAGGCCTGGCCTAAATTGGTTGCCTCAAGTTACTAATCTACAGTGTGGTTTACAGCTGGAATGTCTTTCATTGGTCAGAAGTGAGACAAAAGACAGCCAAACCGTAAGACCAGTGCTTCACAGAGCGATAGATGTGAATGTGTTTCTTTCAATTATTTACATTTAAATTGCATGTATTTATTTCACCTCCGAGCTAAGAAGGAATCTGCCCTGAATTGGTGACCATCAGCTGACAGACTACATTGTCATATGATGTATAAAGAACCAAGCACATTACTTCTACTTTCATTCTTGCCATTATGCACGTGGGTTCAGAGACTTCTGAGGAAGACTTATATTTGGTTAACACTTCATGGGGTGGGGGAGGTGCAGATCAGAAAATCAGACATCCTCAACAGGGACAAAGCCATCCATGACAATGCAGTAAGAATTGTGTCTGAATGAGGCAAACTGGAAAAACATCTCCTGACAACATTTCAGAAGGAGTGACTGACTGACTGTACAAAATCAGACACAAGTAAAATATCTACATTTGGTAGTGTCATCTCATGATTATGCTGGAACCTTTTAAATTTGTGAATTGTGAAACCCCTACTTAGATTAGATTCCCTACAGTGTGGAAACAGGTCCTTCGCCCCAACAAGTCCACACTGATTCTCCGAAGAGAAACCCACCCAGACCTGCTCCCCTATATTTACCCCTGACCAATCCACCTAACACTACGGACAATTTAGCATGCCCAATTCACCTCATATGCACATCTTCGGACTGTGGGAGGAAACCCATGCAGACAGTTGCCCGAGGCGGGAATTGAACCCGGTTCCCTGGCGCTGTGAGGCAGTAGTGCTAACCACTGAGCTACCGTGCCACACAGGTCATTATAATTAAGTACTGAAATCAAAAGTAATCCTGAAAATTCACCTTTGCTTTGTTTCAAGTTGTGAAGAATGAAAGAGTCTTACTGAGTCAAGCTTCTAAGTCTGCTCTGAACATCGGCTGTTCCTTTTAGAGAGTTTTCCTCTGATGTGTTTCTCATCATGCATTTCAAACTATCCAGATGCTGGATAAATCATAAAGATTTGTGGAAAATGGTATCTATTTTTAAAACAGTATGTTACTTACATTAGACAAGAATGTTGTGATATATTTAATAATTTATTGTTTAGGAACTAAAACTGTTTGCAATGTTGTCAGAAAATAATCTGATTCACAGGGTGGTCAACCAACAAAATTAATGGGGGAAGTTACAGAGAATATGTTGAAAGTGCAGGAAAGTTTTTTTTTGGAAATGTTACTTTGCCTGTTACATGTTGTATTTTTAATATTACTTCAGTATTGTTTATCATACCATTTAACGCATTCATGTTGGACTGATTTGCAGCATAATAGATTTTGAAGGAAACAGTTTCATGTGACTTTGTATTTTTGTAGTAAATTCTCTGGAGGAGCAAAGATGATTGGTTTGAGAATTCCAGCCAGGAAGATGACTTGTCAATGTCAGCGAGGCCTGTCTTGATTGTACACTTAAACATATTCCAAGTCAAATTAATTTTTAAAAAAAAGCTTTCAGTTTTCATACCATGTGAACCAGCTTTTATCACATGAATCAAAACAGTTAAACTATGATCATTTTATCATGAAGTGGTCTGTGATAAGATCCTAGATGGCATCTAAAGCACTCTGTGAACTTGGATAATACACACATACGTTTCACCACAAAATAAATTGTTTCCAATTCTCTTGTTTGTGAAATTGTCAGAAACACAAAACATGGAAGTATGCCTATGGGTAACTGTTATGCACAGGTTTTGTTATGGCAGAATAATGTTCTGATCAGTTTTCTCCCTAATCTTGGGAAATATGTTGACCTTGGGGAAACGACAACTACTTGTATTTACACAGTACCGTTTAATTGAGTGAAAGGTCCCAAAGTGTTTCACATCCGTTTATCAAACAGACTTGACACCAATAATTGGAGGAGATTTTTGGATTAAAAAATGTGATTGAAGTGGTTGGAATTTTAGCTTGCCATTTTAAAAAAAAGACAATTGGTGGGATATTTGGAGGTCTAGTAATGGCATTCCAAATCTTAGGGTCTTGGCTTTTGGTGAAGTAGTGAAAATCTGGGAAATATAAGAGTCGATAATTCGAGGCCACAGACATCTCGGTGGATAGTGGAACCAAAGTTGGAGTGAGGCTATGGATGAATTTGAAAATGAGGAAGAAAATTTTCGACTGTGACTTGTTGTCTCAGTACCTCTTACAAGCAATTGGTCAAAAACTGCATTTCAGCATGCTCTAATCCCCCTCTCTCTCTCTCTCTCTCTCTCACACACTCTCTCTCACACACACACACACACACACACACACACACACACACACACACACACACACTCCGTGCATATTTACTGGATAGAAAGCAAGCCTTTCATTTTCCTTCTCACTTTCTTTTCTGCATTGGGATCACTGAAGTCTCTAATACCTCAGAATTCCAGTTACTCACTGAATCAGTCAAAACTTCAGCCTCTTAAGTTTTAGACAAAGTTTAAAAGTGAATTACTGGTTTTATTGTGTATTTATTTTCACTTAGCTGTGTGAAACTTCTTGTTCATCTATCAGGATCCAAGGTAAGTTCCTGTGTCAATCTCGGGCTAATGAACGTTTGGAATATATAGGGAAATTCTCAGCAATATAAAAATAACAAAGCCACAGGTCAATATTTTCCTGCGGGCTTTTGAACACTAACCACAGACTGAAATGTGATTTTTCTCTGATTCAGCCATTTTCTGTTAGAAGGTGGGTTTGCCATCTATTTGAGGACCGTGAGCGGGCCTTCGAAGCTGGAGGTGCCAATTAGAGTCTTTAAAAAGAGCAGCAGCTTGCTATTGAAGGTAAGGTGTTGCTGCTGCAACAAAATGGAGGCGTCCTCACTCCAATGCTATAAAATTTAATCTCAATAGGTAAGATTTTACAGGCAGGCCACATGGTGGTACCTTTTTAGGCCGATTTCTGCAGCATGCATGAAGAGCACCTCGGATTCTCTGAAGTGTTGACTCAGTAGCCCTGGCCAACTTTTTTAAGAGGCTGTTTCCTGGCAGCCAAACTGACCGCCTTACCCCCTGCAAGAATATGAAGATTAATGATGAGAATTCCAATTGGCATCCTTAAGTTGGCCCTATAAATCTCTTTACAAGTCGGGGTGGCTACTAACTACTATGTTTTGTAGTCCTGTTGATACAATACCTCTCACCACCACATCCCATTGCATTTCTGCAAAATTAGCCAAGGGTTAGTATTTTGGGACCACACCTGTGCTTGCCCCTCCCTCACTCCCAGCACCAACAGGACCTCAGTCTCACCAGTTCAACTTTGTGGCACCAATTGTGTTATTCTGCTGCTAAAATAAAAATTCCAAATGCATTATGTTTCTGCCCTCATCTTCTTTAAAACGTTTGTCTAACATGAATTGTCAAATTTGAATCATCACCTGTCAGAGCATAACTATAACAAAAGCATTCATTTCATGAGGCAGCCAAAAATTTAGTCAATGGAGTAAACGATTCATGTCCAGAGAAGGAGAGTTAGGGTTGTACATTCTGCTTGATAAGCTGCAGAACATGCCCAGGTGTCATTAACAGCATTTAGGCATTCTGTTTTTAGTGGAAAACAGTTTAACTTGAGCAATGGAAATGTACTTTACACAATTAGGTGGGAGCGATTAAAGGATCTATAAACCTAAAGCAAGGGAAAGAAGTGATTTGAATGTACCAATGGGAAGGACTGTTGAAATACACCAGTCTCACTAGATGAACCAACCTATTAAAGAAAGGATGATAAACCAGTAGAATTTTCCCAATCTTGTTGATTAAAAGAAATGTAACCAGGCTTTTTGTTTTGTCCATTTCCATGCCGATTTTGGGCTGGACATCAAATAAGGTTTAAAAAGAAACTTTGGGAACATCAACATTATAATCCATTGGCTTTGTCGGAGTTTGCACTGTTGTCACTGATCTTGTATTCCACTCCAGTCACTTGTTCTGGCTGAATCAGAACTTTTTGCAAAAGAGGAAATTCACCAGCAAGATCACTTGTTTTTATCTTTTTCTATTCCTAAGATGGTCCCTCTGCTACTAAATGTTTAAATGTCCATTTTTCATCACTGACATAAATACTGTTCTATTCTCCTTGTTAGCTCACTGTCTTGCAGACTGATGCACTGTGGATATCTGCATATCACAGAGTACAATTTTTTTTATATCAGATATCTTATTTACAATGCTAAATAGTTAATTTAAAACAGATTTGCACACTGTTCTTTCCTTACAGATGTTATTGTATGTTATGCACGTAACATTTTTAATTCTTGCAATGGTTGTTGGCGTTGGTGGAAAGGCTAGCATTTGTTGCCCATCGTTTATTGCCCTGAAATGATCAAATTTCTGTTGGTCTGGGGTCATATTCCTGATGAAGGACTTATGTCCGAAACGTCGACTCTCCTGAACCTTGGATGCTGCCTGACCTGCTGTGCTTTTCCAATGCCACATTTTTCAAGTCTGGAGTCACATAAGCTGGTCTAGCTGGAGGGTGTTAGTGAACTAGATTTTTTTTTAAACAAGAATCAAAAATCGTTAAATGGCTGTTGTTGGGCCGAAGGGCCTGTTTCCACACTGTAAGTAATCTAATCTAATAAGCTGGTCTAGCTGGAGGGTGTTAGTGAACTAGATTTTTTTTTAAACAAGAATCAAAAATCGTTAAATGGCTGCTATTACACTAATTCAATTCCAGATTTTATTGAATTAAAATGTTACCATCTGCTATGATGGGATTCAAATACATATCACCTGAGCATTAGCCTGTGCCTCTGACTTGCTAGTCCAGTAATACTGACATGGCACCACTTCCAACAAATGGCACTGACTGCATTACACAGAGATTGACTGATGGCAAGTGCATACCTTTTAGACTACGATGTCAGATGTTGTGATATATGCTGTATAGGGTGCTGCTGAGGGCTCACCTGGAATATTGTGTGTAGTTTTGGTCTCCTTACTTGAGAAGGGATATACTGGCACTGGAGGGGTTGCAGAGGAGGTTCACTAGGTTGATTCAGGAACTGAGAGGGTTGCCTTATGAGGAGAAACTGAGTAGACTGGGACTATACACATTGGAATTTAGAAGAATGAGGGGAGATCTTATCAAAACATAAAATTATGAAGGCACTGGATAAAATAGAAGCAGGGAGGTTGTTTCCACGGGCGGATGAAACTAGAACTAGGGGACATAGCCTCAGAATAAGGGGGAGCAGATTTTTGACCGAGTGAAGGAGGAACTTCTTCACCTGAAGGGTTGTGAATCTGTGCAATTCTGTGCCGAGTGGAGCAGTTGAGGCTACCTTGAGTGTTTTTAAGGCAAAGATAGATTTTTAAACAGTAAAGGAATTGAGGGTTACAGTAATTGGTGGGTGGGTGGGTGGAGGGGGGGCAGTGGCGGCAGGGCAGCGCGGCGGCGGGGAAGTGGAGTTGAGTCCATGAAAAGGTCAGCCATGATCTGGTTGAATGGCGGAACAGGCTTGATGGGCCAGATGGCCTACACCTGCTCCTATTTCTTAAGTTCTTATGATAGCACTTAGCTGATTTCTGTAGGTACAGACCTGTCTACCCAGAAGGAAGAACCAGCAAAACTAGCAAATTGCACATTCTGGTTTGACTCATACATCTAAAAATGGATATCTAGTATGACAGTAAATTCATTTCCCCTTTTATTACTGGATTTTTCCTCTGGGAGGTCTCTAATCTATGCTGTAATGTGAAGTTCCCAGACCACAAAGCATTCAAAGTCCTTATCTTCCTCAATAAGCCTCTCCATCCTTAATCTTAACAATCGCATGATGCTTTATTTTGGTCAAGCTTTCTGTCACTGCTCCCAATCTGTACCTTGCTTAATCTGCATTTATTTTCCTATTGCTGATTTGTGAAGCATCATGGGATTTTCTCAGAGGAACTAAATGTAAAGGCAGTTTATTGTTACAACAACATTACATATGTCACTATTATAATTAAACACACCTTATTTTTGTCAAAGAGCCGACATATAACATTCTTTTTTTTATTGGAGAACTTAAGCATGACTCATTACATACGAAAATGTATCCTCCTTAATATTTTGACAGAATTTTATGGTAATTTTTCCAAACTATTTGAAAACCAGAATGAAAACTGAAAGCTAGTTTTCATAATATTTGAAGAAGAAACATCACATCAGAAACAAGAGTGGTTATCCTTTCTGCTGCTCATACTGATAAATTGTGAAACATTATTGAGGTAAAATATATTTATTCTTCCCAATATAAAAGTGGAATAATCCTTTTGTTTTGGGCATAACAGTATCAATTTGTTTTTCCAAATGATTTGAAAACATGCTGCAAGATGATTTAAACTTACTGAGTAAAACATTTGAATCAGAGAATCTTACAGCAGATTTTGAAGACTTAATAGCACAGAGCCCTGAGAGGATTGAAATTGCAGAAGGGAACTTAAAAAGGAACTAAGGAAAGCTAAGACAGTACATGAAAAAGTGTTGAGGTGGGAGTTGGGGAGTGGTGTGATGTAGAACAAAGAAGTCTTTTAAATGTATGAAGATCAAGAGATTGACGAGGGAAAGGGTAGGGCCCATTAGAGACCAGAGAAGTAGTCTGTATATGTGGATCCAGAAGACATGAGCCGAGTCTTCAATGAATACTTTGCATCAGTCCTCACAGTAGAAAAGCATGATGTAGATGTAGTCATCAGGGTGGAGGACTGGAAGGTTGCTAACATTGTCCCTCTACCAAAAAAGGGAGGGAGGGATAGACCAGAAAATGTCAGGCCAGTCAGTTTAACCTCTGTTGTAAGAAATTTATTAGAAAGAATTTTGAATGATAGAATAAATCTGCATTTGGAGAGAGTGGGATTTATGACAGATAGTCAATATGGATTTATTAAAGGAAGATTGTGTTTGATAAACTTGTTAATTTTTGAGGCAGTAATCAGACATGTTGATGAAGGTAATGCATTTGATGTGGTCTATAGTGGACTTGCAAGGGTTTAACGAGATCTCTGATGACACACTGGTCAAGAATCTCTGGGAGTCCCTCTCCCACTGCAACTCACAGGTCATTTCCTCTGCCCTGAAGCTCTTCAACCATGTCGTGAAACAAACTCGCTACCACAGCCGCATTTGCTTCCTCAGTGCCTGCCTCCGTCCTCATTTCCCCTTCCCCCACCTCACCCTAGTTCCAAACTTCCAGCTCAGCACTGTCCCCATGACTTGTCCAGACCTGTCCTACCTGCCTATCTCCTTTTCCACCTATCCACTCCACCCTCTCCTGCCTGACCTATCACCTTCATCCCCTCCCCCACTCACCCATTGTACTCTATGCTACTTACTCCCCACCCCCACCCTCCTCTAGCTTATCTCTCCACGCTTCAGGCTCACTGCCTTTATTCCTGATGAAGGGCTTTTGCCCGAAACGTCGATTTCACTGCTCCTTGGATGCTGCCTGAACTGCTGTGCTCTTCCAGCACCACTAATCCAGAATCTGGTTTCCAGCATCTGCAGTCATTGTTTTTACCAAGAAAATAAGAGTCATGAGATTCAAAGCGAAGTAGTACAATGGATCCAAAATTAGCCAAGAAGCAGGAAGCTAAGGATGGTAGTTGAGGATGTTTCTGTGATGGGAAGTCTGTTTTCCAATGGGGCTCCGCAAGGCTAAATGCTGGGACCTTTGCTGTTTTTGGAATTCATTAATGATTTAGACTTGAATGCAAGGGGGATGATCAAGAGGTTTGCGGGTGACATGAAAATAGTGAGGAGAATGATGGTAACCTGCAGGAGGATGTAGACAGAGACTGGTCAGGTGGACAGAGCAGTGACAAATGGAATTGTGGAACAAATGAATAAGTGTGAGGTAATGGACTTGGGGAGGTCGAATAAGGCAAAGGATTATGCTATGAATGGTGGCACCCTAGAAGGTACTAAAGGTCAGAGGGATCTTGTGTGTGTACATCCACAGATTCCTGAGCATAGAATGGCGGTGGTTACGAAGGCCTGCAGGATAGTTGCCTTTAGCTGAGGGGGAGAATACAAGAAGCAAGGAGGAAATGCTGAAACTGCATAAAATGCTGCTTAGGCTATAATTGGATTCCTGCATGTACTTCATAGCATGGGACTGCACCAGAGAGGGTGCTGAGGCAATTTACCAGGATGCTGCCTGGGCTGAAGGGTCCGACCTACGAGGAAAAATTGTATAGACTGGGGTTGTTTTCTTTGGAGCAGCAAAGCTGAATAAGGACCTGATAGGTATGTATAAGATTATGATAGGGTGCCGAGGAAAGCACTTTTTCCCTCCGTAGAGGGGTCAGTCATGGAAGAGGTAGAAAGCTGGGAAGAGTGTTAGGAGAAATGTTTCACCCAGAAGGTGGTGGAGATTGGAACTCGATGCCTGAAAGAATGGCCGGGTCAGAAACTCTCAACATTTTAAGCAGTAGTTAGATATTCACTTGCATTGCTGCAGTATCCAGAGCTGTGGAACAGTAATTGGAAAATGGGATTAGTGCAGTCAGATCCTTGTTGACTGGCATCAACATGACCAAAAGCCTTTGTTCTGTGCTATAAATGTCTAAGTAGATGACTCAGCATTATTATTGGTATATTAGAATATCAAGATTAGAGAGTTTAACACAGTTTGCAACATCTGCGTTTTGTTTGGTTTCAATTCCATATTCAAAACCAATTATTATTTACTGAATGACTCTTCCTCTCTTAAGAGTCTTAATCTCTACCTTTTTAAATAAACATTTAACCACCCTTTTTTAAAATTACATTGGCCCAAAGCAAGAAGAGTTTTGTTTCCCCTCCTGTGAAACATTTTAGAATATTTTGTCACAATTAAACAGTGCTGTGAAATTTCACATTGTTGTTCTTGTGTGTTTCTGGTACTGAGGAACTTTAGCTTAAATTTGATAAGAGGGCAATTTTTCCTCAAATAGAATATTTTCCAGTGGCTTGATTATCTCTGATCGCTTTGCAGAATTCCTACATTCTGTCTCTAAACTTACTGTTGCCTGTCACTTCAACGCACCACTTTGGCCCCTGTCCCACATCTCTGTCTCAGGCTTGCTGCAGTGCTCTAGTGAAGCTCAGTGCAGCCTAGATGAACAATACCTTATATTCCGCTTGGGAACTCTACAGCATTATGGACTCATTATTGACTTCAGCAATTTTAGGGGCTTGAGGCGCCTTCTCCCTTGTCCTTAACCCAACACCTACACATTAGTCCTTGTTATCACATGGTCTGCTACTATACACAACCCATTGTTAGCCACTAATTGCCCCCATTTGTAGCTATTAATTTTCGTTTGCTGATGGTTATTCACACCATTTTCTATCCAACTATTTTTCTCTGTTTGGGTTGCATTTCCATGATCCATTTGCCCCTTATCCCCTCCTCCCCACTCTATGTTCTGCATCTCTTTTCCCTCGCTACCATTAGTTCTGAGGAAGAGTCACTGAACCCTAGAACTCTGTGGGAAGCTAGAGAAGTGATTGCTGGGCCTCTTGCAGAGATATTTGTATCATCGATAGTCACAGGTGAGGTGCCGGAAGACTGGAGGTTGGCAAACGTGGTGCCACTATTTAAGAAGGGCAGTAAGGACAAGCTAGGGAACTATAGACCGGTGAACCTGACCTCGGTGGTGGGCAAGTTGTTGGAGGGAATCCTGAGGGACAGGATGTACATGTATTTGGAAAGGCAGGGACTGATTAGGGATAGTCAACATGGCTTTGTGCGTGGGAAATCATGTCTCACAAACTTGATTGAGTTTTTTGAAGAAGCAACAAAGAGGATTGATGAGGGCAGAGAGGTAGGTGTGATCTAAATGGACTTCAGTAAGGCATTTGACAAGGTTCCCCATGGGAGACTATTAGCAAGATTAGATCTCACGGAATACAGGGAGAACTAGCTATTTGGATATAGAACTGGCTCAAAGGAAGAAGACTGAGGGTGGTGGTGGAAGATTGTTTTTCAGACTAGAGGCCTGTGACTAGTGGAATGCCACAAGGTCCTCTGCTAGGTCCTCTACTTTTTGTCATTTACATAAATGATTTGGATGCGAGCATAAGAGGTACAGTTAGTAAGTTGACAGATGACACCAAAATTGGAGGTGTAGTGGACAGCGAAGAGGGTTACCTTGAATTACAACAGGATCTTGACCAGATGGGCCAATGGGTTGAGAAGTGGCAGATGGAGTTTAATTCAGATAAATGCGAGGTGCTGCATTTTGTGAAACCAAATCTTAGCAGGACTTATACACTGAATGGTAAGGTCCTAGTTAGTGTTACTGAACAAAGAGACCTTGGAATGCAGGTTCATAGCTCCTTGAAAGTGGAGTCACAGGTAGATAGGATAGTGAAGAAGGCGTTTGGTATGCTTTCCTTTATTGGTCAGAGTATTGAGTGCAGGAGTTGGGAGGTCATATTGTGGCTGTACAGGACATTGGTTAGGCCACTGTTGGAATATTGCGTGCAATTCTGGTCTCCTTCCTATCGGAAAGATGTTGTGAAACTTGAAAGTGTTCAGAAAAGATTTACAAGGATGTTGCCAGGGTTAGAGGATTTGAGCTATAGGGAGAGGCTGAACACGCTGGGGCTGTTTTCCCTGGAGTGTCAGAGGCTGAGGGGTGACCTGATAGAGGTTTACAAAATTATGAGGGGCATGGATAGTGTAAATCGTCTTTTTCCTGGGGTCAGGGAGTCTAGAACTACAGGGCATAGGTTTAGGGTGAGAGGGGAAAGATATAAAAGAGACCTCAGGGGCCACTTTTTCACACAGAGAGTGGTACGTGTATGGAATGAGCTGTCAGAGGAAGTGGTGGTGGCTGGTACAATTGCAACATTTAAGAGGCATTAGGATGGGTATATGAATAAGAAGGGTTTGGAGGGATATGGGTCGGGAGCTGGCAGGTGGGACTAGATTGGGTTGGGATATCTGGTTGGCATGGACGGGTTGGACCGAAGGGTCTGTTTCCATGCTGTACATCTCTGTGACTCTAAATGTTAACTCTGATTTCTATCCACAAATGCTTCAGACCTGCTAGGTTTTCCAGCAATTTCTGTTTTTGTCTGTGGTTGACTATCTCCCATGGAGATGGGCTGAATCAAAAGGATCCATTCTATGGTGAACCTGCAGATGATTCATTGTGGTTAAGCCATCAGAGGATTGTGGCCAAAGTTGTTCACTTAAAAACATCCAGCATTGAAGTTATAAACTGAGAGATCTAGTTAACACCGTCTCTGTTAGAGTTTTACATTGTAGCAGATGTTGAGGCAAAAGGAAATTCTATTAGGTTTTTTTGAATGTGTGCAATGTCACCATCATCACTTGACCCTATGACTTGTGCCACCCCTATTTCTGGCCAGGATAGTCGATTAAGAACTGAATTCTTCAATCCTTGTAATATGCAAAGTAGCTGAACACCACCTTTTTAAAAAGACAGCTGACATAGTTTCTTTGTGTGCATTGTTGTAAATCTTTCAGCCTTTAAATCAAGCCAAAAGAAATTGTAAATAAATGAATGGCAAAATGTTTCATTGTTCAGGTGGAGTCAATTGACAAAGCTTTTAATCTTGGCTTTTAATTATGTTGCTTTTCTTCTAAGTGAAATTGCAAATTGAACTTTTTTACTCAGATATTCATAAACATAAAGATGGAAAGTGGTGTATATGTAAATTGACATACTTCCTCAACTGTTAACATATTTAAAACAAAACATATTTGGTTACTGAAGAATTGCTAATATAAACTATATAAACAGCACAATTTAGACGCCAAAATGTTATGTTTTAATTTCCAAGATTTTAAAGGATCTTTATAATTTAAATAAGCCCATGAGATACCCACAGCCACTTCTTGTTCCTAGCCTAACTGAAAAAACATACTTTTCAGGTTTACTTAATACTGTCCTTTTCCCAGATCAATCCGAAATAATTCTTAGCGTCCAAGGGATTATTTCTCCTCTTTTCTCAACCAGGTAGCTTGAAATCTTAGAACTGTTTTTAAAAGTAAGGATTGATTTTTGGAATTGCACTTACTTTTAAGACCCTTGAGTACCACAAGGGCTCAATTCTGAGGAAAATAATTACATTTTGTCTTAATAAGAAAAACTTAAAAATGCAAAATGTTCTTGGTTGTAGACCCACTGTAGAAGGTTCTTTCTTGATTACATGTTTTTATTGTGATTTGTCTCTTGATTAAATTTTTTTTAATAAAATGCCATAAGTATTAAGTTAACCTGGAGCAATGTTTGGTAGAGCAATACGACGGTGATATTTTCTGGGTGCGTAGATTGGAAAGAGCAAAATGGCCTTTAGTAGACTGATATGCTCTTGTCGGATGTGGGCGTTTCAGTAGAAGTTGAGGGTTACTGAGGATTATATCTGCAATAAATGTTGTTGGTTGTGAATTCTGTCAAATCGAATGGATCGGTTGGAGCGACGGTAAGCGGCAATGAGGAATTTACAACAGCTAAACATCCCCTAGCTGCAAATATGGTCAGGTAAAGGGTTAACTTCAAGAAAGATAGAAGAGGTAGGTGGGTAGTACAGGAGTCTTCTGTGGCTAACCCCATTTCAACAAGTATACTATTTTGGAAAATGGAAGGGGTGATGGACTTTCAGGGGAATGTAGCACAAACAGCCAATTTTCTGGTATCAAGACTGGCTTGAATGTAATGAGTGCATCAGGTTCCAAGTGATCAATTGTGTTAGGGGACTCTGTAGTCCGAGGCACAGAGAGACACACCTCTGCAGCCAGCAGTGAAAAATCAGAATGGTGTGTTGCTTCTCTGGTGCCAGAATCAAGGTTGTCTCACAGAGGGTACAGAAAGGGGAGAGGGACCAGCAGGAGGTCATTGTACACATTGGAACTGATGACATAGCGAAGGAAAAGGATGAGATTCTAAAGAGGGGGTATAGAAAGTTAGGCAGGAATTTAAAAAGGAGATCCTCTAGGGTAATAATATGTGAATTACTCACAGCGCTATGAGGTAGTGAGATTAGGATTAGGAGGATAGAGTAGATGAATGTGTGGCTGAGGAGCTGGTGCAGGGGAGAATGATTTATGTTTTCGGATCATTGGAATCTGTTCTGGGGTAGAAGTGACCTGGACAAGAAGTACAGATTGCACCAGAATTGGAAGGGGACTAATATACTAGCAGGGAGATTTGCCAGAACTGCTTGGGAAATAGATCAATCTGAGACTGATACAGTTGGGAAAAAGAGCAAGTCAAACAGTCAGGGCAGGCAGAAACAAAGCAGAAAATAAGGTAGGGAACTGATAAATTAAACTGTATTTACTTCAATGCAAGAGGCCAAACAGAGAAGGCAGATGAAGTCAGGGAACAATGGACTTGGATATCATCGCATTTGGCTCAGGGATGGATAGGACTAGCAGCTAAATGTTCCAGGATACAAATGCTACAGGATGGATAGAAAGAGGGGCAAGAGAGGAAGGGGAGTGGCCTTTTTGTTAAGGGATAGCATTACTGCTGTAATTGGGGAGGATATTCCTAGGAATATATCCAGTGAAGTTATTTGGGTGGAACTGAGAAATGAGAAAGGGATGATCACCTTATTGGAATTGAATTATAGACCCCCTAGTACTCAACAGCAAATTGAGAAACAAATTTGTAAGGAGATTTCAGTTATCTGTAAGAATTATATGGTGGTTATGGAAGATGATTTTAACTTTCCAAACATCGACTGGGACTGCCATAGTGTTAAGGGTTTATATGGAGAGGAATTTGTTAAGTGTGTCCAAGAAACCTACTAGAGAAGGTGCAAAACTTGACCTGCACTTGGGAAATAGGGCAGGGCAGGTGACTGAGGTGTAGTGGGGGAGCACATTGGGGCCAGTGAACAGAATTCTATTAGTTTCAAAATAGTGATGGAAAAGGATAGACCAGATCTAACAGTTGAAGTTCTAAATTGGATGAAGGCTAATTTTGATGGTATTAGGCAAGAACTTTCAAAAGCTGATTGGGTGCAGATGTTTGCAAGTAAAGGGATGACTGGAAAATGGGATGCCTCCAAAAATGAGATAACAAGAGTCCAGAGACAGCAAATGTCTGTTCGGGTGAGAGGAAAGGCTGGTAGGTATAGGGAATGCTGGATGACTAGAGAAACTGAGGGTTTGGTTAAGAAAAAGTAGGAAGCATATGTCAAGTATAGACAGGAGAATTCAATTGAATCCTGAGAAGAGTACAAAGGCAGTAGGCGTATACTTAAGAGGGAAATCAGGAGGGCAAAAAGGAGACATTAGATAGCTTTGGCAAATCAAGTTAAGAAGAATCCAAAGGGTTTTTACAAATACATTAAGGACAAAAGTTTAACTAGGGATGAATAGGGCCCCTCAAAGATCAGCAAGGCAGCCTTTGTGTGGAGCCGCAGGAGATGGAGGAGATACTAAACAAGTATACTGCAGCTGTGTTTTTACTGTGGAGAAGGACATTGGAAGATATAGAATGTGGGGAAATAGATGGTGACATCTTGAAAGATGTCCATATTACAGAGGAGGAAGT
Source organism: Chiloscyllium plagiosum (assembly GCF_004010195.1). Classification (NCBI taxonomy): domain Eukaryota; kingdom Metazoa; phylum Chordata; class Chondrichthyes; order Orectolobiformes; family Hemiscylliidae; genus Chiloscyllium; species Chiloscyllium plagiosum. The sequence goes on along the minus strand of NC_057718.1, from coordinate 39,828,279 downwards.
GCTGGATGTCTTGAAAAGCATTAAGGTAGATAAATCGTTTGGATCTAAATGGTGTACCCTAGAACTCTGTGGGAAGTTAAGGAAGTGAATACTGGGCCCCTTGCTGAGATAGTTGTGTCATTGATAGTCACAGGTGAGGTGCCGGAGGACTGGTGGTTGGCTAACATGGTACTATTATTTAAGAAAGGTGGTAAGGACAAGCCAGGGAACTATAGACCAGTGAGTCTGACATCGGCGGTGGGCAGGTTGTTGGAGGGAATCCTGAGGGACAGGATTTAGACGTATTTGGAAAAGCAAGGTCTGATTAGGGACAGTCAACATGGCTTTATGTGTGGGAAATCATGTCTCACAAACTTGATTGAGTTTTTTGCAGAAATAACAAAGAGGATTGATGGGGGAAGAGCGGTAGATGTGATCTATATGGACTTCAGTAAGACATTCGACAAGGCTCCTCATGGGAGACTAGTTAGCAAGATTAGAGCTCATGGAATACAGGGAGAACTAGCCATTTGGATACAGAACTGGCTGAAAGGTGGAAGACAGAGGGTGATGGTGGAGGGCTGTTTTTCAGACTGGAGGCCTGTGACCTCCAGTACAAGGATCGGTGCTGGGTCCACTACTTTTCGTCATTTATCTAAACGATTTGGATATGAACATAGGAGATATAGTTAGTAAGTTTACAGATGACACCAAAATTGGTGGTGTAGTAGACAGGAAAGAAGGTTTCTTCAGGATCTTGATCAGAGGGCCAATGGGCTGAGGAGTGGCAGATGAAGTTTAACTTAGACCAATGCAAGATACTGCATTTTGGAAAAGCAAATCTTAGCAGGACTTATACGCTTGATGGCAAGGTCCTAAGGAATGTGGCTAAACAAAGAGACCTTGGAGTGCAGGTTCATAGCTCCTTGAAAGTGGAGTCGCAGGTAGACAGGATAGTGAAGAAGGCATTTGGTATGCTTTCCTTTATTGGTCAGAACATTGAGTACAGGAGTTGAGAGGTCATGTTGTGGCTATACAGGATGTTGGTTAGGTCACTCTTGGAGTATTGCATGCAATTCTGCTCTCCTTCCTATTGGAAAGATGTTGTGAAACTTGAAAGTGTTCAGAAAAGATTTCCAAGGATGTTGCCAGAGTTGGAGGATTTGAGCCATAGGGAGAGGCTAAATAGGGTGGGGCTGTTTTCCCTGGAGCGTTGGAGGTTGACGGGTGACCTGATAGAGGTTTATAAAATCATGAGGGGCATGGATAAGATAAATAGATAAAGTCTTTTCCCTGGCGTTGGGGAGTCCAGAGCTAGAGGGCATAGGTTTAGAGTGAGAGGCGAAAGATATCAAAGGAACCCAAGGGGGCAACATTTTGACGCCAAGTATGGTACGTGTATAGAATGAGCTGCCAGAGGAAGTGGTGGACGCTGGTACAATTGCAGTATTTAAAAGGCATCTGATGGATGTATGAATAGGAAGGATTTGGAGGGATATGGGTCAAGTGCTGGCAAATGGGACTAGATTAGTTTGAGGATATCTGGTCGGCATGGTCAAGTTGGACCGAAGGGACTGTTTCTGTGCTGTGCAGCTCTATGACTCTGACTACTAGCAAATCATTTGGATAACCAGAAAGCAGACAAGAACATGGCATAAAGATTAAAGAAATATGATTTTTTTTATTTTAAAAGGAGCTCCTTGTCTTGTCTTAAGCTTTAGAATTTTGTCATTTCACCTGCTGACATAGATGAAGCTGTGCATCTAGCTTGTGCTAAGTCAGATCAACCGATGCTTCTAATCTCTGCATTTGCCAGATTTATTTCCAAATTCTTGCACATAGTGACTGACTTGATTTATTAAATGATGCATCTAGTGAGGTCTTATTCTCTTGTATCTTTTTCTGTTCATTCTGCTCCTCCACCATACCAGCATAAGGGAATGGCTTATTGGGTATGCCCAAAACTGCTCCAAAGACGTCTTCATGGCCTGTAGCAGTGTGATTTAAATATTTACCAGGGTTTTCAGACCTTAGGAAATTGAGAGAAGCAAATCCAGAAGTGGTATTGGAATGCCACTTGGTGCATGGTATCGATAAAGCTGGCCTTAAAAACTCAACTCTACTGGCTTGGTGAACTCAAACTCCAAGCGTGCACCTGTTTCCTTGGTCCTGGCATTGGACATGCTTATAATTTTCTTTCTATCCTTTCCCAAGTGCACAATGAAGAAGTCCATGGTTACAGTCATGACTTACATTTATGAATTTCTTTGGGATTCCTGGCACAGCACAGTGTTATGATCTTTATTGAGATCAAGAATTATTTTTAAAAATAGTTGCTGAAATAATGATATGATAACATTTCACTTACTAAATACTTACTACTCTAAAAAGCACCAGTGACCAAACCCTATTTACCTTTTTTTAGATTTGTATACTTTAAATCATCACATGAAATGCCCCCTCCCCCCTTTCTTATTCTTAACCTAACTGAAAAAGCACATTTACAGGTTTACTTTCCACTGTCCTTCTCCCAGATCAATCCAAAATAATTCTTAGTTCCCAAGGGCTTATTCCTCCTCTTTTCTCCGCGAGATAACTTGAGATTTGGAACTGTTTTTTAAAGTGAGGATTTCTTTCACTGGAGATTACCCTCTTACCCAAACTCAGTGATTTTTTTTTATTCCAACTTTGTTTACTTTGTTTTCATGCTTCCCCACCACCCCCACAAAAAAAGATTTTAGTCTTAATTAATCAAAGAGTGAGTGTCCACCCACATTCCTGTGTGATGAACTGCAGAGACTTTCTTTTTTGACCTCGAACTGCTCCTGCTCTCCCACATGCAAACGTCTATTCTGGAAAAACCTGCAGCTTGATCTCTACAGTGGCTCCCCCTTCAAATCTTCTCCATGGAAAAGTGATTCTCTCAGGCCATGTATTTCGGTTAAAATGCTGATTAGCTATCCTGACCACTCATTCATTTTGGAACTAAATGCATAGTGTAAAGCGCAACTGACTAGAATTTTACCTTTTCAGTTTTTTCTGGGACTTTGGAACCTCAATCTGTGTGTTACCAGTGGAGAAACCTGCCATTGACCCATAAGTACATATGCTTTGCACTTTTTCCCAGGTAAAACAAGCTGAGCTTTCCTTTAATCTCTAATAATCAAGCCTTCCATCCTTCCTGTCAGGCAAACTTCAGTTCAGGTTACGTGACCCCTTGATTTTACCTGAAATTTCAGGGCATAACACAATATTTTAAACTGCACAATTGTAACCAAGGAAAGTGTTAATAGGTATGAGGGAATTCAATGGGATCAGTTTTTTGGGTTGCATTATTTTGGTAGCTAAAAAGAAAGCCATATTCCAATTCAAAGCAAAAGGAGAGTGGATGATCAGTGCTATTGTCTTTACTTTCGATCTGTGAACAACTGTTCTCAGTCTTCAAATGATGGTATTGGCCTGTCACCTATTGTGCTTGCCTTTTATTACCTAATGCTATTTGTGACAGCTTCAAGATAGATTGCTATTGGAAACTTCCTGAACTGTGACAGGTTGAAGCTCAGACTCAAGATAAAAGAGTGCTATAGAAACACTCAGAAGCCATTTTTTCTGATTTTCTTGTAACATACTGTGCCAAACTAAGTAAAATAATGTGAGGTGATATTAGCTCATGTCCGCCATCCACATTATTTAGAAAGAAGTTGAAAAACTATAATCCTAAAATTACTTCTGTTCATGTAAGTCAAACATCAGCAACAACAGCAAATTGTATTTATGTAGCACCTTTAACTTTATAAGACATCCCAGATTGCACCATAGCAATATAGAACAAAAATTGACAGAGTCAAACAAGGAGATATTAGGACAGATGACTCAATGCTTGATCAAAGAGGTAAAGTTTTCAAAGAATCTTTAAAGGATTAAATGGAGGTGGAGAGGTTTAGCAAAGGAATGTCACAGCTTGGGGTATCCGCAGCTGAAGGCTGAGCCTTTGGTGAAACAATTGAAATTGAAGATGCTGAAGGGGCTGAAGCTGGGAATGTGGAGATAACTCTGGGTTCTTGGGCTGGAGGAAGTTACAGACATAAGGAGAGCATTACACATGGAGCAATTTGAAAACAAGGATGAGGATTCAATTTGAGGTATTGCTCAACCAAGAGATGTGCGTGCACACGTCTGAAGGGTGAGGAGAACTTGGTGCAAGTTAGGCATGTTAGGTTTATTGCAGGATGGATAATGATAAGGAATCCATTGGAATAGTCATATCTCAAGGTAACCAAGATATGAATGAGTGTTTCAGAAGAGTGGAGACATGGTGAAGGCAGGCTGTTTCACAGAAATACAATTGATAGTCTTAGTGATGGTGTGGATATGTGGTCAGAAACTGATCTCGAGGTGAAATACAACATCAAGGTAGTAAGCAGTCTGTATCAACCTCCGATATGTCCAGAGATAGAGATGAGTACCAAGAAATGTTATCATAACACACATTATTTCAGGACTGTTGCACTGCAGCCTGGAGTCCACTGAGGACTGTTGGGAAACACCAGAATCAGCTGTGTTGGCATTATTTCATTGGTCACGGCTTGCAGCCCACATAACCGCTGTATAATTCTGATTCTTGAAGTCAGGGAGTGTATTTTTGTGAATAATTATGATTTTGAAATTTCCACAGTGAAAAAGTGATGTGATGTTTGCTTTTCAAGGATAATACAAACCAAGTATTATTAAAGGCAAGTGAAGTAGATGCTAAATACAGTGAATTAAAGAGTAAAAATAGTTTCTTAAATCTTGCATGTTTCCAAAATTTTATGTGATAATCTAATTAGAATAAAGCAATAAACTATAAAAGAAATACTTCTAACAGTAAAAATTTAAATCAGCAAATTGTTTCAGGACAGCAGTTAAACTGGTTGCAATAGAAGACAGTAACAGTATTGGTAGAAAATATATATAGAAACTTTTAAAGCACATGAATGTAGAAACATGGAAAACAGGAGCAGACGTAGGCCATTCAGCCCTCTGATCCTCTTCCGCCATTTAATACAATCACGCTCAGCATCCAAGTCAGTACCCTGTTCTCACATACCTTTGATCCCTAGGACTATATCTATTTCCTTGTTGAAAACATGAAATCGTATTAGAAGTTTACAGGCTTCCAGGAGATCATCCTTCATTCTTCAAAGCTCCAGTGAATATAGACACGCGAATCCAGTCTTTCTTTACAGTTCTATATTTTTGTTACAAAATTTACTTTTTGTGACTAGTCCAAGGTTTTCTTTATTACCTAAGTTTATGATCCATCCATTTTTTTGGGATCTGATGAGATTCAACAAAAATGGCACCTCATTGTGCAGTTTTGTTTTAATGTAACAGGTATTTGCAGCAATCTTATCATTTGTCACATTTCAGGACCCTTTTTTTCCTTAGGAAATCCAATATTGCACTGTGAATCCAAAATCAGATGCAAAGTGGTTCATATGGTAATCGGATACTCCTTGTGCACTTCCCCAGAGAGCAAGTGATAAACAGTTTGGTGGACTGTTTCGTGAGGAAAAAGCATCCATTGAATGAACAGTCGAATAAAGTGAGCACATGACCAAACAAAAACTGTCTTTCATGCACCAAAGCCAAGTATTGTGAAAGCTGAAAATGTTTAATGGGTTGGACACAAACTGTGGACAGAGAAACCAAGTTAACAAATATGATTTGTGATCTTTTATTGGAAATTGAAAAAGTAACTAATATAGTTGTATTTAGCAAAAAGTAAAAGGGAAAGTCTGTGTTACGTTTTTCAGGATTTCAAGACAGTTTTTCAGGTTCCTGCAATTCACACAACGTCTGCACGCTTCTCTGGTTTCCTTACGTGCCCCATTGCCATTCCCTTTGATCTTGCACCATAATCTCTTCTGTCCTCCATCCTATCATTGATGTTCCCTTTTTTCCCTTGTCCTCGCCCTATCATTTTAACCTACACAAAACCTACTGCATTTCTAGTTTTCTAGATAAAAGGTCACAGACCTGAAATATTAACTCTTTCTCCACAGATTTAAACATCACAAGTTATAGTCCAACAGGTTCATTTGGAAGCACTGGCTTTCGGAGTGCTGCTCCTTCATCAGGTGGTTGTGGAGTATAAGATTGTTAAGACACAGAATTTATAGCAACAGTTTACAGTGTGATGTAACTGAAATTATGTATCGAAAACTACCTGGATTGTTTACTGTCTCTCATCTTTTAGAATGCGCATGTTGGTTTCAGTTCTTTCAAATCATGTTCTCCACAGATGGTGTCGGAGCTGCTGTGTAGAGTAGATTTTGTTTGTCAATTCTGATATATACAACTGATATAGTCAAAAAACGAGACAACTTCTCTCTTTTCCATGGAGCTGCACACAGTGCCCAGCTGTAGAAAGCAGCAGAGGGAAAGTGGTTTTGTTCCTGGAATATAAGGCAGAAATTAAGCAAGTCAACCCACTCAAATGGGATTGTTGTGGATGGCCTTTGTTTTGAACTCTAGGCTCTGATCACATTGGTTACTGTACATGTTTCAGATTACTGTGGAACCAATCTGACCCAAACTACACCTTGTATGTTCTTTCTCACAGTAGTGACTACACTACAAAGGCACTTCATTCATTGTAAAATATTTTGCAATGTCCTTGGATTTTGCTAGATCTATCCTTGCTAGATAAATGCAAGTCTTTCTTTTGTTAACTTATGTTAACTTCTCCCATCTTCAGAAATTTAAAAGATTCAGTCTTGATCATGTTATTATTGTGGCCTGGTGACATAGAAGTAAGATTAGAACACTGAGCCAAGTCCCATAAAAACAAAGCCCTCGTTCCACTTAGAGAATGCAAATATATGGCAGTCTGAATTCATGAAAGTAACCTCCTGTTAGTAATCATTCATATTATATATGATAAATAAGTGTATCACATATTCTCCACTCAGGAAATAATGAATTGGGGAGTGGATAATATTTACTTCAAATTTGATACCAGAGATATGTACCAGAGAAATTCCATTAATAAACAATGGAAGGTGATGGTATAGTGGTATTATCGCTGGACTGTTAATCCAGAAACCCAGATAATATTCTGGGGACCTGGATTCAAAACCTGTCAGAGCAGGAAATTTGAATTCAATTTAAAAAAAAAGCCTGGAATTAAGAATCTAATGGTGACCATGAATCCATTGTCGATTGTTGGGGAAACCCATCTAGTTCTCTAATGTCCTTTAGGGAAAGAAACTGCCATCCTTATCTGGTCTGATCTACATGTGATTCCAGACCCACAGCAGTGTGGTTGACTTTGAACTGTCCTCTGGATAATTGGGGATGGGTAATAAATGCTGCCTAGCCAGTGATCCCCTCTTCCTGTGAATGAATAAACAAAAGAAAGGTAGAACCTTTGGAGATCATTGATTATCACCTCCAACTTCATGTCAAATCCTCAATTTCGATATCAAGTTTTATCCTCCTAAACATTATGTGCCATTCTTTCCCTCAGAAATAGGGAAAATTATGCTTTTTATCCCATGGTCCTGCAATCATTAATATTAAAATGGAAGCAATCTTGCTGTAACAACCTCAAAAGATAAATGTTTTACTGTCTTGGCCACTTAAGTTGATTTGTGAATGTAAAATCAATGGCATTGTTTATTCTGTGCAATTTAAATTACAAATACTCACCAGCCAAATATGCAAGTCCATGGATCACACAGTTGCGCCTTTAATTATGGATGTTTGAACAATTTGAATTCAGAAGCTTCTCGACAGATTTATTAATTTACGTGATGGTGCTCCATTGGATTTGGTTCTGACAGGAAATCTGAATCCATTGAACTTGGATCTGTATTGTCTATATACCATTTAGTATCTGTAAAGTCTACTAAGTGTTACATTTCCTGATGCAACTTCCAAATTATGTTAAAATTTGGTTAGGGGCCAAGAGCTTTTGTTGTTTTAAATTACATGAAATTTGAAATCCAAGGTACTTAATAAGAAAAGAGAACCTCAATTTCATGTTTTTAAACAAGAAAAGTCAGCTTTACGATACAAGATCACAAAACTAAAACAATTCACTATATTTGTATACAATACATATTCTAACATCTACAATTAACATGATGTGAATGTAAGCTAAAGACAAACTTCAGTCAAACACCCCACAGAGCACATCATGTGGCAGATGTGGTCAAGATGGACCCCATGGATTTATCAGCAACCCACCAAACATTATTGATGCTGAATTATCAATCTCATTAAAATCTTTCCCACTTGACAAGACTTCCAATCTGCATTTTCAAATATGTATCATTAGTACTCTTCAACAATACCTAATGACGTGAATTCCTCCTCCTTCTTTGGCTGCAAGTCTCTTTGATTGTCAGGTTTCTAAAACATAAAATACCCCATTGGCTGCTCACATCTACCTGCTCAATCTCTCCTCCTGAGAGTGCATCTCACTACATTAACATGGTAGCAGCCCGGCAACAGGGAACAGATGAATGATTCTGCGTGAATAGGCTGGCAACATCCGTAGTTTGCTCAGAACTCCCATTTCCAGAATTGTACCAAATAATACTGCTTGTGGGCTTCCTTCACCACCCCTCTCAGCTGCACTGAACCACCATTGTCACTACAAAACTACATCACTTCAGCTCTACTGAACTGTTAAGTGCACTCAGGTTTCAGACCCCTAACTGTCCAACAGCATGGAGCCTTCTCACATAGCATCTTAACTTTGTGAATCTCTCTCGCCCTGCTCCTAACACACCTTCATGGAAACTGACTGACTCTTTAACAATTGCTATCCATTGGCCCACATGTTGATCAGGTAACCAATCAACTGTGTCTAGAGAGTCCTACCCTTATTACTAGGCAAGACCAAACTTTCCAAGCATCAATCCTGTTGCTAAAGGTTTTTCACTTGTGGAAGTGGGTGCTTCTGGCTTGGTGAGGATTTATTGTCCATCCCTGGTTGCCCTTAAGGTGGTAGTGGGCTGCCTTCTTGAACTGCTGCAGTCTGTGTGCTGTAGGTTGACCTACAATTCCATCAGGGAGGGAATTCCAGGATTTTGACCCAGTGACAGTGAAGGAATGGTAGTTATATATCCAAGTGAGAATGGTGAGTGGCTTGGACAGGAATATATCAACTACCCTTGTCTGTTCAAATGGTAATACAACGTACTGACTAATGATCTTTGGTGAACTCTGCAGTCTATCTTAAATATTTTACGTACTGTTCCTACTGTGCATAAGTGGTGGAGTGACTGAAATTTAGTAGAAATGGTGTCAATCCAGTGGGCTGCTGTGTCCTGAATCATGTCAAGTTTCAGAAGTGTTGTTGGAGCTGCACTCATCAGCAAGAAAGAGTATTCCATCCTGACTTGTGCCTTGTAGATGGTAAACAGACTTTGGGGAGTCAGGAGGTATGTGGCTCTGCAGTATTCCTCGCCACTGGACCTGCTCTTGTCAACACTGTATTTATATGGCAAGTCACTGGTAATCCTCAGTGATAGTGGGGAATTCAGAGATAGCAATGCCATTGAATATCAAGGGGCAGTGATTAGAGTGACTGTCTCTTATCGGAGATTATCGTTGCCTGGCATTTGTGTGACATGGACATTACTTGGCATTTTTTGGATATTGTCCCAAGTCATGCTGTGTGGACATGGACTGCTTCATTTTCTGAGGAGTGGTGAATGGTGCTGAACATTGTGCAATCATTATTAAATATCCCCACTTTTGACCTTATGATAGAGGGCAGGTCATTGGTGATTCCCTTTAAGGTGTGAGGGGGCATGGGATGCTATCCTGAGGATCTTTGCAAAGATGTCCTGGAGCTCAGTGACTGATCTCCAACAACTGCCTTCCTTTGTGCTGGGTACAACTCCAACCAGCAAAGAGTTTTGTCCCGATTCCCATTGGCTCCAGTTTTTTTTCTAGATGCGATCTTGATGTCAAGAAGCACCACTCTGGCCTCACCTTTAGAATTCAATCCTTTTGCTCATGTTCAGACCAAGACTCTAATGAAGTCAGTCACGGAGTGGCCCTAGCAGAACCCTAACTGGATGTCACTGAGCAGGTTACTGTTGAGCAGATGCTGCTTGGTAGCACTGTTGAAGGCACCTTCCATCACTTTACTGATGATGGAGATTAGACTGAGAGAGTGATAGTTGATCCAGTTGGGTTCATTATGCCTTGTGTATAGGACATACCTGGTAGCTTTCCACATTGACGGTAGATGCCAGAGTTGTAATTATACTGGAAGAACTTGGCTAAGGGAACGACCTGTTCTGGAGCACACATCTTCAGTACAATTGCCAAAATATTGTCAGGACCCATAGCATTTGCGGTTTCCAATGCCTCTGGCTGTTTCTTGATATCATGTGAATGTTACAATGTCAATAAGTTACTGGATTGCATATCACAAGTGCACATTAAAAATGATCATATCACATGAAATGATAAATATTTTGTAACTGTGCACACCCCCACCCCCGCTCTCCCACACAGTGACACACACGTACTTTCTAGATTCAGTTCAATCCTATTTAGGTACTGGTATTTAGGTATTTTAGCAATTACCTGATTCAGTAGGTGGTGCATTGCTTGTTCTATTATTTGCTGAAAATGTGTTGCTGGAAAAGCGCAGCAGGTCAGGCAGCATCCAAGGAACAGGAGAATTGACGTTTCAGGCATAAGCCCTTTTCAGCTCTGATCTCCAGCATCTGCAGCCCTCACTTTCTCCTTGTTCTATTATTTGACCTTTTTGTCTGGCGTTTAGGTTATGCATGTTGTTATAGACCAGGCCAGACCCCCTTAAAACATTTCAAGAAACTAGCCTAGACCCTAACTTTGGTAGTTTTAAGCATGTATAAAGTGGATATTCCAAGAATGATGCAGCTGGCCAAACCAATTAGTTTTAAACAATACAGAATTTATTTACAAGATTACCGAATGAAACGCAAACAGAAGAGAACAGAATATAGAATAACTTAACCTGTCTGAAAATCCAACCAACTGCCACAACTGAATGTTGATATTCCTAAATCCTGCAACAATCCTCTTGGCAAAAAAGATAAAACAAAAGACAGGGTCTTGCAGGGGAGAGAGAGAGAGAGAGAGAGAGAGATGGCAGAGAGATCCAGCATGGAACACCTCCTTCCATGTAGTTCGCTCTTGGGCCAGCAGCATCAAAACTGACTGCTTTCAGTGAACAGCCAGACTGCTAAAACCAAACCAAACCAGAGAAAAGCTGAGCTGGGAGAACTGGCCACTCAGCTTTCATTGTATAATTTTTTTAAATCTTGAAAGCCTTTTTTCCTGAGGCAGCATCTGTTAGCTATAATCAAAATGGCCCTAAAACCCTTCAAACCTCGACTTTTCAGAATCTTTTACAACCCCTTTGGGGGAAAAAAGAAAGCCAAGGACAGCATAACCTTGTTGCAAGAGCAGCATCATCGCAATGTCAACATTGGTCTGTCACTGTGCGACAGAAAGATGTGATTTCCAGAGGCAATTACTGCAATTGAGAGATCATTGTTAATTTGGGCGGACTGTTCCAAATGCAGCAAATCTGAATGTGTCAGTTATGGGGTTTGCTCTTTGAAACGGCATGGACAAAACTAAATACATTGTTTATGACCCACCTGTATTAGTCAGTGAGTCTCCGGCCACTACTATTCACCTGATTCTGTGCAACCTTGGCCATAAATGTATTTTTTACCACTCAATGAACTGGAATGCCAGTACACAAAGCTGCTCACCAGCCTGACTCATTAAGTACTGACCAGGAAGCAATAATGCAAATCATGTTTTGTGCATTCCAAGGCTGTGAACATTTACAAAATGAATTTTGCTGGAACACATTTTGTAGTAAATGTAAATATATGAACATAGTTACTCATTTATCAGCAAATGTTTCCAAATTTGTATTTTATCTTGACGTGTAAAGAATTGGCAATTCTGGGTAATTGAACAGTTTTGGATATTGTTTTCTTAAGTGTCACTTAAGTACTACAGTATCCAGGTACAGAGGCAATTCTACTGCAATTGGCGTGTTGAATTTTCAGCAAACTAACTTGTAGAGCATCTGTTGGTGTGTGCCTTCCCTGCTTCATTGAGCTGGTTGCCTTTTTGAAACTGCCAGTTATTTTAGGTGTGAAAGGGATTTTGTTTTGCGAAACCATCCATGAATCTAGGTTGATTCAAGAGGAAAAGAAATTGTGCAAGAGGCTACAGTGGAAATAATGCCGTAATGTCATCAAGCATTTGAAGTATATTGGTTCTGATAGGCCACAGTAGAAGGAGCAAATAATCTGATGGCCTTTTAAATGCACCCAGTGTCTTGCTGTACCAGTGCACTATATAAATGCAAGTTTTCTTTTTAAATTATATGACCTGCAGTCATCCGTGTGAGATAAGCGGTATATTGGTTTTGTATATTGGACAAGAAACAAAGGGGATTAGTGGGGTGCAGTGTCACATTGCACAGATGGTCACAAATCAATGTGAAATATTTGTCAAAAAACTATGTTAAAGTATCTGTAATACACAGTGGTTTCACGATTAATTATGATCGAGCATTCTATTAGAAATAATTTTTTTACAGGTTGAAGTCTTAGGATTTTTTAAACTATTCAATATATTTACAGTGCCATAAATATGACAGTAATTCTAATTGTATCAGTCATAAGAATTCAAAAGCAGTGACAGGTTCGTTTGCATTCTGTGGGAAGATTCCCATCGCATAAAAGTCAAGAAAATAATTGGTTCCCCCGTTGTACGAACATTCAAAATGGATATACCACCTTGTTTTTTTTCCTGTCTAGTATTAATTGATGCTTGGACAACCATGACAAGACACAACCTATCCACACAGTGGCCTGGGGATTCCTCGGGAAGGCCAAATGCCTCAGTGGGGAAAAGCATGGGCAAAGTTGGAAAATCTATTTACAGTCATAGAGATGTACGGAAACAAAAACTTTGGTCCAACTCATCCGTGCAGACCAGATATCTTAAACTAATCTTGTCCAATTTGCCAGCACTTGGCTCATATCTCTTCTAAATCCTTCCTATTCATATACCCATCCAGATGCCTTTTAAATGTTGTAATTGCACCAGCCTCCACCACGTCTTCTGGCAACTCATTCCAAACACCTACCACACTGTGTGAAATAGTTGCCCCTTCGGTCCCTTTTTATATCTTTCCCCTTTTACCCTAAACGTTTGCCCTCTAGTTCTGGACTCCTCCAATCCAGGGAAAAGATCTTGTCTATTTAGCCTGTCCATGCTCCTCATGGTTTTATAAACCTCTAAAACCCCTCAGCCTCCGATGCTCCAGGGAAATCATCCCCAGCCTATTCAGCCTCTCTTTATAGCTCAAACTCTCCAACCCTGGAAAAATCCTTGTGAATCTGTTTTGAGCCTTATCTTATCAACATCCTTCTGATAGAAAAGAGACCAGAATTGTACACAGTATTTCAAAAGTAGCCTAACAAATTTCCTGTACACCCGCAACATGACCTCTGAACTCCTATACTTGATGCTGTGACCAGTAAAGGAAAACGTACTAAATGCCTTCTTCACTATCGTATCTTCCGGTGACTCCACTTTCAAGGAATTATAAACCTGCACTCCAAAGTCTCTTTGTTCAGGGGCACTCCCCAGGACCTATACCATTAAATGTATAAGTCCTGCCCTGATCTGCCTTTCCAAAATGCAGCACCTCACATTTATCTAAATTATATCCCTTGGATAATTAAAACAGTCCCAGTTCCCAGGCGGTCACTCTGTGTTAAATGTTGAAACACTTCTCTGTACTAGCCACAAAATGATCCCAGCTTCCTTTTGAAGTTGTACAGAAAATCAGTACCACCACAGAAGCTGGCATCATACTCCCTGGGTTCATCAGTGTCAGGACAGAAGAAGGAATGCAGTGGAAAGAACTGCTTAATCTCTCACATTTGGATAACTTAAGGGCATGGTCCTCCCCAACCTATCAATTATTTTTATTTTTATTCTTGCAAAACAGTGGCTGGTATGCTGTGTTGGCAACGACCTAGTATAACTGAAATGGTAATGGCAACTCTAATCTTCCTAAATTCTAGGTTCTGCTATATAGCAGATTCCCTCCATTCAGACATAAGTTTTGTCCAGTGCTATAAATAATTTGTTAAATTGTATCAGTGCAAAGTTTGGATATGTAGCCATTGTTATTTTTTGGGTGTCGTGGCTTTCTGGTCGAAAATGAAATCCACACACTTGTTTCTAGAGCAAGTTGTGTCAGATACTATGATGATTTAACTTGAATTTTATACAAGTCTTCCCATCTTTGAGCTTCATATTGCAACCTATGCCTTCTAATTGCACAGCGTTGAACATTGTTGAATAATAGCTAAGATCTTCCTCAGCACTCTTTACCAATACCATTCGCATGCAAACACAGAAATAAGGAACAAAAATAAGCCCTTCAGAACTGTTCTGCCATTCAGTGAGATCCTGGATTCCAAATTCCACATTCCCATCTATCCCTGATAATTCCTTTGAATCCCTTGTCTAACAACAATCTACCTACTCCACCTTAAAACTATTCAGTGACCCCGCCACCACCATTTCTGAGACAGTGTGTTCCAAAGTTGAGGGAAAATTCTCCTCATCGAAGTTCTAAAAGGGCAAGCCCTAATTTTAGAACAGTGCCCACAACCGCCGCCCCCCCCTTCCCCAAGTTGTCTATGTGCCCACTAAAGAAAGCAGCTTTTCCATGTACGCCTTGTGAAGACTCTTCAGGACCTACATGGGGATGTCATTAGGCATGGGAATTGAACTGATGCTATTGGCATCACTCTGCATCATAAACCAACCATCCATTCAACTGAGCCAACTAAATCGGGTAAATGAGTGAGAAAAAATAACATACTTTCTTGGTTTGTTTTAAATGCTAAAAAATCCTGCTGCTCAAACTATTTAGTTGATTCCCATATTCTGAGGGTGTGAAAACAGATACTTGCTTCATACAAAACATACTGCTTATGGGTAGTAAACAGAGCATACAAATTCTGATTCTGACTCAAGTATGCAGGAGTTTTTAATGCATCTAGCTAGGTAGAACATTTTTTCTTTCAAACAAAGTCTTTATGAAAAATTGTGGACGATATCAGATAAGAAATTGTGAAGTATGTGGATTTTTTTCTTGAATGCAAGAAAAATACTGTGGACTTAAAGATACTGACATGGGAACAATTCTGTATTCAGCATGAAATCATTATCTTGTCTATTGGCTAGTCAAACCCATATGCTCCTAGTCGCCTTGAAAATTTGACCAGATTAATCAAATACATCCTGTCTTTTATATACCCATATGGAGTCCCTTCGATCAAACTTAAATCACCATGTGATTTTAATATAATTTTAGATTCCAGAATCTGAATAGTGGTATGTTAGTTTGCTCTGTGTCTATAAAGGGGTTCAATGATTAACTTGTCAGCATTTCTGTAGCTGTAATGATTGGTTTTAAAAGAATAGTATTAGAGAATTATTTTCTGGAGAATAATGGGGTTTATTTACTGTTGGAGAGTTCTACCAACAAACTGAATAAACAGGGATGTGTTTCAAGCTTTTGTTAGAAGATTCTGAACTTTATTTTAGCTTGACCTAACATCCATGACTTAAATAAAGCTTTTTTAGTTTCAGGATTTGCAGAAATCTTGGTTGAAGCTGCACATGTAAAACATCTGCTCCTAATGAAAGGAGATGGACTGGTACTGTTAGGAAACAGATCATCTCACTGTAAGAGTTTTAGTTTTAAAATTCTGGACCAGATGTGTTTGGCTGAAACCCTGAAGACATTATTTGAAGCTGGGGAAGTCAAAACTATGTTAAATCAGGGGTCAGACAATAGATTCTTAAGACTGGGACTTGAAGTTACAGTTAAATTAAACCCTTTCGAGATGATAGAGATGAATTATCTGTGATGAGAGTACTATAAAGGGAGGCTGTTGGAAATAATAAGATTGTATTTTAGTTTGAAATCTTCAAACTTGTGTTATTTGTGAATAATTTAGCTTATTCTAGTTTATCCTCATTTCTTTGACAAACTTCTGTTTTATTTTCAAAACTAAATCTGCAGCATGTTTCAGTGAAAGACCACCCCGTTAAAAACAAACAACAGTGATATTACCTATCAATCTAGATTTCATTCTGGGATCTGACTAGTCCAGTAATAAGAGGAAAGTGAGGACTACAGATGCTGGAGATTTGAGTAAAGGGTGTGGTGCTGGAAAAGCACAGCAGGTCAGGCAGCATCCGAGGAATCGATGTTTCGGGCAAAAGCCCTTCATCAGGAATGAGGCAGGTAGCCTCTGGGGTGGAGAAATAAATGGGAGGGGGTGGGGCTGGGGAGAAGGTAGCGGAGAGTGCAATAGGTGGGTGGATGTGGGGGTAAAGGTGATCGGTCAGAGGGCAGGGTGGAGCGGATAGGTGGGAAGGAAGATGGACAGGTCATGAGGGCGGTGCTGAACTGGAAAGTTGGAACTGAGATAAGCTGGGGGAGGGGAAGTGAGGAAACTGGCAAAATCCACATTGATGCCATGAGGATGAGGCGTTCTTGCTCCAGGTGTCGGCGGTAAGGGAGTGGCGATGGAGGAGGCCCAGCACCTGCATGTCCTTGGCAGAGTTGGAGGGAGAGTTGAAATGTTCAGCCACGAGGCAGAGGGGTTGGTTGGTGTGGGTGTCCCGGAAATGTTTTGTGAAGCGCTAGGCATCCTGTGTCCCCAATGTAGAGGAGACCATAGCAGGAGCAACGGCTACGGTAAATGACGTGTGGAAGTGGGGAGACAGGATGCCTACTTGCAGAGCACTTGAGAGAACATCTCCGGGACACCCACACCAGCCAACCCCATTGCCCCGTGGCTGAGCACTTCAACTCCCCCTCCCACTCCACCAAGGACGTGCAGGTCCTGGGCTGCCTCCATCGCCACTCCCTTACCAGCCAACGCTTGGAGGAAGAATGCCTGATCTTCTGCCTCCGGACACTCCAACACCATAGCATCAATGTGGATTTCACTAGTTTCCTCATTTCCCCTCTTCGCACCCCCCCCCCCCCACCATATCCACTTCCAACCTTACAGCTCAGCACTGCCTTCATGACCTATTCTACCTGTCCACCTTCCTTCCACCTATCCGCTCCACCCTCCCCTCCGATATATCGCCTTTACCCTCACCTTTATCCACCTGGCGCACCATAAGCATCTTTTCCCCCCAGCCCCACCTTCTTCCATTTACCTCTCCACCTCCTAGGCTTCCAGCCTCATTCCCATTGAAGGGCTTTTGCCCAAAACGTCGATTTTCCTGCTCCTGGAATGCTGCCTGACCTCTTGTCCAGTAATAACATCAGCCGGATCATAACAGTTGCTTATTTATTTTGGTTCACTTCTGCTTTAATCCTTGTGTTTTGCCATCTTCTTCAGTTATGAGAATAGTACTAATCTATTGAATCTGCTGTTTTCTTCACGCACATGGTTGACATGCTGCATCAATCTTTAATGGACTGACATTTCCAATTACAAGCCTCACTTCCTCTTTATTTATCTATTCAAAAAACTTCTGCTTTCAGTTTTTATGTCCTTTGAAGATTTTTACATGTTTGCTTTTGGTTCCTAATTACATTCTTTCTAACATTGTTACTTTCAATAGCTGTTTCAACTGTTCGATGGCCCCTTTTCCTTCCCTCGATATTAACCTTTTTTTATTGATATTCTCTCTTTCTTCTTTTGTTGGCTGTGGTTGCTTAACTAGACAAGTGAAGCCAGTTGCCTTTTAGGGTGTGGACTAGTTTTGTGTCATGCCAAATCCTCAATGAATACCTCACATTGTTTGTAGCTTTAGCCCACTAATTGTTCAACCCAGTTTACCTTCAAAACATTGCCTTGCTTAAATGTAAAACCTCGATTTATAATTCTTCCTTTTCCTTTTAAAACATAATGATCGTAGTACAATGTAATGAAACTATTTGTAAGATGCACTTTTATCATGAGATTGTTAACTAATTATGCTCATTACACAGCATTAAATTCAATATGGCCTGCCCACCTCAGAGCCAAAACACACTGGTTGAGTTTCTAGATCTAGAAAACAATCCAGTACACATTGTAAAAATTCATTGCCTTTACTACATAATCTAATCTACTTCTCCTCATCTATAAAAAATTAAAATAAGGTTCTATTGTTACCACTTTAATTTTACTACAGGTTTCTCAGACCTCAATATTTGTATGCTACATGACTCACTACTCCATAACTTTCAAAATTTAGAGGCAAAACACCCTGTAGGTTTGGGATTCCGGGCCCACTGATTGCTAAAACAGGGAGACGATTCTTCATCAGTTAGGGTTTAAATTTATTAAAGAGGAGTTTAGATATGATGCATTCATTAATTAGACAGGAACGTTTATAGGCCATGATAGTAAAAGGCAGTTCATTGATCTCAGAGGATGGGACAGTTGGCTTAAGTTTGTGTAATTTTCAACAGCTTCCCTGGCTCTTGCTCCATCTTTCCAAGTCCATCTGAAGAAAGCAGCTGTCTGTCGAACAATGCCACCCAAAGTAAGAACCTGCCCCCCACACACGCACGCATTTGCATGCACACACACACAACACTCACACTCGTACTTACACACACACTCACCCCAATGTGGACTTAATATCTAGGACTGTTAATGTGCCCTATGTCAATCATCTTTTCTAATTGATGAATACAGGACCGGTACTCAGGATATCAGAACAGTCAACTCCCTCTCGAGTCTATTCCAGTTGAGTGAAGTTTTGATTCTTTATACCCATTTATCTATGTAATTGTTCAGAAAGGAACTGCTCTTACCAACTTAGTGATGTGGAAATGGAAGCCTGAGCCAAGAGAATTGTGTGTTTCCAAGACTGTCTGTGTTAGTTTCTAGAGATTAAAACTCTTTCTCTGCTGAGTTTGCCTTATGCGTATTAATTTTGAATGAGTTGATTTTACTAATTCTAAGAAGAAATTTTTTTTAAAAGGCCCAATTTCTTGGACTGAATTAGTCTTGTATTCTTCTACATTCCTTAACCTATGACATTTACTGTCAGACAAGCTGCACTGAAATCCCTTCTTTGTAATAGCAATGACACTGTATCTCTGCAGCAGAATTGGTTTCTAAGTCATGATTTAGAGCTTGTATCTAGTTAAATGTCCCAGTTATTTGCCCTGTTGGTCCCCTTTCTCTCATTTTTGACTTAACATGAAGTTTTTTTCTCCAGCCTTCCTAATCTGTCTAAATGTTTACCCACAGTGCTATCTGTCCTCTGGTTGAAGAATTTGAATAATTTCCAATGGACCTATAACGATATCAGGGTGACCAAGATGAGTGTTCAAACATTAATATACGCTGGAGGTTTCTTCTGCTAAAGGACTCAGCAACTGGGGAAAGTTTAGTGTTCGTCTGTCTTCAGTTACATTGCAATATTTCAATGAGTCCAATGGCACCAAGTGTGCAATAGGTATTTGTGTTAATACTTTCTCACATTGCTTACTGGAAGCTAAAATTCTCTTCAGGGCATTAGAAAAAATATTCAGCACAGCCATGCCGGCTGTATGCTTGCAAATCTGGTGCTGGAAACTTTCATTTGTGCTTCACAGTGACTCAATTTCAATATTGTTCAATTGCTGTGGCATCAATGAGAGGGTGAAGGATTGGTGGGGGAGAGTTGTGAGAATTGGGGGAGCTGGGACAGAGAGATTTGAGAGTTGGTGATTCAGGGAGAGCAGGGTGCTGAGGAGGGGAAGAGAGATGTGAGAGCAGGGCATGGGAGGGTTTGCTGCTCTAAACTTTGTCTGGATTCATCGCCAGCAATGCAGAATTCCTTCACTTTCTCTGTGACAATGAAGTCTCTCCCTTATTTGGCAACAAAGCTGATAGCATGATTCTGTGACAATCTCACTCTTCCTCCTTAAAACTTCTAGAACAATACATACAATAATACCCGCCTGATCCCAAGTCACAGGAATCAATCAAACTAATGGTATGCACCAGAAGATAGTGAGAGCCACTTGGGATGTTTGAAAGTTTTAATTTGGCCATGTATTGAATTTTAAAAGATAGCTATAGATTCTTTATGATGCAATTATTCTGAAAGATATTTTGGGACTTAAATGCAGATATTGATTATGAAAGCGAAGCATATTTGTATGCAGTATGACAAGGGTGATCCAACTAAGCTTCGATATATATCAAGTAGCACTCCTAATGTATTCCTAAAATACAAAATACTAGATGTGCAATGAAAGTCACTTTCCCAAAACAAAGCATGTAATAATGGGTGGGTTACATTCCTGACTTGTAAGTTTATGCATTTGAAGACCAACTCAAAAATCCTCATCATCTTCTTAGCAGGACTTATACACCTAATGGTAAGGTCCTAGGGAGCGTTGCTGAACAAAAAGACCTTGGAGTGCAGGTTCATAGCTCCTTGAAAGAGGAGTTGCAGATAGATAGGATAGTGAAGAAGGCATTTGGTATGCTTTTCTTTATTGATCAGTGTATTGAGTACAGAACTTGGGAGGTCATGTTGCAGCTGTACAAGACATTAGTTAGGCCACTGTTGGAATATTGCATGCAATTCTGGTCTCCTTCCTATCAGAAAGATGTTGTGAAACTTGAAAGGGTTCAGAAAAGATTTACAAGGATGTTGCCAGGGTTGGGAATTTGAGCTGTAGGGAGAGGCTGAACAGGCTGGGGCTGTTTTCCCTGGAGCACCGGAGGCTGAGGGGTGACCTGATAGAGGTTTACAAAATTATGAGGTGCATGGATAGGATAAATAGGCAAAGTCTTTTCCCTGGGATCGGGGAGTCCAGAACTAGAGGGTATAGTTTTAGGGTGAGAGGGGAAAGATATAGAAGAGACAAAGGGCAACTTTTTCACACAGAGAGTGGTACGTGTATGGAATGAGCTGTCAGAGGAAGTGGTGGACGCTGGTACAATTGTAACATTTAAGAGGCATTTGGATGGGTATATGAATAGGAAGGGTTTGGAGGGATATGGGCCAGGTGCTGGCAGGTGGGACTAGATTGGGCTGGGATACGGGTTGGACCGAAGGGTCTGTTTCCATGCTGTACATCTCTATGACTCTATCTAGCTTTTTCAGTTTACCTCCTCCTCACTGCTTCCCTTCCCAACTCTCCAGATCTCCTACTTGACACTTCCTTCCCACTTGTCTTCCGTCTCCTGAGCCTTGAGAATATTCCTCCGTACATCTATTTTGAGTGAGTTGATTTTATGAAGTGACCCATTGCAAGAGTTCTATTAAGGTCTTGTTCCAACTCTGTCGTGGTGACTGTTGCCTTTGGGGAAGGGGAGAGTTTGAAAGCCAGTTGTTAATCCTTGATCACATATTGGGTTCGCACTCTCAGTTTGGAAATCCTGCATAAGCTTAAGGAGAGAGTAAATATGTTTTTATTAGGAATACTTGAAAAGTTGAAATTTGAAAGTCATGACCAAAAACCAGTTCTTCAATTTTAAAAAACAATTGAGATCAATACATCCATTTTTTGCAGCTAGATACAAGCTTCCTTTAAATCTTTTGCAGGTTGTACTTTTAAAATACAAGTACCAGGTCACTACTGATTTGATTTAAGCTAAGTATTGTGTAATTGAATGTAGACAGCTGTGTATATGCTGAAGAATATGACAAAATGGATACTGAAAAATTGTTCATTAGAACTCTATTGATCAGCAACCAATTCTGTCCAGTCACCACAGTCCCAACAAATGCACTAACAGTTCCATGATACCATTTGCACCTCAACATTATTTCTGTACTGCTCTTCAGTTTTAAATCTGTTTAAAAATCAACATGAATTCAGTATGATGGATCCATATGTTGAAGAATTCATCTAGGCTGAAAAAAATAAGGACACTCAGAATTAAGGCACTTGTTGACCTGCAGGTTCTTAAATAAATTTATCATGATCAGAGAAATTTAAAAGACATCTGCATCCAGTTGAGCTAGCTACACCACCACATTGGTTTACATGAACAGGGGGAAGGCATCTTGTGCAACCTCTTTACTCAATTGTTGGGGGACGAGATCAGTTCGGTCAGCAGCCAGTGTTAGTGATTACCAGAAGTGCATTTTCAGCAGTAACAGATGTAGTTACCTTGATTGAGGCGATGAACCGTGCTAGCGTTGACATTGAACACCGAAATAAAATGGCCTTATGCATTTCTTAGTCTACTGCTCCAGTACTGTTGTTAGTAGCAGAAAAGTAAGGCAACATACAGGAACAGCCATTATGTTTTATAGTCCTGTTCATCCTGACTGCACAGATTGATTTCTACAACCAGAAAAGCCTATCATTTGACTTTGCTTGTCTTGTTGATAGCTTTTTTTTTAAAGTCAGCTGGGGTCAGAAGAGTCTGGTTGGTTTGCCGAGATTTCATGCCTTGCTGCCTATGCAATTAATACTTTAGAATCTTTACAATGTCATTGCAAGATGCAATTAAATTCCAATTACTTTTGGGTAATCCTAGTTCTTGAAGAATTTAAGGCACATATAAAAGTACATTCAATTGCTAAATTTCATATACTTTCTCCCTACACCCTTTTACACAATACAATTTATTCTGCTCCAACTGCTAAGGAGAATCTCCAAGGTAACCATTAGTGTGACTTCACAACTGGCTGCTAATCTGATCAATTGGCCAAACCACATGAGATTGGTTTCTGTTGTATTCTTACAGAAGTGGGATGCCTTGCTTGAATGTGGTGTTCTGCTCAGCAGCGTAAAGAAAAGAAAACCTACAGAAACAAGACCAATATGAAGAAACAAAGGGCAGCTCTTGAGATCAAATTCTGATTGTGGCAGAGTAGCTTTGGTTGGTTTCAATAATAGATTATTTTGCTAAACAGAAGACAATTTGTATTTAGACTATAGTTAATTTTGTATAGATATCATTTGTATAGATATCTTGATGAATCTTGAGGCCACCTCGCTGCCAAAGGCTAGTATTGTTCGAAACGTCTTTTTAAAATTCTGAAAACCAATTTAATTGTATGGATGTTATCTTTCCCTGTGCACAAACCAACAATATCCATCATGTTTGCCATAATTTGGAGATGCCAGTGTTGGACTGGGGTGTACAAAGTTAAAAATCACACGACACCAGGTTATAGTCCAACAGGTTAAATTGGAAGCACACTAGCTTTCGGAGCGCTGCTCCTTCATCAAGTGATAGTGGAGGACACAATTCTAAGGCACAGAATTTATAGAAAAAATTTACCGTGTGATGTAACTGAAATTATAAATTGAAAAATACCTTGATTGTCTATTGAGTCTTTCATCTGTTCGAATACCATGATGGTTTCACTTCTTTCATGTGTAAATCACAAAACCTTTTTTTAAAAGTTGCATTCTCAGGTTAGCTGTAACAATGGTGACAGCTAGACAATATGTTGAAGGTGTTAGCACTCTGTGTTCTCTGCCTATGCCATGATGTTTAGATTGATTCTAATCTATAAAGTGAGATAACAGAGTTTTACATGAATTCATGCAGTTTTTGAGCAAAGTACAATGTAACTCTGCAAGTACAAATTCACCCCACAAAATATGTGTGTGCATGTGGGTCTTTGTCTGTCTGTCTGGGTTGGGGGTTGTGAGTGTGAGAGAGGGTGTATATGTGTGTGTAGTGAGTGTAGAGTGTCTTAAGTCTGTGAGGGGGTGCGTATGGGAGTGTGTGCGCGTGTCTGGGGTGGGGGGTTGTGAGTGCCTGTGAGAGAGAGTGCGTATGTGTGTGCATGAATGTAGAGTGGTCTAAGTCTCTGAGAGGATGCCTGTGTGTGTGTGTCTGTGTGCATGTAGGAGTGTCTGTGTGTGTGTGTATAATGCAATGGTGGTCACCTGTAATGTGACAATAACCCAAGGTCCCGGTTGAGGCCCTCCCTATGGGTACCGAACTTAGCTATGTTTGCCATAGCTAGCTGTCATTACAACACTGCTAACGTTGTGAAGTGTAATGCTATTGTGAAGGGAGAAAGTGAGATTAATTTTCAATTCTGCATGTCCGATGAAAAATTTCATGCATTTTGGTGATTTTCTTTCAGTTATTAAACATTCAATGATCATAATGTTACTTCAACATATTCTACATTAGCTTAAAGTTACCTGAATGAAGACTGTTTGGATAGTGCAAAGTGATAGAATTGAGGAAACTGAAATATACAGTTGTGATCAGTAAAAGTATGTTGTGTTTCGTGAAGAGCTCTGTCAAAACTACACTTTGCAAAAGGCAGTATTCTGAAATTAGTGGTTATGTAATGGGGGAATTCCAACATCTTGCTTCTCTAATAATTAGTAAAACAAAATGTGCCTGTTAAAATGAATACATTTGACATAAACACTGTAGCTGGTCTTTCAATGGTATATATTTGGCAAATTATTTTGATCTTATCCCAGGAGCTAGATTAAATTTGGCATGGAATATGATTGCATGATAACTGCAGTGGAATGTTGCACCAGGCGTATGACACACACATCAATCATTTGTAAAAATGCAAGGAATCTTGATGGTGGGACTTTTCCTGTTATAAGTGAATTGTGGCAATAGATCATGATGCGCCTCTCAAAATTTAATCCTCTCATATGAACCAACTATTTGCAACTTAAATCCTTTTAATTGGAATAATTTTTTAAAAGTCAAAATCCCAATTGTGTTTGTCATTCAATAGCTGTTTTTCTCCACTGTAAACAACAATGTAGTTTCTAGGTTGAGATTATGGGGTGAGATTCATTCTTCTCTTGTATGAAACTTGTCAGTCTGCTCCCAGATATCCATTTCTTCACTACTTTTCTGAATGTTCCCCTGTTAGCACTGTATGCTTAACTATTGTACCTCGGTAACCCAAGACGTTCTTCTACTTGTACTGGTTGGCATTTGTTATTCTCGCGAAATGATTGATGCATAATGAGTTCGCTGAGGAAATATGTGTTTGATGTAATCCAGGTTTGCTGTCTGTAATTCTTTGTAGCTTATTAGGAGATAAGGCTATCAATTTTGAATAGCCTCCAAGATGATACATGGTAATAAAAGATAAAGTTGCCGCAGCCCCAGAGGACCATAGATCTGCGCTCTCATCAGAGAGAGACAAGTGGTGGTGAGGTCAACCTGAGGGTTATCATGCCTCAGGCAGGGATCAAAGTTGAGAAGATGGAATCTCGCCCAGTATGGAACTAAACCCATACTCTTGACATCACTGTGTTGCAAAGAGAGACAGCCAGTGAAGATTTTTATTAGTAAGTGAAGCTTCCAAAAAGTGGATAAATGCTGAGAGACAGGAGGCCTATGGGACTTTAATGGCGTCCCAATGAGATACAAAGTAGGAGGTATTTGAGTATTCATCTGAAAGTACACCAGTTTATAAGGAGAATGATTGTTGTAATGCTACTGTAAAATAAACTGGTTGTTGGTGACTTTATAATACTAAAAATGTAAGTTAGAGTTTTTGTATTCTTAATCAAGCAACTGGAATCTCAGAATCCCTGAAGGCTGCCATTGTGCCTTTCCTGTCTGTACTGGCACTGATGATTCTGACTTAGTGCCAATCTACTGCCCTTTCCCCTTTAACCCTGCACTTTGTTTTGATTTAAATAATCATCAATTGCCCTCCAGAAAGTCTCAACTGAAATTGCCTCCATCACATTCCCAGGCAGTGAAACCACGGGCTGTCTGAAAAAGTTTTTTTTTCCCTGCTTCACAGTTTGCTTCTTTTTACAAAACACTTGAATGATGTGCCCTTTGGTTCACAATCTTTGTCCGAACAAGAGCTGTTTCTCCCCATCTGCTCTGCCGAGAGTCCTCACAATTTCCCCTCGGCTTTCTCCTGTCCAAGGAACAGAGCTCTGATCTATCCTCAACTGATGGTCCTCATCTCTGGAACTATTTTGTGAACCTCTTCTGAACTTTCTGCAGTATATTCACAACCTTCCTATCAAACTTGACAGAGTTCAGAAAAGATTTACAAGAATGTTGCCAGGGTTGGAGGGTTTGAGCTATAGGGAGTGACTGAATAGGCTGGGGCTGTTTTCCCTGGAGCGTCAGAGGCTATAGGCTGACTTTATAGCAGTTCATAAAATTATGAGGGGCATGAACAGGGTATATAGACAAGGTCTTTTCCCTGGGATGGGGGAGTCCAGAGCTAGAGGGCATAGATTTGGGTGCAAGGGGAAAGATTTAAAAGGGACCTGAGAGGTAACATTTTCACGCAGAAGGTGATGCTTGTATGGAATGGGCTGACAAAGGAAGTGGTGGAAGGTACAGTTACAACATTTAAAAGGCATCTGGATAGGTACATGAATAGGAAGGGTTTAGAAGACATGGACCAAGTGCTGGTAAATGGGACTAGATTAATTTAGGATATCTGATTGGCATGGATGATTTGGACCGAAGAGTCTGTGTCCATGCTGAACTTCTCTATGACTCTGTGGCACTGTGACTGTACATAATACTCCAGCTAAGGCCTAATCAGTGTTTGATATAAGTTCATCATAACCTCCCTGAGCTTGTACTATATTCCCCTGTTAATGAAACCTACAATACTGTATGTGTTATAAACAGTGCCCTCTACTTATCCTGCCATCTTTAAATACTTAGATACTTAAACTCTCAGGTCTCTCTGCTCCTGTATATCATTAAGAGCACTATCTTACATTTTATACTGTCTCACCATGTTACTTCTCCTAAAGTGCATTACCTTGTACTTAACCATATTGAATTTCATCTGGCACCTAACCCTCCACTTCACCAAGTTGTCAATGTCCTTTTGAATTCCTGCATATATAAATCAGGAAAAGCAGGTCCCAAAACTGGCATTTGAGGAACCTTCATTCAGCCTGAATTTATTTTATTCACTGTGCAACGTGGGCATCGCTGACTGGGCTAGCATCTATTGTCAGTCCTTAGTTGCCCTTGAGAAGGTGATGGTGAGCTACAGCCTTGACTACTGCAGTCCATATGCTGGAGGTAGACCCACAATGCCATGAGGGAGGAAATTCCAGGATTTTTGCCCAGCAGCATTGAAGGAATGGTGATATATTTTCAGATCAAGATGGTGAATGGCTTGAAGGGGAACTTGCAGCTGGTGTTCCCATCTATCTGCTGCCCTCGTCCTTCTCGATGGAACTGATCATGAGTTTGGAAGATGCCGTCTAAGAATTAGTGGTGAATGTCTGCAGTATATTAGTGGTGAATGTCTGCAGTATATCACTAGGTACACTGAAACCAAGGAGCATCAGTGGAAGAGGGAGGGGATGCTTGTAGATGTGGTGCCAATCAAGTAGGTATTCTTGTAGCACAGTGGTAGTGACCCTGCACTGAGCCAGGTGACCTGGGTTCAGGTCCCACCTGCACCAGAAATGTGTAATAACATGTCTGAACAGGGTGATTAACAATTTTTTTTTCCAAGTAGGCTGCTTTGTCCTGATGGTGTTAACATTCATGAGTGTGTTTGAGTTGCACCCATGCAGATAAGTGGGGAATATTCATCACACTCCTGACTTGTGCCTCGTGAATGGTGGACAAGGTTTGGGGAGTCAGAATGTGAAGTATTTGCTGCAGCATTCTTAGCCTCTGACCTGCTCTTGTAGCCATATATATATGGCAGGATCAGTTAAGTTTCTGCTCATAGGAAGGACGTTATTAAACTGGAAAGGATACAGAAAAGGGTTCAAGGATGTTACCTGACTCGAAGATTTGAGTTGTAAGGAGAGGCTGGATAAGCTGGGACAGTTTACTTTGGAGCATTGGAAGTTGAGAGGTGACCTTGTAGAGGTTTATAAAATTAGCAAGTTTTGAGAAAATTTATAGCTCGGATTGAGGTTCTGGATGTGGGTTTGCTTGCTGGAATCATGGTCGCCCACTAATATACTAAAACAGCAACTAATGAACTTGAAAAACCGTATACAGACAACAAGCAAAACTAATTTACAAAATACCGTGCAAGAACTGTAACAAACACTACATTGGACAAACAGGCAGAAAACTAGCCACCAAGATACATGAACACCAACTAGCTACAAAACGACATGACCCTCTCTCACTAGTATCCTTACAGACAGGTAAGGAAGGACACCACTTTGACTGGGACAACATATCTATCCTAAGTCAAGCCAAACAGAAAGATGCATCAGAACTCCTAGAAGCATGGCATTCCAACCGAAACTCTTTCAACAAACACATTGACTTGGATCCCATTTACCACTCCCTGAGAAAAAGATCAGGAAATTACATCACCAGCCCAAAGAAACCCAAACATATAAATAGAAAGAAGGAATCATCAGCAGTGATTCGTCTGGCGGCTCACTGAAGATGTAACCTTGTATGTTGATGAAACTTCTGAAAATGAACTTTCCACCTCAGTGAACAAACCTACATCCAGGTTTATAAAATCATTAGAGGCATGGATAAGGTGAATAGCCAAGGTATTTCCCCTAGGGTAGGGGAGTCCAAACAAGAAGGCATATGTTTAAGGTGAGAGGGGAAATATTTAAAAGGGACCTGAGGATCAACCTTTTCACACAGAGGGTGGTGAGCGAATTGCCAGATGAACTGGTAAGTGCAGATACAGCTGCAATACTTAAAAGACATTTGGACAGGTGCATGAATAGGAAAGGTTAGAGGGATGTGGGTCAAACACAGGTGAGTGGGACTAGTTTAGTTTGGGGAACCTGCTTGGCATGGATGAGTTGGACCGAAGAATATGTTTCTATTCTGTATCACTGTAATGGTAACCCCCAGAGTGTTGTTAGTGGATGATTCAATGATAGCAACACAATTAAATGACAGAGGAGGTGGTTAGATGTCTCTTATTGAAGATGGTCATTGTCAGGCATTTTTGAAGGCTGAATGTTGTTTGCCACTTTTCGGCCCAAACCTGGATGTTGTCCAGATCTTGTTGCATTTGTACATGAATTGTTTCAGTATCTGAGGAATTGCGAATGGCACTGAACATTATGGACATTCCCACTACTGACCTTTATGGAGGGAAGGTCATTAATGAAGCAGTTGAAGGTGGTGAGCTTAGGAAGCCACCCTGAGAAACTCTTGCCAAGATGTCCAGGAGCTGAGATGACAACAACCAAGACCATCTTGCTGTGTGTTAGGTATGATTCCAGTCACCGGAGAGTTTGTCCCCTAATACCCATTGATTCCAGTTTTGTTAGGGCTCCTTGATGCCACACTCAGTCAAACGCAGCTTTGATCTCAAGGGATGTCGCTGTCACTCTCACCTCTTGAATTCAGCTCTTTTTGTCCATGTTTTGAACCAAGGCCATAATGAGGTCAGGAGCTGAGTGACCCTGGCGGAACCTAAACTGGGAGTCACTGAGCAGGTTATTGCTGAACAGGTGCTGCTTGATAGCACTGTTGATTACCCCTCCGTCACTTTACTGATGAAAAAGTGTTGGAATATTTTTTATACTTTGCGTTGGGCCTCTGTCAAAAAGACAAAAGAGTGGAGAAAAAGTGATGAGCACAGAGTAGAAATGAATAGAAGAGTAAGATTAATAGAGACATGAAGCTTGAGTTCTTGTGAAAATCTTTCTTATCAAATAAGAGCAGCTTCAGGACAAACCCCCCACCATGATCATTCTCTGTCTCTTGATTCTCTAAACCACCCCCCCCCCTTCCTTTTCCATCCCCCATCCAACTTCACCTCCACAGACCTCTTTCAGCCTCTTTCTTCTCCCCTAACTCCTAGCTGGCTCCTCCTTCCACACATTTTCCTCCCCCACATTTTCCATCCCCACCCCATGCCCACCTTCCAGATTCTTGCTGCTACTCCCTATTACCACCTCTTCTTCCTTCCTCAAACCTCCTTGCAGCTGCCTCCTCATCCACATGTTCCTCTGGCAGACAACCCCATGGCTGTCCAACCGGCAGAATTACCAATCCGGCAGAAGGCCCTTTTTTGCAGCCAAGGCACCCTGAGCATGGGACAAAACCAACCTGTGATTGGAGGATCAGTGTCTCATCATTCCCTACCATTCTCTTTAAGGGGGTAACCTTTCTCCATTGGCTTCCCCCATGAGTGAAATTTCCTCGGCCATTTGGAACTTCGGGGCGAGTTCACCCACTGCCGCCACGTATTGAGTGCTTATAAATGCCAAATCATGTCCAAACCCACGACCACTTCTACCCCGAAGGGCGAGCAACAGATACGTGGTATTACCATTACAAGGTCCCCCTCCAAGCCACTTACCATCCTGACTTGGCAATCTATCACTCTTCCTTCAGTGTGGGAGAGAAACCTACAACTCCCTCTCTAACAGCATTGTGGGGCACCAGACCAAATGAACAGCAGCAATTCAAAAGGCAGCTTGTCACCATCTTCTAAGGGCAACTGGGGACCAGACAAAGAAACCCATGTCACATTCATGAATTTTTTTTCTAAAACATGGGCACTAAAAAAAATTCCGCAAAGAGCAAATGCTGAAAATCACAACAGGTCAGACAGCATCCATAGAGAGAGAGCAAGCTAATGTTTCGAGTCCACATGACTCTTCTTCAGAGCTGAAGTGAAGTGTGAAAACGTTCCTGCTGTGCTTCAAGTCGACCATGGGCTCTTCAATATGTACCTGAAAGTTCAGATGTGAGCTTTGAATAACAGGACATCTGATAGTGCAGCTTTTCTTAAGTGCTGCACTGGGGTGCTGCTGACATGGAACCCAAACCCACGGCAGTCAGAATCCGAGCTTTGACACTTGTTCGTGGTTTTTTGAGCTGAATATTTGGTTACTGATAGCCCATGATGATGCTCTTTACTCTCTGGATGTTTAATGCTTTAAAGTGTGTTTCTGAGGTCACATTTTCAGCCCTACTATGATTGTAAGAAGTCATGTAGTGGAGAAATATGACATGCAAGTTAGCAAGGTTTAGAATTTTTAGCCAGTCGTAACCATTTGATATTAATTGTTGTCATTTACTTATTATTAATTAGGAATTATTTCATCAAATTTGCAAAAGTTATTCACTATTTTCTCTTGAGTGCTTTTAACTGGAGCAGTATTTTCATCATTTCTGTTTTCTGAAACTTGAGATGCAAAGTCCACTATATCATATTCATCAAACAATTTTATGGCTTTAAAGAATTTGCTTAACTTTAGTACTTGAGCTGCCTGTATTGGCTGGAAATTGCTCCCCTAACTCTAGTCAGATATATTGAATTGCTTGCCCTTTTATAGCTTCCAATATTTTTTTTAAATAGAGTTGTCAAGTTAATAAGTCTGTAATTCTTAGACTGCTTTGTAATCTTCTGTTATTGGCCTTGTATTTAATCAGCTATGAAAACCTTCAACACTTCTCCCCTACTTCCGCCCTAATTTAATTAACTATTCTTGGATGCATTCCATCTTGTCCTTTTGCCTTATGAATTGTCAAGCACTGCAGGTTTTAATGACTATTTCATTATTGCTTTGTTTCACCATCAATTTGAAGAATTTATTGCCCTTCCAGATACTAGAAAGGGCATTGACATCATTTTCAGTACTTACAGCTGCTGGTTTTTATTCTTTTTTTTTTGTCCACTTTTGATCTGCTGCATCATCTTGTCTTGCCGATGTCCTGCCACCCTTCACTTTTACGTAAGCAGTTAAGGTTCAGTAGTTGCCTTCTCACTCCTGAGTCAGGCAGACCTGGGCTCAAGCTCAAAGACTTTGCCCTATGTTCCAGTTGACACTTATGCCAGAACAAACATTGCTAAAACAGTTTATCTGATTAATTACTGCATTATTTGCAGGAAGTCGGCTGCTGTGCTTCCTATATTATAAAGGTGACTGCACTTCAAGTACAAAAGCAACCCATAGGCCGGAAGACAGGCTAACACGAGTTGAGTTCATGTTAGGTGCTATATAAATCTAACCTCACTCTTTCCTGTCAATTTTATTCAACCAGCATATTGTTCAAGTGTCTACTGTCATGGGAAATTGCAACTTTCAGGTCTGTCTCAGATGTTGTCTCCAGTGGACTGCTCTGGTCATCGTCATCAGTATCTTGAGTTCAACAAGGTTGAACTCATAAGGTTCAATATTTAATTGTATAGTCACGTAATGAGGGATAGACTGTGTACAGAACTGAACTGAATAAAACAAACAACTACTTAGTTCTCATGAATTGACACCATTCTGGCTAATTTGCCTGAGATTGGACAGCTGATCTTCATTATATTATTACAAAAGCTGGACAATGCAGCCTTGATATTTATCTGTCATACCTGCATCCTGTGCTAAAAATAGCAGTGTGTTTTGCTTTCAAATACAATGCATGTGCCATTTCATCTCAAAATCCTTTCTGTGAACAAAAAGTTATTTTAAAGATTCGCAGAACATGACATGGAGACTGAAGCAATTACTGGGTTTCTGTTTTACTTCAGGCTACATGCTGCCATTAATTCTGTCCTCACCTTATATCCATATAGTTATACTTCAATAAATATTAATTGAATTGCAACTAGAAGCAGGAATGGTAGTGTAGGAGCCAGAGGCCAATTGTGGTCACCAAGCTGCCATCTTCGTATCATAGAGATGTACAGCATGGAAACCGACCCTTCAGTCCAACTCGTCCATGCTGACCAGATATCCCAACCCAATCTAGTCCCACCTGCCAGCGCCCGGCCCATATCCCCCCAAATCCTTCCCATTCATATACCCATCCAGATGCTTTTTAAATGTTGCAATTGTACTAGCTTCCACCACTTCCTCTGGCAGCTCATTCCATACACGTAGCACCCTCTGCGTGAAACAGTTGCCCCTTAGGTCCCCTTTTTATATCATTCCCCTCTCACCTTAAACCTATGCCCTGTAGTTGTGGACTCCCACACCCCAGGGAAGAGACTTTGTCAATTTATTGTATCCATGCCCCTCATGATTTTCTAAACCTCTATAAGGTCACACCTCAGTCTCCAACACTCCAGGGAAAACAGCCCCAGCCTATTCAATCTCTCCCTGTAGCTCAAATCCTCCAACCCTGACAACACCCTTGTAAATATTTTCTGAACCCTTTCAAGTTTCACAACATCCTTCCGAGAGGAAGGAGACCAGAATTGCAGGCAGTATTCCAAAAGTTGCCTAACCAATGTCCTATACAGCCACAACATGACCTCCCAACTCCTGTACTCAATACTCTGACCAATAAAGGAAAGCATACCAAACACCTCCTTCACTATCCTATCTACTCTAGGATTCAAGGAGCTATGAACCTGCACTCCAAGGTCTCTTTAATCAGCAACATTCCCTAGGACCTTACCATTAAGTGTATAATGGTATAATATCTTGGCTGAGATCAGTTTGGTCAGCAAAGATTTGGTTTTGAATGGAGGACTGTTTGTCTATCTGGGTTCCTGCGCCCTGAGAGCTAAAGAATCAGAGAAACCCCTTTGCATCTTTAGTAGTTGTAATAGTTTATGAACTATTTTTGACAACCTAATTTAGTCCTTTCTTCACTTTCTCCTTCTTTACCTTGTCTCATGTGTTTCTTTTGTTCCTCCCTCTCCCCAGCCCTCCCTTTTTCACTTTAAAAAAAATCCTTTTCAGTCTCTTGTATTTGTACCCTCATTCCTACCCATGCTAATGAAAATATTTTGTGTAGTGTTGAATCTGGCACTCCTGTGACTTTCTTTAGAATTACGATAAATTACTGCAAATATCTCCTATTCTGTCTCTGTATTGAAGCCAATATTTGCATAATTATTAAAGTAGCGTGTTTAGTAATATTTTGAGTTAACCTTGTATTGGAGTAATATTGCTGTACACCTCCTGAAACCATGGGTCCCTTGGCAAATCTGCATTCTAACAAATCTAAATCTTGGGGTATCTTTGGACGCAGATTTATGTCGACAAATATTTAATTATCTTCAGGCATCTAGTGTTAGCAATTTTTAACTGCAGTGCATACTCGTTATGGAGTATCTCCAACTCAGTTTCCTTAAAGGAACAATGAGAGAGTCAGTGCAGAATTCCCCACTTGCTGACTTGGTGACTTAGTTGTATCTTATGGCCTACTTCTAGTTTTTAGTGGGCGTGGGGCCTGGTTAGTGCAGCTGGCTGGATTGCTGGTTTGCAATGCAGAGTGGGTTCAGTTTCCACACTGAGTGAGGGTATCGTGAGGCTCTCCTTTTCAACTTTTTCCTATGTCTGGTGACCCTCAGGCTAAACCTCCACCAGGACAAAGTGAGGACTGCAGATGCTGGAGATCAGAGTCAAGAATGTGTGGTGCTGATGAAGGGCTCCTACCTGAAACGTCGATTCTCCTGCTCCTCAGATACTGCATGACCTGGTGTGCTTTTCCAGCACCACACACTCGCTTAAACCTCCACCAGTTGTGCCTGTCTTAATGAGAGAGTAGCCCTGTGTCTGGGAAGACTCTGACAACTTTTTACCTTTTCTTCCACCAGTGAAACCATTGTTTGTGCTTTGTCCTGGTGCACGACTGCAGCGCCTCCAATCTCTCTTGCCTTTCCAGTGTCCTGGAACATACTTTTACCTCTCCAATCTGTGCCCATCTATCCTGCAACCCGTGTTTGGATTATCAACTTGGGTCTCCACCTAGCTGCATTCCTGAAATGGCCTTCACTCGTAGTGCAATTCACTTCCTATGTGGATATGATCATGAAATCTCTCTACTCATCCTTTTGATATGTCTAAATCCCTCGATGACTTCAGGTCCTTAAAATTGAAAACAAAGCCAATCCTTTAAAAGTCTTCTCCAGAGTCCATCAGAGCTTTCGCTCACTCCTGACTTTCTTTTTCCGAGTCCAAATCTCTTACCAGTCAAGCTTAATGGCATGTTCTTTGTTTTAATGACAGGGTATAAGTTGAAGTTGCTGCTGTTGCATATGAATGGGGACTGCCTCATTGTTTCGTTATCAGTGATTAATAGGCTAGGCTATTGAACATTATTGTACAAAGTCACATTGGATAGCAAGATTGCTTAGCTCTCAGTATAAATTCTAATTTGTGAAAAAAGAAGACATTTATATGCACTTGAAATATTCTGCGAATTTATGCAGAATGAAATAATATTTCTTGTTGTCGAGTGAGTCGCTTTTCTAAAAAAAACTAAATTTGCCCTTTTAATTTGAATCTTTCCTTTTTGAATTGAACTCAGTATGATCCTTCAGGCCTTTTTGTAGAAACCACAACCAGGTCCTGCTAGTGCAAATTATTTGATATCCCATTTTTAACTTTTGCTTTTTTCCTTTCTGCTCCCAAGAAAGAAATAGATATAGTTTAGAATTCATCTAGACCAATGCGTCATTGCTCTGTCTCATCCTCCTTAATGTAAGAGTACACAACACTAGTTTCAGTGACATACTGTTCGGCTCAATGCTGATAAAATAACATTTGATTATGACAGTCTGCTTCTACTCTCTCTCAAGGAATTGTTCATCTAATATTCTTGACTCACCCTTCCTATTAAAATTGTGGACTACTTTAGGTTGGCTGCAAAATGTTGTGCTCATGAAAAATTGGATAAAACCGTCAGTTACATTATTTAAATGAGTTAATTTTAATTTTAAATTCCACTTCTGTGTTTCAACTAATGCATGTCTCACACATATAAATCCTTTCTGTCATTGGCTGCTTTGAATTCAATCAGACCTTTATTCTTGAAAACCAGAATCAGAAGATGCTTAAAGTTGGATGCTCCTACAATTTACAAGAGCCATTAATTGGACTAACCTTCAGGCTCAGTGCTATTTTAAACATCTGACTGGAACCTAATTCAGTACAACATTTGAAGTTATAAGAGTCATGTTCAAATAATTTAATAAGAACAGGAATATGTGCAGCCGTAGGCCATTGACCACAGTGATGCTAAGTGACCAGGACCATCCAATAAGGTACAGGAAAAATTTGCAGTTATACAGGGCATTTCATAACCATGGGCCATCCAAAAGCAATTTACAGCCAATGAATTATTTTTATAAAGTGGCCAGTTTTGCAATGTAGGAGCTGTGGCAAACAGTTTGCATACACCAAGCTTCCACAAACAGGATAATAATAGACAGAATGCAGAGCTGGGCTGAGAAATGGCAGATGGAGTTCAATCTGGATAAATGAGAAGTGATGCAGTTTGGAAGATCGAACTCGAATGCTGAATATAGGATTAAAGACCAGATTCTTGGCAGTGTGGAGAAACAGAGGGATCTGGGTGTGCAGGTTCATAGATCCCTCAAAGTTGCCACCCAAGTGGATAGGGTTGTTAAGAAAGCATATGGTGTTTTGGCTTTCGTTAACAGGGGGATTGAGTTAAAGAGCAGCGAGGTTTTCCTGTAGCTATACAAGTCCCTAGTGAGACCACACTTGGAATATTGTGTCCAGTTCTGGTCGCCCTACTGTAGGAAAGGTAAAGAGGCTTTGACGAGGGTGCAAAGAAGGTTTACCAGGATGCTGCCTGGACCGGACGGCTTGCCTTATGAAGAAAGGTTGAATAAGCTCGGACTTTTCTCTCTGGAGAGGAGAAGGAAGAGAGGAGACCTGATCAAGGTGTACAAAATAATGAGAGGAATAGATAGAGTCAATATCCAGAGACTTTTCCCCAGGGCAGAATTGACTGGTACGAGAAGTCATAGTTTGAAGATATTAGGAGGAAGGTATAAAGGAGACGTCAGAGGTAGGTTCTTTACGCAAAGAGTTGTGAATGCATGGAATGCGTTGCCAGCTGTGTGGTGAAAGCAGAGTCATTAGGCAACTGCTGGACATGCACATGGATAGCAGTGAGTTGAGGGGTGCGTAGATTAAGTTACTATATTTGACATTAGGATTAAATCTCGGCACAACATCGTGGGCCAAAGGGCCTGTTCTGCGCTGTACTTTTCTATGTTCTATAAACAGCAATAGGTTTAGATTAGATTCAGATTAGATTCCCTACAGTTTGGAAACAGGCCCTTCGGCCCAACAAGTCCACACCGACCCGCCGAAGCGTAACCCACCCAGACCTATTCTCCTACAATTACCCCTTCACCTAACATTGCGGGCAATTTAGCATGGCCAATTCACTTGACATGCACATTTTTGGATTGTGGGAGGAAACCGGAGCACCCGGAGGAAACCCACGCAGACACGGGGAGAATGTGCAAACTCCACACAGAGTCGCCTGAGGCAGGAATTGAACCCGGGTCTCTGGCGCTGCGAGGCAGCAGTGCTAGCCACCATGCCACCCAATGATCAGTTCATCTGTTTTTTGTGAGGTCAATTTCAGGAGGGATATTGAAAAGTACACTGGTGATACCTTCCCTGTTGTTATTTGAATTTTGCCATATGGAATCTTTTACATTACTTGGAAGCAGAGAGGACTTGGTTTGACATCTCATGCAAAAGGAAGAATCTCTTGACAGTTCAACAAACCCTGCATTCGAGTGTCAACCCACATTTTTGTGCCCAAGTATCCCCTGTGAGACCTGAACCCACAGCCTTCAGACTCAGAAGGTGAGTGCTAACATCTGCATCACAGCTGAGATTAGGAATAACAGAGGTTCAAAAAACTCCGATTGGAGTAGTTTATGCACAGGAGAAAGTGAGGTCTGCAGATGCTGGAGATCAGAGCTGGAAATGTGTTGCTGGAAAAGCGCAGCAGGTCAGGCAGCATCCAGGGAACAGGTGTTCTCTGAAACGCTCCGCAAGTTTATGCACATCCTAACAGTAAGGATACATTTGGAAAACATTTAAGCAAAAAATAATTGAAACTGGTAACAAAGTAATAAATGATGAAGAGCCTTCATCTTCCTAAAAATTGGACAAATCAAAATAGCAAAGCTAGCTGTGTGAAGTTCTGGTCACCACATTATAGGAAAGATTGCACTTGAGAGAGCATAGAGGAGGTTTCCCAATATGCTGCCTGGGCTGGAGAGTTTGAGCAATGAGGAGAGATTGGATTGGGATGGTTGTTTTCTTTGAAGCAGTGATTTTGAGAAGATAGATGTTTCTAAGATTGAGTGGCAATGATGAGGTGGATAGGAAGGCAATTTTTCCATTCATAGAAGGGTCAATAACTAGGGGCATAGACTTAAGCTGAAAATGTGTTGCTGGAAAAGCGCAGCAGGTCCGGCAGCATCCAGGGAACAGGAGAATCGACGTTTCGGGCATAAGCCCTTCTTCAGGAGGGTTTATGCCCGAAACATCGATTCTCCTGTTCCCTGGATGCTGCCTGACCTGCTGCGCTTTTCCAGCAACACATTTTCAGCTCTGATCTCCAGCATCTGCAGACCTCACTTTCTCCGCATAGACTTAAGGTAAAAGATAGAAGGCAAGGCAGAGAATTGAGTAACTTTTTGCATCCAGAGAATGGTGCAAATCTGGAATTTACTGTATGATACGTTGGTTGAATCAGAAACACTCAATACTTGAGCAGTTTTGAGATTTTAACTCACACTGCTGTAGTCTTCAGACCAATGAATCAAGAACTGGAAACTGGAATTAATGTCAGATGTTTGTTGGTTGGTACACACAAGTTGTGTGCACTAAATGTCTGAGTAATCTGGAATATGATTTTGTGGAATGTTTCAGCAACAGGTCCTGAAACAAACAATTTTAGTTAAAGCTATTTTAGTTCTAGCATTGTAAAATGTGGCTGGTTTAATTAGCACAAAGCTAGCACAAATATCTCTAGGGGGGAAAAAGTGATCAGAATACAATTGTAAGAAACATACTCCAGAACCAACAAGAATCTTAAATCAGTTACATAAAATGGTCAGGTCGGCACTTTGTTTTAAAAATAAACTTTATTTTGTCAATTAGAAATTCCAATGGAGTATGTTTCCTAATACAAAACATTGACTCAATAATTGTGCAACTTTTAATTTATCCTTTTATTAATTAGCAGATTTTTCCAACTCCACATTCAAAATATTTTCCACAAGCAGCATAAACATTCTACAATGATGGCTTTTCTTTTTTTCTGTGGGTAACAATAACATTGAGAATCTAGGGCAGGGTTTCATCACAGTGTGTCGATATTTGGAGTCTGTGGTCTCCAAGACTAGGATGAGTGAGTCTAGAAATGAGTAATTTGCACATGTGTCTGAGAGTTGCACTTCTCTGTTTTATTAAAGGAGGATGACATCGTAGCTCAGATGAGTGCAATCTCAAAATACTGTCCAAATGTCAACAAAACCCCATGGACTGAATACCGGTCCATTTTACGTTTGACATCAAGGTACACAAAAATACTTATTTCTTTTTTTGTAACTGCACTGTGACAAATATAATAAATATTGAAGCAGTGCCAATGTGAAGACAGCAGGAAATGAACTGAGGGAGGTACCAGTGAAGTTCAGTAGAAACACATGATGGGGGGGGAAGGCAATCAAGGTGAAAAGCTCGATACTTTGATGGCCAGTCATCAACAGTGGGATCTTATGGCTCAGGGACATTGATTGAAAACTAATGTTCTCAACAACCAGTTTCCAGCAGCATTTTTTTTAGAACTCCACATGCAAAGTCCTGCAATAAACAAGTTTGTCAAAATATTTTCAGACTGTCTGAAATATATAATTAATTTTTTCGTCCGGTTTTTTACCATTTTATGCTTTGTTATGTATGAAAATAGTAGCCTTTCCTTGAATTTTGTTATGGAAATTCAGTGGAAGAAAGTGTTTCCTTTTGCTTCCAGCCTTCCGTCTCTTTACTACAATTAATGTCTAATATAAATTCAGTGTAGATTGATTAATATGCTGTATTATGCAGAGCATATTTGTAGAACAATGGAAGTATTTCAGCTAGTTTCACAAATCAACTACCACACTCTCAGAAGGAGCAATCTGAAATTTTCCCTCTATCCACCTACAAGAAAATCAACACTCCTTTTGAATTGCACTTGTGAACTGCTAGTTGACAACTTGTAGTATTTGAGTATGAATCACATGATCTGCTGTAATTGGTGACAAGGACATTAGATGAAAAGAAGCTGATCTCCTTTCTTGAGCGAGCTTGTGAGCAAACAGCAACACTGCATTTAAAAAAATGTTTTCAATGTAAACAGACCTTGCACACCAATCTACAATACCAAATATCATTCCAAACTTGTTTGGTGCAGAAAATTTTTAGAGGTCATTCCTTTATATATTTATTTTTCAGTTTGCAGTAGCAGAAAAGCCTGAAATCAAAATTGGTCCTGTGTCACATATTAGAATCGTGATATTTTCATATGATATAAAGCTCCATTTATCTGCTCCATTCAAAAAATTGGAAGTGATAACAAGTATTCCCAGGATTCGTCCTTTTTAAAATGTATTTGGAGTTCCAGTAAATGAAACACCTTACATTCATCAGAGTGTCCTATCATAAGTGACTTCCCCCCAAGTATGAGGATATGAAATCGTACTAAATGCAATGCCAAACATTGTCTTTACTCTGTGCTAAGTTGTGACCTCTAAGGCTCTGAATCAAATTGTTCCTGTATACCTACCCTTATTTATTCCTCCTTATAACTGACTGCACCAGTTAAGATAAAAGGCCATTCATTCTTTTTCACTGCTTCTTTTGTCTTGTATCTTGATCCTCATGGTATAAGATAAAAAGTTGATGATGTCTTTACAAACTCCAGCTCCTATGTGTGAGTCTCGCCTCGAGTTTGTGACTCTTAATTATTCCTGACCAGCCACTTAACTTGACTTCTCATTGTTCATTCCAGTAAACTGACTGGGGAAAAAAGGTTTGATCAATCTATTAAAATTTGAGTTATGTTTAGCCCTTTCATTCACTGTGACTGAATTTTAGTGCACATGTTTTTCTATTTCTATGTATTTATTAAAACAATTCTGCAGTGATGATTCTTTTGTTTCTCTATGGCTAGTTAACATGAATGCTCAGAAGATAGGACAAGAAATTCATGGAGTATGTTGATGCTTAATTGGTTGTGGATTCCAGACATAAGCCAAATGGGATATTGAAGTTTATAACTGTGCATGTCAGAGATCTAAAGTACACTGCTTTAATAAAGGAAGGGTAATTCACAAGTGCAAAACCAATTGGTTGCGGGATGGCAGTAAAACCTATTGATTGACCTGCCGCCAGTTTTATTTTGGAGATTTATGCACAAATCTAAATATTGCTTTTGTAATTGTGCAATGACAAATGATGAATATTGGAGGCATTGCCACTGTGATGGGGACAGGACAAGATCGCCAACTTTAAGGGCATTTAAATGGTCATTGGTTAGACATATGGATGAAAATGGAATACTGCAGGTTAAATGGGCTTCAGATTGGTTCAATGGGTCGGTGTAACATTGAGGGCTGTAATATTCTAACTGCAGCATTGTAAATTTAGCTGAAAATGTGTTGCTGGAAAATACAGCAGGTCAGGCAGCATCCAAGGAGCAGAAGAATTGACGTTTCGGGCATGAGCCCTTCTTCAGGAATGAGGAAATTGTGCCAAGCAGGCTAAGATAAACGGTAGTGAGGAGGGACTTGGGGGAGGGGTGTTGGAAATGCGATAGGTGGAAGGAGATTAAGGTGAGGGTGATAGGCCGGAATGGGGGTGGGGGCGGAGATGTCAGGAAGAAGA
>NC_057718.1:39772537-39786239 GCF_004010195.1 Chiloscyllium plagiosum | reverse complement strand
CCACCCCCACTCCGGCCTATCACCCTCACCTTAACCTCCTTCCACCTATCGCATTTCCAACGCCCCTCCCCCAAGTCCCTCCTCCCTACCTTTTATCTTAGCCTGCTTGGCATACTTTGCTCATTCCTGAAGAAGGGCTCATGCCCAAAAAGTCGATTCTCCTGCTCCCTGGATGCTGCCTGACCTGCTGCGCCTTTCCAGCAACACACTTTCTGCTCTGATCTCCCGCATCTGCAGTCCTCACTTTCTCCATTGTAAATGTCGGCAAGTCAACTTGGTCCCTTTCATTTGAATGTTTTAAATTCTTTTTGGTATTTTCTGACTACAGCTGCTGAACATTTAGTACTTTTGGTCAGTCGGTCTTTTTTCAATTAAAAAGATCAAACTCTATTTTATTAAAGCAGTCTTTCTGTCTTTTTCTTTTCTGGAGTCAAACTTCAACAAGCTAGTCGGATAAATGAAATTTGCTCTGTCATAGTGAAACTATTGGTCCCCTCTGTCAGTTGGGCTCAATGGCATAAGGACATAAGGCTTTAAAATGGGGAAAAGGCAAAACACCGCAAAACCATATTTTGTCAGCAGGAAATATTTTGTCAGCACTTTAGAACAGTGTTTCCCATGGTTCTTTTTGAAAGGAGAATAAAAGAACAAAATATTGCAGAAAAATGGCAGGAAACTGCAATACAACGGGACTTTGGAATACTTGTGCATGAAATGCAGAACGCTAACACACAGATGCAGCAGATAATTAGGAAAGCTAATAGAATGTTGGCCCTTATTTCAAGGAGGTTGGAGTGTAAGAGTAGGGAAGTCTTACATCAACTTTACAAGGTGCTGGTGAGACCACATCTGGAATATAATGAGCAGTTTTGGTCCCCTTATTTAAGGAAAGCAATTATTTTAATGGAGCCAGTTCA
This sequence comes from Chiloscyllium plagiosum, assembly GCF_004010195.1. Classification (NCBI taxonomy): domain Eukaryota; kingdom Metazoa; phylum Chordata; class Chondrichthyes; order Orectolobiformes; family Hemiscylliidae; genus Chiloscyllium; species Chiloscyllium plagiosum. Next base: position 39,785,322 of record NC_057718.1, on the reverse strand, counting down.
GAGAAGGTTCACCAGGTCATCCCCGAGTGGAGGCATTATCTACCGAGCAAAGGCTAAACAGGTCAAGACTCTACTCACTGGAGTTTGATGAATGAGAGGTGATGCCAGTGGGATGTATATGATTATTAAGGAGCTTGAGGGGGTAAATGCTAAGGGGGAAAACATCCAAAGAACTGCAGATGTTGCAAATCTGAAACAAAAACAGAAATTGCTGGAGAACTTAACAGATCTGACACCATCTATGGAGAGAAAGGAAAGATACCAGTGGTGCTCCTGCAGAACTGATTGTAGCTAGCAAGAGGTTGGTATACAGAGGAACCTCGATTATCTGAATGAGATGGGCGGGCACTACTTCATTCGGATAATTGATTATTCGGTTAATTGATTTCCTCTGGGACTTGGAGTTTTCTGTGAAGTCTGCTCCCCATTCAGGAGACTAGGTAGCAGCACACCGCATGTGAGCCCTGCCCCCCCAACCATGTCTGCTGCCACCCTGCTCCCTGCCTGCCCCCAACCCCGTCCAACACCCTGCCTGCCTGCCTGCACCCCCAACAGCCCCCATTCACCTACAGTCCGACCACCCCCCATCTGCGTCCCCACTACCCGGCCGGGCAAACCCCCCACCCCGGCAGCCGGACTGCACATTACCAGTAAGACTGCTGCTGTCTTTGTGGGGTAAGTCTCCAAAAAGCACACACACACGCACACACGCACATACGCACTCACAGGCACACACATACGCGCGCGCACATACGCGTTCACACGCACACACATACGCGCTCACACGCACGCACACAAAACTGTTTACGGCAACTTTTTGACAGGTTCCACATTTGCTCTGTACAGGACAATGTTGGAGAGATTATCTGGGCAACAGGGGTTTAGGGTGCACCACTGTGTAGAACTCCAGGGAAAGTGCAGGGAGAGAGTGAGGGCGGGAGGTCAGTCATTTGGAGACGGTGCCTGAACTGTCGGACTGTTCTCGACTGCATTTCAGTGAGCCGAGTTCATTTTTAATCATTGTACCTGTAAACAAAAGACACAATCAGGGATGATACAGTTCTCTAACATAATGTTTCTATCGGGACCTTGAGATCTCCTTTGGATAATCCGATGTTCAGATAATTGATATTCGGATAATTGAGGTTCCTCTGTAAGTGCTGAAGATGGGGTGGGGAGGTGAGGGAGGAGTAAACAGTAGGTGGCGATTGAGCCGAGAGAGAGAGTGCCAAGATTAGAATAGTGCTGGAAAAGCATAGCAGGTCAGGCAGCATCCAAGGAGCAGGAAAATCGACAGCACTACTCTAATCTTGACTCTAATCTGCAGTACCCACTTTGCCCAGAGAGAGAGAGAGAGAGAACAGCTGTTGATTAGGCAAAGGAATGGGTAATGGTCAACTGAGAGAATGAATAGCTGCTAATGGGGACTAATATTAGCTGACAATGGGTTGGTTGTGTTAGTAGCCCAAGTGATGACAAAGTCTGGTGCGTGGGGGTTGGGGTAGGGACATGGAAAAAGGTGCTCAGACCATAAAATTATTGAACTTAATACAGTGTCCAGAAGGCTGCAGGGTCCCAGGTGAAAAGTGAGGTGCTGTTCTTCTAACTTGTGTTGAGTTTTGGTGGAGCACTGCTGCAAGCCCAAGACACAGATGTTGGCCAGATGTTGATGGTAATGTTGAAGTGAAAAGCAACCAGAAGCTTGGGTTCATTTTGGTAGACCGAATGTAGGTGTTCTGCAAAGTGGGGTTACCTAATCTGTGTTCTGTGACTACGTTTTGAGTAGCAAATGCAGTAGACTAGATTGAGTCAAGTGCAGACAAGTCACTGCTTCACCTGGAAGGTGCCTGAGGCATTGGATGGTGAGGAGGACGAAAGCAAATGGTCAGATGTTATACTTTCTGCAGCAGCATGAGAAGGTGCCATGGGGATGTGGGGAAGTGTTGGAAGTGAAGGAGGAGTGGTCCACAGTCACCCAGAGGAAACTATCCCAGCAGAACACTGACAAGGTAGGAGAGGTGAATATGCTGAAAGGATGTTTCATAGGAGAATCTCGAACTGGAGGGCATAGTCACAGAATAAAGGGACGCCAATTTAAGACTGAGATGAGGAGATATTTCTTCTCTGGAGGCTGAGATTTATGGAACTCCTTGAGACAGAGAGGCTTGACAGCAGCATCTTTGTCTATATTTAAGGCCGAGATAGAGAGAGATTCTTGATTAGAAGGAGAATCGGGGTTACAGGGAAAATTCAGCAAAGTGGACATGAGGAATTTTGGATCAACCACGATCCTATTCAATGGTTGGAGCTGGCTCAAGGTCAATGGCCTATTCCAGTTCCTATTTCTTGTGGTTTTGTATTTTAATTTTGGAAATACTGTGAATACGTTTGTTGAACTTTGTGGTTTAGAGATACATATGCACTAAATTCATTACTATAACTTCTGATTGCATTGGGTTGCATCAACCTTCAGTTGGTAATTATGTAAGGAAATGGCAGTTATGTAAAGAAATATACAGTAAATGGCAGAACTTTTAAGAGCCTTGATATACAGATGGATCTTGGGGTGCAAGTCTATAGCTCCCTGAACTTTCAATGCAAGTGTGTAAGGTGGTAAAGAAGGCATACAGCATGCTTGGGGCATTGAATATAAAAATTGGCAAGCCATGTTGCAGCTGTATAAAATTTTAGTTTGCCCACGTTTGGTATGTTATGCGCTGTTTTGGTTGCCACACTAAAGGAAAGATGTGGAGGCTTTGGAGAGGGTTGTAAAGAGGTTTGCCAGGATGTTGCTTGGATTGGAATGCAATACCTTTGAGGGGAGATTGGACAAACTTGGGTTGTTTTCACTTGAGCATCAGAGGCTGAGGGGTGATTGAAGTATATAAAAATGTGAGAGGCATGGATAGGATGGATAGTCAGTGTCTTTTTCCTCGGGTTGAAATGTCAAATAGTAGAGAGCATTTGTTTAAGGTGAGTGGGGAAAGTTGAAAGGAAATGTATGAGACAGGTTTTTTTACACACCGGATGGTAGGTGCCTGTCATGTTCTGCCAGTGAGGGAGAAGCAGATGTGATAACATTTAAGAAGCATTTAGACAGATACATAGACAAAAAATAGAGGGATACAGACCACGTGTAGGCGGATGGGATTAGTTTAGAATGGTATCATGATTGGTGCAGACATGATGGGGCAAAGATTCTGGATCAATGGTGCTGGAAGAGCACAGCAGTTCAGGCAGCATCCGAGGAGCTTCTTCAGCTGAAGCTCCTCGGATGCTTCCTGAACTGCTGTGCTCTTCCAGCACCATTGATCCAGAATCTGGTTTCCAGCATCTGCAGTCATTGTTTTTACCATGATGGGGCAAGGAGCCTGTTCCTATGCTGTGCTGTCCACCCTTCAATTAAATTGCAATGCCACGCAATAAAATTCATTATGACTGTTGTCCAGGATTTTAATTTGTGTCATCATACCCAATGCAATTCTTTTTGACTAAAAAAAAAGAAAATGTAGTAAATGCACAGCTGTTAAATTAGCTTTTGTTGAAGAGAAAAGATGCAGAGTAGAGTTTCCATTTGGGTGCAGACAAGAAATTGCACCTGAACTGTGCTCAAAATTGGACTGGCAAGATTCATTTCCATTGTCACCTATACCAATGTGTTTTGTTCATTTTTAAGAAATATTCCATGATCTATTTAAGAGTAGTGACCTGATGGAATGTTATTAATATAGGTGAAAATGGGTTCATCACCAAACACGAGTATTACTAATCTGGGTTTACCAAAGGAACCTGATTTACGTTGTTAAAAATGACTCATAAAAGCAACATATTTTTGATGTGAAGAAGCTTTGAAAATATGCCTTCTAGTGGCTGTGCATATTAACACACCAACATATTCAATAGAATCTCTCCATTTTGACACGGGCTTAGCGGAGCAGCTTGAACTAATGTAAAATAAACCATTCTATTAAAAAAGAAAACTGTTTCTACTGATTTGTTCAGTAAAGTAAGTTCTAAAATGACATTGTAACCTCTAGACTGATGTTGATTTTAGTATTTCGCTTTTGCTAAAATGCCTTTTTGTCTTCAAGCTTATCATCAGTGAGAGCAGAAACTTCCGCCCAGGTGGGATGAAGTCATGGAAGTGTATGTAAGCCTAACAAGGATGTGAATTTTAAATCAAGATACTGCTTAATTGGGAGCAAATGTAAGTCAATGAGGATAGAGGCACTAGGCAAGAATGATCTGTTATAAGTTAAAACAGAAATTTTGGTGACCTCAAGTTTGCAGAATGTAGGAGGCCAGCCAACAGTGTGTTTGATGAAAGGCTTATGCCCGAAACATCAACTCTCCTGCCCCTCTGATGCTGCCTGACCTGATGAACTTTTCCAGCGCTACACTTATTGACCTCAAGAGTATATTTGTCATCAAGTTTAGAGTTAATGAAAGCATGAATGAGAATTTCAGCAGCAAATGAGCAGAGCCAGGAGCAAAGTTGGGTATTGTTATAGCGATGGAAATAATGATTTCCTAAATATGAGGTCTGAAGCTCACTTTGATCTTAAAGGTCGCACCAAAGCTGTGACCACATGGGCTTAATCTCAGCATTTTGGCACTGAGTGGGATGGAGCCCATTTTTAGGGTAATCGTTCGCAGTGAGATCCAAAAACAACAGCTCTAGTCTTCTCAAAGTGTAATTATATGAACTTTCTGCTCATCCAGAACTGCATGTTAGATTAGCGGTCTGATAAATTAACAAGAATAGAGGAAGCAAGAGAAGTGGGTGGTGGGAATTGAGTGTTGTCAGCATCGTACATTTGAATGTCTTTGTTGAGAGGCCTTACATTGATGAAAAATGGGAAGAGGTCAAGTTTCGATCCTTCAGCCCCACCAGAGGTAGCAGTGCAAGATCAAAACGGAAAGTCATTGTGAGTGATTCCTTGGTTATGATTAGATAAGAGTGGAACCAGGTGAGTGTAGTCCCACCCAACTAGAACCCTATAGAGAGGCATTGCAGCAGCATGGTGTGGTCAAAATGGACAATAAGAAAAAGTTTACCTTTGCCATAGTGTAATGGGATGACATTGTTTTTGATTGTCTGAAGTTTAAGATGGGCCTCAATCACATTTAGATGGAGTGTCGGTCACAGTGATGAAAGTACTTTCCACCTTTAATGGTTGCCATCTCATGCTAACTTGCACGCCAGCAATTGCTGCTGAATATAAACAGCCTGCCTTATGCAAATCAATATGAACAACACCAATCCTCTTTTCTTTTCTATTCCTGACCCCATAATATCCCCCCTTGCTCTTGCTTGTTCCACTTCTCCTCATCTTTCTCTACTTCACTTGGCCTTTTTCACTCCATTCTCCATTGGCAGATTGAAACCACATTGTATCATGAGAATGTAAAGCAAAGTCTGAGTTACGTTTTCTTATTCTATTTGTCTGCCCTTTGCTTCTCTCAAGCTCTCTATCACTGGCATATTTAATCTCTGGAAGAGATTGCAGATTTTCTGAGAAAATAACTTGTAGGAATTTGAAACGGAGAAACTGATGTAAACCTGGAATGAGAATTCAATCAAATATCACCAGTTATTCCTGACAGTTTTGCCTGTAGTTAGAGTCAAATTGCTCTTTATTGTATTTTGCAGAGACATCGCCTTCTGTTGTGCAGTTTCTTCACTATTTATTTTCTTACAATCTATCACTATGGTTACCTTCAGATTTCAAACCAATACCAGGAAAAGCTGGTTTGGCACAATTTATAATTAGGGCTTCCCTGAGACAATGAAGTAGGCTGCTTGATTACCCCCCTGGGCATGACTGCCTTGTTATTAAGTGCATTCTATGCCAATCTCCCATGGTGTTGGCTAGTCTAGATCCAATGCTATCATAAGACTTAGCAGGGTTACAGGATGGAGCAACAATGGAACCAGGAATGACATTTGGTGGAAGAAAATAGAGAGCTGTGAAAACAGGGAAGAGGACAGTGGTGCATGGATAAAGAGATGATTCAGAAAGGTACCCTCAGTTTCCGAGAATAATCAAGTTGTTCTTAATACAGCCCCACTGATTTTCAAAAATACCTGAATTTTTTTAAATTTTAAAAGAAATGCTACATTTTCTAACATTGTAATGCTCCAATGATTTACAAACATATACAGATCATGGTTTTGTTATTTAATCAGTTATACACAACACACTCCCTTCTGATTTCACAAACACTGGAGAGTTTCAAATTTTTCAAGCTTACAGAGGGAGAAAGGAAGTAGGTAGAGAAGATGGGGCGGTGAGGAAAAGGTGGTAAAATGGGAGTTAAGGATTGAGCTGGTGAAGTAAATGAGGGACAACACAGCTGGTATTGGCAGAAAACTCTGTGAGGGAAGGACTCTCCTTTCTGTAGGAACAATTTTGTTCCTCAATAGAGGAGGAGGAAGGAATAATGTTATGTGTAGGAGGGCACTGGTAGAAGCCATATTTTGTTCTGAGCAGACTCTGAAATTGTTGAGAATATATCCTTCGATCTATAATCCTGCTAGGTCTTATGATAGTATTGAGTTTAGACTACCTAGTGTTATATGTGATTTTCGGGCTTAGAAATACAGGGGAATTGGAATAATTAAACAGAAATAAGTAATGTGCTTATGAATATCTGAGGGTAATGGAACTTTGCTGTGTAAGCCAATGTAATTCAGCGGTAGCTGAAACAGCTCTTTTTGTTTGCATCCAAAACTGTATTATCACCAATTAGTTAATGTGTCATCCTACCAAAGGATATTCTCTCATCCTAATGAATTATTAACCAGAATTTAAGTCAAAATTCTATTGTACAACACCACAGGCAAGCATTGGGCACCTGCAATTCTGCCTGGTATGCGACAATGTCATTAAAGTAAGCTCAGTCCAAAACAAAATTATATCCGAACGCCACATCTTTAAGAAAATTGACTTGACCCTCTCCATTGAAGAGGAGGAAGTCAGAATTGTGCTGTGCACCAATTCAGACTTAAACCATAGATCTCATTCCTGCCCTTCCTGGGAAAAGAGACTGAACAGCCCCCACTGAGCAGGAAACCTAATGAACATGCAGAACAAATCGATCAAACAGTACCCTTGAGAAAATCTGACCTCTAATCTTCGTCATGAAGATTATCTCATGTAGATCCACTCACTTTTCCAACCTTATAGGAAATGAGCTTTATCAGGACCCCTAAAATCAAACAGCCATAGTTACCATAGTGTAGTAATACAATTGAAATAACTTTCATGGATGCTATGATGGAATTGGCCCTCATCATCTTGAGGGGTGCCAGTGCTAGGAACATGGAAAATTTATGTTTAAGCATCAATTATCAACATCTTGCTATTGGTTCTTGTACATTTGGGTCAAAATAAATCACGCTTGAATCTGACCGAGTACTTTCTTCCCCTGAACTCTGAAGAGCAACAGTTTGAGTGACTCATTTCCATTTCACCCTCCAGCCATCCTGTGAAGTCTGAAGAAACTGCCAGCAAATATGAGTTTTCTACTGTTGGTGCACATCCATTTGGATAGTGATTGATCTTCATGCCAGTAGTTCTGAGCTGGATTTGAAAGCTGATTTAAGAGGTGAAAAGTCAGCAAAAATGAGCAATAACGTTACTGGTTTTAATCCCCAACTCTAAATTCCCAATTCCAAGAATAAATATGTGAAGCCGTGGTACATTAGAACACATTTTTGGGAGATGCGAATAATGGAAGTGTAAAACACATGTTTACAGTGACTTGTATCAGTTTACAAAAACATTTTTTTTGACTTTAGAGACAGAATTCTGAGACATTGCTTTGGAATTTGGTTTCTCCTGTTGCATTCAACCCCCAGCTCCAACCTCCCATCCCAACCTAGGAAAGACTTAACTTCATTTATTGTCTTTTGGGATGTGAGTCATGTTGGCAAGAATAGGATTTGTTGCCCATCCATCATTTCCCTCAAGATAGTGGTTGTGAACTGCCACCCTGACCCACTTGTCCCATTTGGTGTCAATATGATGAGGAGGTGCCGGTGTTGGACTGGGGTGGACAAAGTTAAAAATCTCATAACACCAGGTTATAGTGCAACAAGTTTATTTGGAAGCACTATTTTCGGAGGGTTGCTCCTTAGTCAGGTAACTAGTGGGGCAGGATCATAGTGTCATGCTATAAATTCTATGTCTATGATCCTGTGCTATAAATTCTGTGTCTTATGATCCTGCCTCACCTACCTGACGAAGGAGCAGCACTCCGAAAACTTCCAAATAAGCCTGCTGGGATATAACCTGGTGTGTGATTTTTAACTTGGTGTAGATAGACAGTGCTTTTAGAAAATGAGTTTCAGAATTTGATCCCATAACAGTGAAAGGCCAGCAATGTGATTCGAGACCAGAATGGTGTGTGATTCAGAGGGGGGCTTGCTGTGGTAGCCTTTCCATGTATGTGCAGTCCTTGACTTCCTCGGAGCTATGGGTTCCAGGTATAGAAGTTTCTGTTCAAGAAGCCTAGGTAAGCTGCTGCAGGGCATCTTGTAAATTGTACACACTGCCATGGTGTAGATGGTGTTTAATGCTTAATTTGATGTATGGGATGCTAATCAAGTGGACTGCTTTGTCCTGGATGGTGTTGTTGGGGTTGCATTCGTCCAGGCAAGTAGAGAATACTCAATCACATGTCTAGCATATGCCTTGATGGACATGGGGAGTCAGAAGATGTGTTGTTCGCTCTAGAATGTCAGTCTTCTGAGCTGCTTTTGTAGCCACTGTGTTTAATATGGCTGGTCCATTTCAGTTTCTGGTCGATGGTAACTCCAGGATGTTTAGGGGAGGATACATTATGATTTAAGTCATTGAACTGCAATGGAAGAGAGTTAAATTCTGTTGTCTTGAAGATGATCATTGCTGGGCAAATGTTACTTACCACTTGTGAACCCAAGCCTGAGTGTTGTGTGAGACTGGCTGCACATTGGCATGAGCTGTTTCAGTGTCCTTCAGAGGAGTCAAACATGATGCTGAACGTAGTGCAGCCATTAGTGAGCATCCTTATTTGTGTCTTAATGATGGAAAAAGGTTCATTAATGAAGCAGTTGATGATGATTATATCTGAAACATAACCCCGAAGATCTGGGTACTTGTGGCACAGTGGTAATATTAGACCAACAAATGGAGCCAAAGGCAGATAAGTCCCATAGCCATTATGGCTTTTATCGTAGGATCCAAAAAGAAGAAGCTACAGAGATATTGGACATTAGTTATGTTTTCTAAAATTTCTTGAAATCTGAATAAGTACCAGATGATTGGAAAACTGCCAATTTGACACCCCTATTCAATAAGGGAGGGAAACGAAAAGCTGGTAACTAGGCCAATTAGCCAAACATCAATTGTTGGAAAACTGATGGAATAAATTATTGAGGAAATAGTAGCAGCACATTTTGAAAATCACAAACTAATTATGCAGTGTCATCATGGCTTTATGAAAGGTTAATTGTGTCTGACCAATTTATGTGAGGTTTTCGATGAAGTCTCAAATAGAGTGGAGAGAGAGGAGTACTTGGACTTCAAGAAGGTGTTTGATCAGGTACTTCACAAAAGGTTAAGTCTTAAGATAAGTGCCCATGATGTTAAAGGTAGTGTATTGGTATGGATAGGGAATTAGCTTGTGGATGAAAAACAGTGAGAGGGGATGAAGGGTTCATCTTTTTCAGGTTGGCGAACTGTATCCAGTGGGGGTTCCACAGGGATCAGTGCTGGAACTGCAACTGTTTACAAGATGTATTAATAACTTGGAGGAAGGAAGCGAATATTCTGTAACCCAGTTTGCAGATGGCTCAAAAATAGGTCAAAAGGCAAGTCAAAAGTAGGATATTAACAGTTTACAGAGAGATGCTGAGAGGTTAAGGAAGTGGCAAAAACTTAACATATGGAGTATAAAATGGGAAAATTTGAGTTGTTCAAAGAGCACAGTATTATTTAAAGGGAGAAAAACTTCTGAAAGCTGCAACATAAAGAGACTTGGAGGTACTTGTGCATGAAACACAGAACACCAGCACACAGGTGCAGTAGGTAATCAGAAAGGCAATGGAATTCAAGGCTTTTGGAGTATAAGATTGGGGAAGTCTCACTGTAACTGTATAAGTTGCTGGTGAGACCACAGTGGAAGTACTTTGAGCAATTTTTGACCCCTTATTTTAAAAGAAAGATATTATTTCATTGGAAGCAATTCTGAGAAGATTCACTTGGGGCGGAATGGTGGCACAGTGGTTAACACTGCTGCCTCACAGCGCAAGGGACCTGGGTTCGATTCCCACCTCGGGTAACTGTCTGTGATGGAGTTTGCACATTCTCCCCGTCTTTCCTCCCACGATCCAAAGATGTGCAGGTCAGGTGAATTGGCCATGTTAAATTGCATTAGTCAGGGGTAAAAATGGGGTTGGGGAATGGGTCTGGGTGGATTACTCTTCAGAGGGTCGTTGTGAACTTGTTGGGCTGACTGCCTGTTTCTATACTGTAGGCAATCTAATAAATAAATCTAATGGAGGGACTGGCCTTTGAGCGAAGGTTGAATAGGTTGGGCCTCTAGTTAAGTTTAGAAGAATGAGAAGTGATCTCATTGAAACATATAGGATTCTTAAGGGGCTTGATGGGGTAGATGCTGAGGATGTCCTCTTCAGGGGAGAATCAAGGGTAGAGGGCATAGTCTCAGAATAAAGGATGCCTATTGAAGACCAAAACGATGAGGAATTTCTTCTCACAGAGGGTTGAGAACCTTTGGAACTCCTTGCTGCAGAGATTAATGGAAGTAGAGTCCTTGTGTTTATTTAAGGTTGAGATAGATACACTGAATCCTGATCAGCAGGGGAATCTGTGTTTATGGCAAAAGGGCAGGAAAATGGATGAGGTGTGTCGAAACAGCCATGGTCCTAATGAATGGCGTAGCATGCTGAAAGAACTGAATGGCTTACTTTTGTTGCTATTTCCTGTGGTAATGTCTTTACCTTTGTACTGGAAGCCTCAGTTCAAATCCCCACCTGCCTCAGACATTTGTTGTAACATGTCTGAGTAGGTTCATTTTAAAAATCCATTCTGAAGACCTGTACCTATCACCAGGCCAGGAGGCCTGGGTTCACTCTTACCTGCTCCCACCTGCTTGGGATCACTCCTTCCTGCTCCCACCTGCCTGGGTTCACTCCTACCTGCTCCCAGCTGCCTAATAACATCCCTGAACAGGTTAATGAGAGAAAACAAAACAAAACCTGTCAGGATCTTCTACAGCGATGTTCTAAGATGGTGTTAGTTCAAGAATCACAACAATTTGGCTTTGTGTCAGGTTTGACTCCAGATTTCCCCTGATGCCTTGTGATGTCGACTTTGCTAGTGGTCTTTAATAAGACACTTCGATAAGTGTAACCTTTGATGTCAAGGGCAGTGACTCCCAGCTCACTCTTGAATTAACGTCTTTTGTCCATGTTTGTACCAAGGTATTAGTGCATTCAGCACCTAACTGGAGTCCAAACTGGGCATCACTGAGCAGGTCATTACTGTGCAAGTGTTGCTTGATAGCAGTGTTGACAACACCTTCCAATACTTTGCTGATAGGATTGATTTGCCAGGTTTAATTTGTCCTGCTTTTTGCTGAACAGCATACTTAGCAATTATTCCACATGATCGGGTAGCTGACCGTGTTACAGCTGTACAAGAATAGGTTGATTAGGGCCAAGGTCATTTCTGGAGCTCTTGTCCTCAATACTATTGCCAGGATGTTGTCTAGGCTAATAGCTGTCGCAAGGTCCAGTGCCTTCAGCCATTACTTGATGTTATGTGCTGTGAATCTGTGATGCTGCAATCTCAGGAGCTCAAGTTGAATCACTATCTGGCATTCTTGACTGAAGATTGTAGCAAAATATTTACATCGTCTTTTGAATTGATGGATGGTTGCCCCATTGTTGAGGATAGATAGTTGTGGAGCCATGTCCTCCTGTTGGTTAGAACATAGAAGAACATAGAAAAATACAGCGCAGTACAGGCCCTTTGGCCCTCGATGTTGCGCCGATCCAAGCCCACCTAATCTACACTAGCCCACTATCCTCCATATGCCTATCCAATGCCCGCTTAAATGCCCATAAAGAGGGAGAGTCCACCACTGCTACTGGCAGGGTATTCCATGAACTCATGACTCGCTGAGTAAAGAAGCTACCCCTAACATCTGTCCTATACCTACCACCCCTTAATTTAAAGAGAGTCTCAAGTCCAATAAGACTCAGGTTGTAAGTTAGCTTGCTGAACTGGTAGGTTTGTTCTCAGATGTTTCGTCACCATGCTGGGTAACATCATCAGTGAGCCTCCGGTGAAACGCTGGTGTTCTGTCCCACTTTCTATTTCTGTGTCTTGGTCTGTTGTGGTGGGTGATATCATTTCCAGTTTTTTTTGAGAGGCTGATAAATGGGGTCCAAATCGATGTGCTTATTGATGGAGTTGTGGCTTGAATGCCAGGCCTCTAGGAATTCCCGTGTGTGTCTCTGTTTAGCCTGACCAAGAATGGATGGATGTGTTGTCCCAGTCGAACTGTTGTCCCTCTTTGTCTGTGTGTATGGATACCAGTGATAGTTGGTCATGTCGTTTGGTGTTCATGTATCCTGGTGGCTAGTTTCCTGCCCGTCTGTCCGATGCAGTGTTTGTTGCAGTACTTGCTGGGTATTTTGTATATGATGTTCATTCTGCTGGTTGTTGGTACAGGGTCCTTTAGGTTCATCAGGAGCTGTTTCAGTGTGGTGGTAG
>NC_057718.1:39764205-39772502 GCF_004010195.1 Chiloscyllium plagiosum | reverse complement strand
TTGCCATCACCTACTACCCTCTGTCTTCTTCCATCCAGCCAATTCCTAATCCAAACCTCCAACTCACCCTCAATGCCATACCTCTGTATTTTTTGCAGTAGCCTACCATGGGGAACCTTATCAAACGCCTTACTAAAGTCCATATACACCACATCTACTGCTTTCCCCTCGTCCACCTCCTTAGGCACCTTCTCAAAGGATTCAATAAGGTTTGTGAGGCACGACCTGCCCTTCACAAAACCATGCTGACTATCCTTGATCACATTATTCCTATCCAGATGTTCATAAATTCTATCCCTTACAATTCTCTCTAAGACTTTGCCCACAACAGAAGTGAGACTCACCGGCCTATAGTTACTAGGGTTATCCCTACTCCCCTTCTTGAACAAGGGAACCACATTTGCTATCCTCCAGTCTTCTGGCACTATTCCTGTAGACAACATAAAAATCAAGGCCAATGGCTCTGCAATCTCCTCCCTTGCTTCCCAGAGAATCCTAGGATAAATGCCATCAGGCCCAGGGGACTTATGTATTTTCACCCTTTCCAGAATTACCAACACCTCTTCCCTACATACCTCAAAGCCATCCATTCTAATTAATTGTGACTCAGTATTCACATTGACAACAATGTCCTGTTCCTGATTGAATACTGACGAAAAGTATTCATTCAGTGTCTCCCCAATCTCTTCAGCCACCACACGCAACTTCCCACTACTATCCTTTACTGGACGTATTCCTACCCTAGTCATTCTTTTATTCCTGATATACCTATAGAAAGCCTTAGGGTTTTCCCTAATACTGCCAACTAAGGACTTTTCATGTCCCCTCCTTGCTGCTCTTAGCTCTCTCTTCAGATCCTTCCTGACTACCTTATAACTCTCAATCGCCCCAATTGAACCTTCGCGCCTCATCTTTACATAGGCCGCCCTCTTCCCTTTAACAAGGGATTCCAATTCCTTATTAAACCACGGCTCCCTCACATGGCCCTTTTCTCCCTGCCTGACAGGTACATACTTATCAAGGACACTCAATAGTTGCTCCTTGAACAAGCTCCACATATCAATTGCGCCCTTCCATTGAAGCCTACTTTTCCAAGCCACGCACCCTAAGTTGTGCCTCACCGCATCATAATTTCCCTGCTCCCAGCTATAACTCTTGCCCTGTAGTGCACACTTATCGCTCTCCATCACTAGAGTAAAAGTCACCGAATTGTGGTCACTGTCCCCAAAGTGCTCACCTACCTCCAATTCTAACACCTGGCCTGGTTCGTTACCGAACCAAATCCAATATGGCCTCACCTCTTGTTGGCCTATCTACATATTGTGTCAGGAAACCCTCCCACACATTGGACAAACACCGACCCATCTAACGAACTAGAGCTATAGCTTTCCCAATCAATATCAGGAAAGTTAAAGACCCCATTACAACCACCCTATTACTTTCACTCTTCTCTTCAATCATCCTCGCAATCCTTTCTTCTACATTTCTAGGACTATTAGGAGGCCTGTGTATTACAGCGGTGGAAAGGACGATGGACGAAGACTCGCCATCTGAGGTAGTTTGGGCTGAGGTTCGGAATAGGAAAGATGAGGTCACCCTATTAGGAGTTTTCTACAGGCCTCCTAATAGTCCTAGAGACGTAGAAGAAAGGATTGCGACCCCCACCTCTGACCCTACTAAAACATTTAAACCGTGGAGCTTGCAACAGCCAATCCTGTCCCTGTTCTACCCATCTCTCTGTAATAGCCACAACATCGAAATCCCAGGTACCAACCCACGCTGCAAGTTCACCTACCTTATTTCGTATACTTCTTGCATTGAAGTATACACACTTCAAGCCACTTTCCTGTTTACAGGCACCCTCCTTTGAGATTGATGCCATGTTCCTGACAGGCACAACCATGACAGATTGTTTCATGTCTACTATCAAATAGGCATGCAAATAAGCTGTATTGTAGATTTATCAACTGAAGGCTTATCTTTAGGTATATCTGATGCTGTGCCTTTCATGCTTTCCTGAACTCTTCATTTGTAGTAGGATTGATGCCTTGGCTTGATGGCAATGGCAAAGTGGCAGAAAGTGAGGACTGCAATTGCTGGAGATCAGAGTCAAAAAGTGTGGTGCTGGAAAAGCACAGCCGGTCAGACAGCATCAGAGGATCAGGAGAGTCAACGTTTCCAGCACATGCTCTTCATCAACTCCTGATGAAGAGCTTACACTTGAAACATTGACCCTCCTGCTCCTGGGGTAATGGAAAAGTGAGGAATGTGTATGGGCTTCAGGTTACTGATTTTGATTGAATCTAATTCTGCTGATAACCTTCAGCACTTCATGGATGCCTTATCTTGAGTTTCTTGAACTGCTGTGTATTGACATGGCAGTCACACAATGGTATTACATTTACATCTATGTAGCTACTACTTGATGTAGCAGGTGGTAAATGTTGGCAAGCTTTTGTTGTATATGACATGAGTCATTACAAATCTCGAGACCAATTGGTAATTTTGTTCAAAACTTTAGTCACAAGTTTCTCTAGCTGAGCATATCCGTGGATGCTAATAGAAATTGAGGTGTGTTCCCTTGCAGTGTGGGATGTAGGTAGGAAGCTGGAGATGTGCAAATACATATTGCTACAGATGTCAACTTTAGAATCAAGTGAGAAGTAAACGGTTGGGTCAAAGTGACAAATTGCTGATGTGGAGCAAACATTCAGAAGCACCTTTTTCTCCTAGTGAAACATATCAAATTTACTTTACCAACACAAACATGAATGAGTCCTTGCCAAGTAGTGAGATTTGTCAAGTCTATTGACCTCTGCAATCTAGAATAAGCTGGGAATAAGCTCAACAGAGGGGAAAAAAGGTAGAATCCATTTTGATTTATTTCAATCCAGGAAAATAAGAAATCTTCATATTTTATTATGAATTAGATATTTATTTTTAAATTGCGCTAAGGCATATTACCAATATTTTCCTGAGGTTGCCTGGTATTCAGTAGATTCTTGGTAGTACAGAACTTAAGTACTGCTGAAAAAGTGCACATTTTGTCAAACCTTTTCACATCGACTCATCAGGGCAACTCACAAGAAAAAGCAATGTAAAGGGGACAGCATTTTTAATATTCTGAGTAGGTTGTGCAGAGTGGTTGCGAAATGGACTCTATTATGGGTACTGTCATAGAAACCGCAGAAGTTAAATGGAGACTGACAGTGAAGTACCAAGTTTTGTTCAGCTTTAAACCATGCATTTGATTCTGATTGATCAAAGCATTGCCCGGAGGGAAAGAGCAGAGCATGGCTGCATTCTACTTTGTTAAGTTGAAATAGGTGCAATATATGTACATGTTCTTTATGTCCACAAAAAAAAGGGTCCTGTGTATTAATGTATGTGGCTTCTAGTATGCAACATTCTGAGCACAATTGGTGACCTTCAATAGGTTGTCAGCATACTTTTTAGTACACTCGGGTTTATTTAGCAAAATGTTGTCTAATCAATCGAATGGAATCACATCGAATATTTAGAATTTTGTAAGCACCAGCTGCTTGGCTGCAGTCAGTACCATGTCTATTGCGAACAGCCAAAGGTGCATGCTGTTTGATACAAGCTGTCAGTGTTTGGGATGTATACTTTACGTACCTAGCATCACACTGGCACTGAAATTCATATACCACATTACTCAACCGTGTGATAGCCAGAATGTCTTTTTGGCTCAGTGTCATTGTTAGCATCCTGTTGGCTTGTGTTGCTACTGCATATAGACACCTGTTGCTCAAATATGAGATACTTTCCTTTTAATCTGAAGTAGATTGGGCACTTTCCAGGGCAAGAAACTGGCAGCCTTTGACCTGTTCCTGAGTTTGTGTGACATATGACAAGAAATGATCTGATCAGAGTGGTCATGATCCTTTGGATGGCTTTGAGATACTGCACAGCTATTACCTTGTTTCAGCATTAAGCTAGCACAGTGTGCAAATCACTTAATCCAGTTTACATGGTTATAGATGAAGTCAATTGTGTAGCACATAGAATTGGAGAAATTCCATTGTGTATATTGTCCAGTGATTGTAGGCTTGTGATAGCTAATAATAGGGAAACCTTTGACAGCATTCTCAATTAGCATGCCACGGCAAGAGAGCTTAATGCCTGCTTCATTTCAAAGGTGAGTGCAGGATGGTACCGATAAGACAAATAGGGAATTGACTGGTGTTGCTAATATCCATTTATTGACTTCTAACTTGCTCTCCTTTCTGTTCTAAATTGTTGAATTACAAAGAAGAAAGAAAATTTACAGCCCAAGAACAGGCCCTTCGGCCCTCCAAGCCTGAGCCGATCAAAATGTAATGTCTAAACCTGTCGGTCAATTAGTAAGCATCTATATCCCTCTACTCCTCACCTACTCATGCATTTATCCAGACACATCTTAAATGAATCTACCGTGCCTGCCTCTACCACCTCTGCTAGCAACATGTTCCAAATGCCCACCACCCTCTGTGTGAAGTACTTGCCGCATGTATCCACCTTAAACTTTCCGCCTCTCACCTTGAACGTGTGACCTCTCGTTATTGAATCCTTCACCCTGGAAAAAAGCTTGTCTCTATCCACCCTGTCTATACTCTTCATGATTTTGTAAACCTCAATCAGGTCCCCCCTCAATCTCCTTTTTCTAATGAAAATAAACCTAACCTACTCAACCTTTCTTCATAGCTAGCACCTTCCGTACCAGGCAACATCCTCGTAAACCTTCTCTGTACCCTCTCCAAAGCATCCAGATCCTTGTGGTAATGTGGCAACCAGAACTGTGCACAGTATCCTAAATGTGACCGAACCAATGTCTTGTACAATTTTAACATGACTTGCCAGCTCTTATATTTGATACCCCATCCAATGAAGGCAAGCATACTATATGCCTTCTTGACCACTCTATCCACCTGTGCAGCAACCTTCAGGGTGCAATGGACCTGCACTCCCAGGTCTCTCTGCCCATCGACTTTTCCCAAGGCTCTTTCATTCATTGTATGATTCGCTCTAGAATTAGTCTTGCCTAAATGCATCACCTCACATTTGTCAGGAGGGTATTATGTAGGGTAATGGCCAGAAGTCACAGTCTTTATTGCTGTAGGTGACATATGAACATAGAGGGATGGGACCATACACCAGGTTTCAGAGAGCAAGGGAAGGAGTTTCAAAAAAAGAATTTCAAAGGTGCTAATCTCTGGATTATTCCAAGAACTGAAAGTTTGAATTTTGGCAAGAAGATGGGAATTCAGTGTAGGTTCAAAAGGAGAAAAAGCAAAGCTAAAAGTGATAAAGTATTTTAAAAAGGGTAATAACTGCTGTGACAGCAAACAAGTCAAGTAAATGTAGCAGGTGAGCTGAGGAAGCATACACTTCGAAGCATGATATAGTTTGATTAATACAGAACCATGAGAACTAGGAGAGCAATGCAGTCTTTCTAGTTGAAGGGTTTTCAAATGGCATTGTGCTAGAGCTTCTTAAAAAAGCAAATTGACAATATTGGCCAAAGAAACAATTGCATCTGAGGAAAGATGGTGGGCTAGAAAGGGCACAAAATAAGGTGCAAGAGTTGAACTGATATATAAATGGGGAGTCCTGCTTTTAGAAGTATAGTAAATTCACCAAAAACATCAGGAGGAGATACATTATGAATGTAGGTAGATTGCAGAGAAATGCAGATACAAATGGAAGTTTTTACATACAATAATATTAACTGGAATAAACATAGAATGAAAAGAATACAGGACGCAGAATTCTTGAAATGCGTTCAAGAGAACTGTTTTAGCCAGTATGTGGAGTAAACTCAAGAAAATGAAGGGAATTGGTCTGAGCAGCTGAAAGAGGTGTCAGTGCCAGAACATTTTAGTGGCTGAGATCATTATTCATTTAGATTTGGAATAGTTATAGTAAAGGACAACAGCAGACCAAGAGTGAAATTTTAACTTGGGAAAAGGCTAATTTTGTGAAGCTCTCACATGATTTGACAAAAAGAGACTGAAAATAGCTACCTAAAGTGTTAGAGCAGTGGGAAAAATTCAAGCAGGAGCTGAAGAGGGTTTCATAAATCCCACCCTCTCAACTGCCACCAACAAACGGTGTAGTTCTCAAATCTCCTCTTTTCTGTTCTCCCCATTTCTTCCCCGGCTTTGATGTCAATGACAGTCACTTTATCCTCTCTCCTGAGGCAAAAGGGAATTAGTGCCAGGACATTAGGATGGAAAATTGTGTCAATGTATGAAGACAAGCATTCAATCAAAAATATATTGAAATCATCAAAAATGTGTAAATTCTAGTCCCCAGCAGTGATCTCAGTCAAATAAGCTGAAAAATGCCTTAAATAAATTCTAACGCTACTTCTCCTTTCATGGTACTTTCAATTCTGCAGACATTTGATTCTCTGTTCAGCTTCCACTTGAAAAGTGATGACTGCTTTAATTTTATAAGTATGTTTTCAAAAATAATTTGCAACAGATATGCCCAGAAAATACAAATTCTCATTGGAAAAAAAAGCAGAAAATAGCAATCCAGCAAGAAATATTGCCCCTCCAGATGCAATTTACAAATCTTCCAAGTATAATTTTGTCCCAGGAAACAATTAGTTTTTCATACTGGATACCTCTCTTCAAAGATGGATTTTATTTTTTGCACGATCTTGCAGTGTGGAATGTTATCCTCATTTCCTAAAATAAAAAAATTGTGTTGATTTTTAAGCCCATTGAGCTCAATATCCATAGATTTATTTGATAAAAATTTGTAGGGTTTTTACTGAAATACGAATTGTTCCTTTTTGATTATTGTTTTTCTGAACACAAGTTCCAACAATCTCCTCAAGTGTTGGTGAGTTCAGTTTAAAAAAAGACGAATGTTATTGGATGTGAGCAGTACTGAAAAGGCCAGGAATTGTAGCACGACCCCAGTTGCTTTTGTGAAGTTGGTAATCAGTCACATTCTGCCACTACTTAATGCCAGCAATGCATGCCATCTACAAATAGAACTTCAGATTGACAGAGATCCTTTGATCGCACTTTACAAGCACAAGACTTCTCCTGAGAAGAATAGGAGCATAAAGCACAAAGGACAACTGCTGTATTCTTGTGTTGTTTTTCTGAAATTGGAATTATCACTCTCATACTGGGCTTAGTAAGAAGCTCAGGTACAATTTACATCAGAATCTCAAACAAGTTTACTTAACAAATCAATTGATAACTTGCAGTTTGAGAGCAACGTGCGTGCACATCCCGAGTCTGTTGTATGGCTGCTGGTCATGTGATGTCATTCCTAGTTCTTGGATGATTCGCATCCTTGGGCTCTTTAAGCAGTAAGACAAATCCTCTCATTTTCCAAGATGAGGTGACATGCACTAAGAGTGAGAATATGTTTACGTTATGTTTACGTGAGAACTACTTATATAGAAACAAGAATTGAAAAGATTGGATAAAGGGTGTAATGTACAAGAGGTTTGACAATCCTCCACATCTTGTGATGGCATGACCTTCAGGGACACTTGTGGTACAGTGGTAGTGTCCCTACCTGTGAGCCTAAAGCCTGGGTTCAAGTCCTACCTGCTCCAAAAGTTGATTTTTAGAAAGTCTATACACTTTTGGAGAAGTGTACGTCATGCTTTGTGTAAAAAAAAGTCACAGAATAGAAGTGACAAAGGAATTCAACATATTGGAGCATTACAGACTATGGAACTGTCTGGACCTGTTGACCGAAAAGTCATATACCTGGGTTTATGGCTGTAAGAACTTTGGTTTTTTTTGGATATTGTCTGGAAAAGGCAGTTGGGATCTAACCTGTTAATAGAAAACCCGTCAACTCATCCTTTTCCATCGTTTTGGAGAAATCCTTTTTGAAAGTCCAGCGTGAGAGTGAGGAAATGGATGGAGTCATTCTTCTGAGAAACTTCTGATAGACTTCTCAACATCTCCTGAAAGAACTGCTTCTGAACAGGTTGCAGGGACAACTGCATTTGTCAAGTGAGACCTGTCTATATGGGCCATACGTGGGCATTGATGCTTTCAGAAAAGTTTCATGCTCAGTTAGTAATCCAGAAATTATCATTTTCTTGGTTCTGCTTTTTAATTTAATCCCTAGCTGCTCACATTCCCTCAACAGAGCCTCTTTCCTCTTTCTCCTATATTGTTGATACCGACGTGAACCATGACAACTGGATCTTTCCCAACCCACTCCAAGTTCCTCTGTAGCAGACAACACTGGTTGCATCCTAAGACACAGCATCCAAGTAACTCTTTCTTTTCTTCCCTCCTTCCCATCCCCTC
>NC_057718.1:39736578-39763996 GCF_004010195.1 Chiloscyllium plagiosum | reverse complement strand
ACTCCCTTCCCTTCCCCGCCTACACCCCTCCCCCCCGCTTCCACCACCACCCCAAATTTAACCTGTTTTTTGTAAAAAGAAACTCTCATAATGAGTCCAAAAAATCAAAAAATACCTCTTCCCCTCTGCATTGAATTCCCACGTTACCTTCAGGATGTTAAATTTCTTGGCTTTAATAAAGATAATAGTATAGGTAAAAACAATGACTGCAGATGCTGGATTGTGCATCAATGTACAACTGATTTGAAAGTGGTATTAGTAGGTGCTTCCATCGAGAAACATTTGGTAACCTGCATCCCTGGACTGAATTCTAACCAAATTCCTAATGGCATAGAGTTGTGTGTTAATGCAGTGAATCCTGTTCTGTACTAATTTTATCAGCAATCTGAATCCTATCTGCACCATGTTAAAATACAGAGCAATATGTGAGTTTGAAAACATAACTATACATAATGCCTTTTTTAAATTTTCACAGCTCTTTCGAGAAGTAAGAATTATGAAGATTTTGAATCATCCCAATATAGGTAAGTTTGTATTTTAACTCAATTAAATGTGTATTAAATACAGATTAACTCTAACTTTAATCGTGATTACTTAAAATTTGCAGTACTATCGTTCATGAACACATCTTGTTTATTTTCCTAACTTCCTGTTGACAATCGGTTACTCTGCTAAAACAGGTGCTGTCTTGGTGGTACTTATTTTTTGCTGTGGGTTTTAATATTTAGTTCTCTTTCTAATATTTATCTTTCTTGATGACTGTGTGTTTGTATAGATGTGATTTGGAGATGCCGGTGTTGGACTGGGGTGTACAAAGTTAAAAATCACACAACACCAGGTTATAGTCCAACAGGTTTAATTGGAAGCACACTAGCTTTCGGAGCGACGCTCCTTCATCTATTACCTGATGAAGGAGTGGCACTCCGAAAGCTAGTGTGCTTCCAATTAAACCTGTTGGACTATAACCTGGTGTTGTATGTTTGTATAGAAACTGTTCTCTGGATTTGTGAGGTTGGGCAGTGCGGGTCAGTATCAAATTTTTCCAGACCACAACAGCCACGAGACGTTTTGACCTTCACTGAAGTCTAAGTGCACCTTGTCCGGCTGAACAGTGATCAGGAGCAGTTGAATTTTGTCCTTTTAAGCCCCTTGTAGTCAGGATGTGCAAAGGGCAATGACCAGCATCCTAGCAAAAATAAGCTGAATCATCATAGACCACTGATTGAATGTGAGATCTTTTTGTTCTGAATATCTTGATAACACTTGACTTGATTCTTCACTCACCTTGAGAAGCAACTTTCTGTAGCTGTTTCTAAGTGATAATAGTCACAATGAGCACAAAACAGTGTGAGATATTGTGTTATAGGATACTCACCAGTTTACTATATTCGTAAATGGTTTCTGATCCTTTACTAGCCTGTTATTTGCTAAAACATGATTTCAATAATTTACAAAACTGCATTTTGTAACATATTTTATTATTGCATTTTAGACTAAAATTAAAAGATCCCTTTCATCTTAATTCCTTATCACGCCTATTTCTAGATCAAAAGCTACCTCTGAGTAGGTGTCAATATCAAAAACATTACCAACCCTATCAAATCTCCACGAAACATTATAATATTAATCAGCCCTTACCAACTGTCCCCCGGACCTGAATAGAATACCAAACAGGATCCCCAATTAGTATGTAGTTGTTAAATACCTTTTAACCGGGCCATTATCCCTTTACGAAAATAACTGTCAAAACAACATTTAAGTGAAATTGCATGAATGAATGAAACTCTCACTGGCAAATAGTAAACAAATTTTACAACCCAGCTGTGGTAATCAGTTTAATATCCTTTATTCTTTTATTTAGTACAGGTACAATTCCTAATTTAATTTACAGCATATAGGCCTAGTATTTTTACTAAGATTTACTAACTTAAAAGACGAAAGAACTAACACCTTTTGATTATGCAAGCAGACCGGACAAATGCTCTTAATCCCGTCAGAAGTAACAGCCAGCATTTAGCAGGACAGAAACCCTTCAAACCTTTGTATACTATAGATTTAAAAAAAGAAAGGCCATTGTAATGGAATTTTAATACAGCTAAGGACTGTGTATAAAGGGCTCTTGTAAGAACTGTATTTTGGGATTCTGTTGCCGCCTGAAACTTGCGCTACCTGCGGTTTCTGAATTAAGAGGCTGTTTTCAGTCGTTATTTGGGCACGATCTCACAACAGTATCACATCAATTTTTGATGTCTTTCTCAGTGAAGTTCCATTAAACGGCTCATCTGAAATGGATCACTGAAGATGATCCACATCTACAGAAATTGCTGGAAAAACTCAGGTGGTTTGGCAGCATCAGTGGAGAGAAATAGGAGTCCATGTTCCTGGTCCAGAGACCCTTCTTCAGAACTCCATTCTGTTTCTGTTCTTTTTTGATTTCCAGCGTCTGCAGTTCTTTATGATCCACATCTAATTAGCTTGCACCCCTATTGTTATAATTTACATAATTGGTGTTATGCATTGATTGATTTGGGAGGGCAGTGAGTAAATAACGATCACAAATTTTCAAATAGTCATGATTTGGAGATGCTGGTGTTGGACTGATGAAGGAGCAGCGTTCGGAAAGCTAGTCCTTCCAAATAAACCTGTTGGACTATAACCTGGTGTTGTGTGATTTTTAATTTCATAGAGTTGTCATTTGTGATGTATCTGCCTTTGATGTGATTGGCTCATGGGAACTATTGTTCTTGGTTTCCTTGATATAGGGCGGCACGGTGGCTCAGCAGTTAGCACTGCTGCCTCACAAAACCAGGGTCCCAGGTTCAATTTCAGCCTCGGGTGATTGTCTGTGTGGAGTTTGCACATTCTCCCCCTGTCGGGGTGGGTTTCCTCCGGGTGCTCCAATTTCTTCCCACAATCCAAAGATGTGCAGGTCAGGTGAATTGGCCATGCTAAATTACCTATAGTGTTAGGTGCATTAGTCAGAGGGAAATGGGTCTTGGTGGGTTACTCTTCGGAGGATCGGTGTGGACTGGTTGAGCCGAAGGGTCTGTTTCCACACTGTAGGGAATCTAATCCAAAAGCTAAATCCTTACTTAGTTCTTCCTGATTTTTAAAATCTGTTCTTTTAGTACTGTATTCTTTTTTCTGTACACTTTTTTATACTTACCGTTATTAAAAATAAACAAGGCTTAAATTTGTAAGAAATGAAACACATTTCCTAAACTAAAGTGCACTTGTATTATTCTATTAGAAAGCTAATAGCAGTAAAGCTCATTTCATTCGGTGTTGCATCTTCTCCCCTGGTATTCTGGAATTTAGCATTATAATGTTTATGAATATAGTGGGCACTTTCACATGTTCTTTACTAAATGTTGATTTAATTGAGAGGAATGTTTAGATATTATTCCTAAGACCTGAGATTTCTTTTACAGCTTACTTGCTTTTGAAGTCACATTGTCCCATTTCACTGTCGTCTTTGTGCTCACTGACCTGCATTGAGTCCTGGAAAAGGTCTCACCCCTTGTTTTCTCTGAAATCGCTGCTAGCCCAAAGGCTTCCTAGATAGCTCCACTCCTGTCCTTCTGGCCCTTCTACACCCCCAATTTTAATACCCACAACACTGGGGGCTGCACTTTCTGTCTAAACTCCAAAATATTCCCTCTTTGCTCATATCCACCTCATTCACTTTCCTCCTTTAAGATACTCATTAAAACGTACCTTGCTGACCAACCACTTTGTCAAGAAGACCACAAAAAAAGTCACCAAAAGTCATTTGGTTTCACACAAACAAATCTAACTTTTGAGAGACTTTCCCACAGCATTATTTGAACTAAAAGCAGTGGAATCAGAAGGCTTACTATACTTTTCCAGGACGATATGGGAACAGCAGAGCTGAGCTCAACGTTTCGTTGGGATCACATATGTATAGCATCCTTACAGTGTGGAAGCAGGCCATTCAGTCCACCAGATCCACACTGACCCTCCGAAGAGCATCCCACCCAAGCAATTCAGTTTTAGTTGTTTTAGTTCAAATAATGCTGCAGGAAAGCATCTCAAAAGTTACATTTGTTTGGCTTCCCTTAGTGACTTTTTTATTGTGGCCTAAGATTAAATTTAAATTTGACTGCTGACAATATTTGATTAATTTCTGAATTGCTAAACAGCAACATTTGTTCGTGTCGAATCTCCGTGATCTTGAATAGGAAGAGTTACCAGTGCGGTGCCACTTTTATTTTTGCAAGTTGGGACATTGTATGCATTTACTTGTCTCGTATTTTAGCACATGTTGGATATGGAAATACGTTTTCTTGAATTTTCCTAACCATAATTTGCGTTAGTTTATGTTTTTAGATTGGTGTTCGATAAACACTTAATAGTATCCACTGTTATCCACATGAATGCAGTACAGTAGTTCGAATAGTCTTTGTTTACATGTTTTATTTGTCCAGAGATTTCATCTTTCACACTAGCGTCATTGCCGAGCCTTTACCTTCGCTTCCACAGTCACTTCTTAGTTTTGGATGAATGTAGTAATGGAAATTAAGTGGATAGCTGCACTTTTGGTGCTATGTGAAACAATGACTTTGATGAACAAGTTAAGGCTAATTCGAACTAATTTTTTCTGTTTAAAGGAACTTTTGCAATTGTGATTTGGGCCAGGATCAGTCTGAACTGTAATAATTAAGTTGAAGTTTCCATTAGGATAGCCGATTGGTGAGCTATGTGAGGACTGTAGGCGCTATGTAACAATAATCACAGGTCTGTCTTCAGAATTGGTACCATCCGGGGAGGAGGAGAGGAAGTTGACTTGTTTGGCATGAGGTATTGTACCTACTTGAGAAGAGTAATTGAAATTAAAGGTTTCCAAATAATATTTGTTCGCTCTACTGCCAAACATTTTTAGGAAATTCGGGAGGTCCATGTTATTGGTATGTAACTGACACTGTGGAAAGGCTCTTTTGGCACAGTGGTACAGTGTGTCTTCAAGTCCCACCTGTCCCAGAGAACTGATTGTGCAGGTTGATTAATATACAGTATCTACAACTGGCACATTGTGTAAGTAAGATCTAGTGGACCCATAAGCAAGTAAGAGAGGATATTTAAATTCAGAAATTAAATTTATACCAACAACCCAATCCACAGAAGTGACATTTGTCATAATTTCTGAGTCAATGTGACATGGAGAGCACAGACTAACGCCTCAGTGGAGGAATGGTGTGTGTTGCAATGAATTGCTCAATTAGGACATGAGGACAAATTGAGAATCTGTTTTGGAAGGACCATTCAGACTTCTAGATGATTTGTTTCCTGATTGGAATAAAAACTTGCCTGGAAGGATTAATATTACAGAAATGTTTGCATATATGAAGAAAATTGCCTTGACTTCTTTAAGTTGTGATTTTATAAATTTCTCCCTTTTGAAAGAATGATGATATTACAACTAACGGTGACCAGAGTAACACAGCCTCCACAGTGTTTGCTATTTTGCTAATATTTATGACAAATGTTTTCCCCTTTTCTCTTCTAGTTAAGTTATTTGAAGTAATTGAAACTGAGAAAACACTATATTTAATTATGGAGTATGCAAGTGGAGGTAAGTTAAGGTTTTGACTGTTCCATGTGACTGACACAATAGGATTCCTGGAGGTGGAGTACCTCATTGAAATAACTGTTGTGCTAATGGTTGCAGGATTGACCTCTCTCAAAGTAGTTTGAGCATGATTCTCTTTTAAAATGGGAGCATTTGTATTTCAACATTTTTCCTTTATTAAACATGAAGTTTGAGACATAATGGCTTCTCCCCTTCCTTCCAGTCCCAAGTTCCAATATACAAAGGCAGACATTTAGCGCAGTCAGGAGTACCATTTGGTTTCAGGGACAGTGGACACTTCTTTAGGAGAATGAGAAGCAATATTTCTATCATTCTTTGAGATGATAGATAAGCTTGCTAAATTGGTGGTTAAACAATTTATTTTGTTCTGTTTTGGAAGAAAATCTAGAATCTAAACATCATAATTTTTTGGCTTTTCAACCACTATTTTCAGCCAATGTTCCTTGAGCAGATTAGCTGCTTTTAATGTTTAGGCACATTTGAGGGTCTTTTTGTATATGTACATTTTCTGTTGGAAGTAACAGCATATTTCAGGAATCATCATCCAAAGTACATCATAACTAAAAGATGGATTGCACCAAATTATCTTAATATTCCAAGTATTACAATTTTCCCTGATCTGGAGATACAGGGGAGTAACATGGCAAGTTGCCCATGGAAAGATCGTCTGATCCCCCTCCCCCAAGAAGATACCCCAGCTCACCATCACACTAATTAAGTTCTGGTTCCTAAGGTCCACGGGCAACTTTCTCAACCCACCAAGTGGTTGATTAATGGTCACTTAAAGGCCTCAACCAACCATATCTCCAAGCACCTATTCCCTGGCACATAAGAAAGGTAGCCAGTTTCCTGACTGGGAAACCAGAGCAACCTGCCTGCCAGGGTGGGGTGAGGGGAGGCTCCAAGTTCCCATAAGGTGATGGCAACTGGATGACACATCCTGCCCTTGACTCCACACCCTCTCTCCCCATGGTTCCCACACTGGAGAACAGCATAAAAAGTACCTGGCTTCTCATTGCTGTTTTCCCCAAGGAATCAGCTTCAACTGGTATACTTGAGGATCCAGAAGCTGCCAGCTCTGATTGGCATCCCAGATGACTAGAAGCCTCCAGCCAGTGCCAGAGCCTGTGATTTGCTGAGAAACCTGCGACAGTTTGCCATTGAGTGAGCTGACACTAACATATTCATCAACAAAAAAAAGGGAAAATTCCACCCATCATTTTCTTTTCTTTTCAATAAAGGCATTCTTTATCATTTCCATCACTTTGATGTTTATAATGCTCTACATTGTGCCAGCACACTCTCTTTAAACTCTACCCCAGAAAATTATAGGGTAGCATCGTGTTAGATTGTGTGACGATATAGCTCCAAGTGTCAGTGCATCTAATTTATTCTAAAAATATAAGGAAAACAGCTTTAGGATGCAGTAATATTGGACTGGATACAGCTAATTGGTCACGGTGCATTTGTTTCTCCAAGCTTTGTCACCTTACCCCCAAATCTTTCAGATTCTATTCTAGCTATGAAGCTCTAAATCATAGAATTCCTCACAGTCATTGTCCATTCAGTTTTATTAATAATCAGAAGGACACATATTTCAAACAGCAAAGCTGATTATGCTCCTATTCCCTGAGTTGAATCAGTCTCATCCAATTACTAATGTTGCATTTGGATATATTCCCAATTTATTTAAGGCATTCTGGATAATGGGCCACAGTTTACTTGAAACAATACTGCCATCATGAAATGTGTGGCAGTGCTTTGTTTGTTTTAAATGAAAGAGCTGTTTATTATTTTGAAATAAAACAGAAAATGATGGAAATAGTAGGAGAGGCAGAATCTATATAGAGAAACAGTGTTAATGTTTTAAATCAATTGACACGCAGAGGATACCTTTTTCTGGAACTTCATCATTTTTAGTAATTCAGTTGTACAATTCAATGAGACTGGTAGTACATGAATGGATTAAAAAATAGTTTGAGAATATCCTGAAGTTGATGGTCTTTTTAACTTTATGCAAAGATTACAAAGCAAATCACTTTTCTTCCCATTTAGTTTTACCCTATGAATTTTAGTAGGATACTGTCATTTGCCATGAAATGTATTTCATATTTTGGGGTGTTTTATTTATCTTTGTGTTAATTTGCTGCAGCTTGTTTTATTTGTTCGTGACATATGAGCATCTCCGGCTAAACTAGTATTTATTGGCCTTGTGAAGATGGTGACAAACTGCCTTCTTGAGCTATTGCAGTCCTTGGGGTATAGAGACACCCACCATTAGATGAAAGTTCCAGAATTTTGACCCAGTAACACATAAAGAGTGGCATTTTGATTCCAAACCAGAATGGTGTGTGGCTTCGAAGGAAACTTGCAGGTGATGGTGTTCCTTTGTTTCTGCTGTCTGTGTTCTTCTAGGTGGTAGAGGATATGGGGAGGTTTGGGAGTTTGAGTTACTGCAGTATATCTTGTAGATGGTACACACTACTGCCACTGCGTGTCAATGTTGAAGGTGGTGAATGGAGCGCTGATCATATGTACTGCTTTGCCCGATAGTTTCACACTGCTTGCATGTTACTGGAGCTGCACCCAAGTATTCTATCATATTCCCGACTTGTGTTTTGGAGGTGGTGGACAGGCATCAAGAAGTCAGGAGGTGAATTACTCACCTCAGAATTCCCAATCTCTGACCTACCCTTGTACCAACAGTATTTATATGATTAATCCAGCTAAATTTGTGGTGGATGGTAATCCCCTGACTCAATGATAGCGGGAGTCTCTGTATTGGTATTTCAACTGAAGCTCAAGGGTTAATGGTTAGAATCTTTCTTGTTTGTGATCAGTGACTGGAATTTGTTTGGCATGAATATTACTTGCCACCTATTAACCGAAGTATGGATGTTGGTTTGCATGTGACCACAAGGTATTTCAGTTTGTGAATCATCATGATGTTGAACGTTGTGTAGTTACTTACAAACATCTCTACTTCTGATGCCAGGCGGGAGGTCATTGATGAAGCAGCTGGAGGTGGCTGGCCCTTGGACACTACCCTGAGGAATACCTGCAGAGGTGTCCTTAGCTGATTGACTTCCACTGAGCACAGCCATTCCTTTGCAATGGGTTGTGACCCCAAACAATGGAGAGATTTCCCCTGGTTCCCATTGTATCCAGTTTTCCTAAGGCTCCTTGATACCATTTTTGATCAAATTCTGCCTTGACGTCAAAGGCAATTATCTTCCCCTCCCTTCTGGAGTTTAGCTTTTTTATCTATTTTTGGATCAAGTCTATAATGAAATCAGCAGCTAAGTGACACTTATAGAATCAAAACTGAGCATCAGTGAGCAGGTTATTGTTGAACAAGCGTTGCTTGATAGCAGAGAGGAGAAAATGAGGACTGCAGATGCTTGAGAGTTGAGTGTGTGGTGCTGGAAAAGCACAGCAGGTCAGGCAGCATCCGAGGAGCAGGAGAATTGACATTTCGAGCATAAGCCCTTCATCAAGAATGTGTACTGATAGCACTGTTGACAACTCCTTTCGTCACAGGACAGATGATGGAGAGTAGACTGACAGGATAATTGATTGGGTTGGATTTGTCCTGATTTTGAGTACAGGCCATACCTGGGCCATTTTACACATTGCCAAGTAAGTGCCAGTTTTCTAGCTGAGGTGTACAGCTTGACTATAGGGGCACAAAACATTCTGGAGCACAAGTCTTTTGTACTATTGCCAAAATGTTGTCAGGGCCCATAGTCTTTACAATATCCAATATCTTCAGCAATTTGGTCAAAGCAATAGCAATTGAGTGATATTTTATTATTTTCAAATTCTTGATATATTCTAATCTATAAAAGCAAATTTAGGTCAGTCACCTTGCAGTAATTTCTTAGCTTTGCTTTCATAATTAATAGAGTACCTGCCATTGCTTTATAAAGTAATTCTTTTTTCTGTTCAGTGTCTCCAAAGTGCTTATAATTATTTTTCTACACTTTAAAATATAGTGATTAGACATTCCTTCATAACCATGTTATTGATATTAATATATGCATTAGGTGCAGAAAATAGGGACAGTGTCAACAATAGCAGTTAAAAGTTTTATTTTTCAGAGTTCATTTGAAAAATTGCAGTGGTTCAAAGAAGGCAGAACATTAGGCAGCAAGTTTGGTAAATATGTCTTTCTTTCTCATTTTACTCCTTTACAATACAGGAGAAGTTTTTGATTACCTTGTTGCACATGGAAGAATGAAAGAAAAAGAAGCAAGGGCAAAGTTTAGACAGGTGAGTTGAGCAAAACGAAAGAAGAATTTGAGCTCCGTTCTTATGTTCAGTTGAATTGCAGTAGATTTCTTTATAAGTAATTGTCTGCATAACTAAATTGACAAATATATTTTTCTGTAGAGAAAAGCTTGTGATGATCTATTTATAATTTTTTAAAAAACTTTTCCATTCATTGCCTTGCCAAGTAGACTTTCTCTGTGTGAACCTATGTAGGAACATCACTGCATGCCTGATTCTATCATTTATTCAATGAATGCTGATGAAGGGCTCCTGCCCGAAACATCGATTCTCCTGCTCTTCGGTTTCTGCCTGACCGGCTGTGCTTTTCCAGCACCACACTCTCGACTCTGATCTCCAGCATCTGCAGTCCTCACTTTCTCCTCTCTCCTATACATTTCCTTGGATTGGCCAATGACATCTGTCAGCAACCTTGCTTATAATCAGTAAGCTCAGCACAAATTGGAGATCAAATTTAGGATATTCCAAATCTATCTAACCCAATACAAACCCCTCTGTTCACATCAACAATGACTAATCAATTGAGGGCTTTAATTGTACAATAACTGACCTACTATTTTAGACAATTTTATCGAATGGATATCAGAGCATTGGAAAAGACTAAAAAATAGATCAACAACTAAGGACAAGATCGCAGTCATGATAAAGTTCAAAATCATTTGTCAAATAAAAAAAGTTAATGAATCAAACAAAATTATTTAACATTTGAAAAGATTAATGGCTAGTAAGATAATTTATAACAGTCAATAAATTGGTCATGACATAAATTGAGTCTTAGTATTTAAAACTATATTACATGTACAAAACTGCATTAAGGAAGAGTTTTCTATATTAAGGATTATTAGAATATTGATTGCATTACTGAAAGTGGCTATTGAAACTGTCAATCTTAACATTTCAAAAAAGATGAAACACTTAGAGAATTTAAAGGAAACAGAGAAAGTACATGAAAATGGAAATAAAATATATTGTTTTGACATGGGAGCTTGTGCAGGCATAGTGGAATGTTGAAACTGCTCACTTTGTTTCCAGAATTGTTGTAGCTTTTTTTTTTATTTTGTTATGATTCACTGAGAATCAAGGCCCATTATTCTAAAGTTGTCATCAAAGTTAAAGATTTTTCTGGAAGTACACAAAATTCCCAATTTATCTACCTTTTGCACCCAGGTTGATAGAAAATACAGATCAATTGCTGTATTAAGAATTACCTTTTATTCCAAGTAAATAGACTTTAGCTACTGGTAAATGAATATGAACTGTTGGCACGTAACTCAACTCGTTTAATCTCCTTATAAAATCCCCCTTGCATCTGCACGCACACAAGAAAAAAGCATTGTGTTGTGGACGGACAGAAAACTAGGAAAATTGTTCAGTTGTCTCTGTTCATGGGATCTGCTTAGATGGTTCTCGTACTGATCAGGACACTGCTTTTCGTCTTTCTTATATGGATGTTTTCACTGGTTTGCAGGCAGCACGTGGGCTGGTTCACACTTTGGTCTCTGACTTATTTTTGAAAAGTCACAGCTTATAGACTTTTGATGGCTTTTATCATAGAATCGTACAGCATAGAAGAGGGCCTTCTGCCCATCATGTCTGTACTGCCAAAGCCACTTTTCCTACTGAGAACAGGCAGAGTTCCGGTGCTATTTGAAAGTTTGAAGGCTTCTCTCTGTCCTGTTCACAGCCCTAAGCTATTCGCTTACTTGAGAACCAATCACATTTTTTGGCATGCAGAAAGCCTTTGTCATTGGTCAGTGGGCTAATCACCAGTTATCAATAAGCTATTGTTGCTAAACAAAGCTCCATTTGTACACAATCCTTGGGGCTCCAGCTCATCTGCAAACTACACTTCTGACTACGACTGCAACCAGCGGTTGTGTAAACAGTGTTTACAATGAGACCCAGCAAAAATTGACTTGTCTGCAAAATGGACAGCAATCCTCAAACTGTACTTGGTTCTGAAACAGTTCTTTTCTCATTTAAGTCCACCATTAAAAATATAGAAAATGAAAATTAATAGTCCTTACAATTGTTGATTGGTTGTCTGATCAGATAATGAAAAGAATATGGCTCACATTCTGTGCTGGAATTTGCCCTGAAAGATGGGAATTTGGAGACAGAATTAATTTGGGACCTGCCTCCAATACCAACCTGTCAGGAAGTGGGATTTCCCGACGTTCGATCTGCTGTCCAATTTGGCCAGATCTGGAGCAAGCAAGTTATAAAGCTCATTCCCCTTCCCATCTTTAGTCCAGAAATATTGGCTTGAATTTTCTTATTGAATTAGCTGCAGATGTTGAGCTGTATTAGGAAGCTATCAAAATATATTTAGAATTAATTCAATAGTATTTAAAAATTTAAATGTGTTTACCCTTTTTCTTCCTCACCCATTTGGTTGTTCCATTCTGCATCTCCGTGTCCAAGGCCCATTGTAAATTATCAAAGCACCCCAAGAACCCATAAATCTCCTAAATGAGGACCTCAAGGTTGCAGATGTCTAAATTTAAAAGTAGCCAAAGGTTAGAATTAGAATTTGTTATTTAATTTAAATTATCCTTACATTACTGCAAAATGTGCTATACCATTTATTCAATTTCAATACTTTTACACATTTACAGTAAGATCTTTTACTCAACAGCTTGTCAGTTGGCAGCAATATAATTTTGGCAAATACATTGTTCAAAGCTCTATTCAATTTTCTAATTATAGTATGTCATATCTGACTCACCTTAATGAATGTAATAACACCCTTTTGTGACCCTTTTGTATAAATGTGGACACCAGAATAACTCTGCTTGGTCTGATGCTGACCCTCCGTATGCTGCTTGCTGTTTTTAGTTTGTCCTGTCAAATAGTTAGTATTTGGTGACAAGGTGGGATTGTGGATGTTCCTGTTTGAACAAATTTGGATTGGATAAGCTGCCAACAAGACAGTGGAGAACTGATTTTTTTTGGTTGAGAAAATAGTTTGCAAATTGGTGTTCAAGGCTGTTTGAGCGTGTGAATGGAATGACCTTTGTAGACTGCTGCATCATCAAATATTATTGGGAGACTGGACAAGTACAGTCCTGATGAGAATACTTGTAGAGTATCTCAGTGTTTCTCATTACAATAACACCCCAGATATTCCCAACAATCTGGCTGATAATCAGGCATGCTCACCAAGTATTTTTGAGTATTTAGTGGAAAGAGCCACCTGATTCAAAGATACAAAGCCATCCTATGAGATCAGAGGAACACCAGACCAGTTTACTGCAGGCCTCATTCAGTGTGAAGGGCATTAGTGCCAAAGTTGAACAGATTACTCCCATAGTGGTAGTGTAGGCAATTGTAAATTGGAACTGGAAAGTCATCTTCTCGATGATTTGCCAAATGTTGAGGATCAATTCATGATGTCGTCAGGAAACCAGATGTTTTCAAAATTAGATTTTATTTATACACTCATTGGACAAATATCTATGTGCAAGTAGAATTAGATGATGATTCAAAATCATTTTTGACTATTAATACCAACATGGATCCAGTTCAGTTTCTTAGGGCTGGTCATTTAGTGTTTCTTTAGCCCCCAGTATTTTTCAAAAGGCATTGAACCAAGTTTTGTAATAATTCAGGGAAGTAGTATGTTACTTATGGATGATGTTTCCTCTGGTCAAGGGGCCCAAAACCAAGAGCTCATAACTTCCAGATACTTGGTAGGCCATTTCAGATTGAAGAGAAGTGCGTTCACTCAGAACATGGTGAAAGTGTGGAATTCTCAACCACAGAAGGCTGTGGAAGCCATATCATTGAATATATTTAATAAAAAAGTTAATTTCAAGAGGTGTGGAGAGAGAGCAAGCAGGAATATGGCATTGAGGTAGAGGAATCATGTTGAATGGTGGATTGAGTTGAATGGCGAATTGGGTCAAATGGCCTACTGCTTCTGAATTCTATCTCTTGAGTTGGATGACATACTTATTTCAGTTCCAAATATGTCAATCCATGATGCCAAGAAACTGCAGATGCTGGAATCAGAAGTAGACAGGCAGGAGGCTGGAAGAACACAGCAGACCAGGCAGCATCAGGAGGTGGAGAAGTCACGTGTAACCCTTCTTCAGGATCCACGATGACAGGCTTAAAAAGATACCCAACATTTGGAGAAGTATGGCATCCAGATGAAGGCAGTCAAATGTGAAATGCTTCAAAATTCTGTCTGATATTTGGGTCACTGGGTGACCGAATTGATTTACAACCTACATAGAGTAAGATTCAAGTGGTATGAAATGCATGATACTTTCAGAATCTTTCTGAACTCCGATCTCTTTTGTGTCTGGTGAATTATAACACAAAGTTAATTGAAAATTTGGCAAACTCTTGTGGAAGGGTGTTCTGTGGATTTAGACAAAGGAATGTGAAAATGCATTCAAGTTTTGTAAAGTAAATTGGGAAGGCGATACGATGCTTGTACATTATGGAATGCCCAAAAAGGTTAAGCTGACATGTGATGTCTCTCCATATGAAGTAGATCTCTCCTGTGTTGAGTAATGGTGGGGAGAGACCAACTGCAATTTCTTCATGCTCCCTCAGTGTCAGTAAATGAATTTGTGTTCACTATGAAGAACTGTCTTTGGATTTTGGAGTAAGAAGATTTCATATGTGCTTGTATGGTCACAGCTTCATAATCAAAACTGGTCATTAACCATTGGTGACTACTTGAGTTTACAAGCTCCAGTACTCACTTCCGCTGCATCCCAAGT
The DNA here is from genome assembly GCF_004010195.1 of Chiloscyllium plagiosum. NCBI lineage: Eukaryota > Metazoa > Chordata > Chondrichthyes > Orectolobiformes > Hemiscylliidae > Chiloscyllium > Chiloscyllium plagiosum. The sequence goes on along the minus strand of NC_057718.1, from coordinate 39,749,359 downwards.
GGAGAAATGGGCTTTGGTTTAGTCTGCTTATAAGTATGGTCTGCCTTGAAAGGTGGATGTAACAGATTTCTTGCACTTCTGCTGAAGAAGTGTTATGAAAGGGAAGGAACAAAAGTTTGAGGAATGTAGTGTTCTTATCAAACTTTAACATTAAAGCTAAAATAGATGAATATGTCATTTAATTAATTGTAGGTCGATTAATTCACCAGTTTGCTCCTATATTCATCTATCATAACTATACCTAAAAGAAACTGACTAAGAAGTATTATGGGGAACCTGAAGACATTAAGAAAGTTACATTTTTTCTGTTGTTATAGATGCATCTTTTGTAATTAATTAAAGGATTTGTTACTGATCAGAGTTCTAATGGAGATTAATGTATTCTCATCATAGTATTAATGCAGCCTATAGTTTTATTGTCACCTCTTGTTTTTGTTTACTTATAAATTATAACGTGTTTATGTTTCTAGGAGGTGAAATAACTAATGTCTTGCACGTGTGGCAGAACAAAAGAGTAAAATTCTCGGCCAAAAATATCACCTTGAATTTGTCCTCAGATTTTTTAAAAAGGTTTTGGCATACATTCAGGATTTGAAACATAAATTTTATGGCTGCTATTCCACAAAGCTTAATGTTAAAGAGACTGCAGTATTGTATTTCTTCTGTTTGCCTTTTTAAATAAGTGAGATCCTGGTAAAGATTATTTTATTATTTAAAAATTACACCCTCATTATTCTACATTTTGGCCATCCACATTTTTACAGTCATTCTCTACATGTGCTTTCTTCACCTCAGAGGGTGGATTTATCCTTGTGCTGTAACTGAGCCAGATTTGCTAATTTTCATATTTGAAATAGCATATTACAAGAGACTGATCACACTGCATATACATATTGTAAATGTTGTTGAACTGTTCTGATTTTTGTTTCAGATTGTGTCGTCTGTTCAATACTGTCATCAGAAGTATATTGTACATAGGGATCTTAAGGTACTTGAAAGCGAAATATATTTTGTCTTTTCCTGTAGTTCTGCATTTTATGTCAATAGAATGATGTAGATTCAGGTTTTATTCATTAAACGGCTAAATAAATTTTGCAGAAATTCACAAAAGTAAATATGTGATGCTTCCTTTCTTTAGGCAGAGAATTTACTTCTTGATGCAGATATGAATATAAAAATTGCAGACTTTGGCTTTAGTAATGAATTTACAATTGGTAACAAATTAGACACATTCTGTGGAAGTCCACCATATGCTGCTCCAGAGCTTTTCCAAGGAAAGAAGTACGATGGCCCAGAAGTGGATGTTTGGAGTCTCGGTGTCATCCTTTACACTCTAGTTAGTGGCTCTTTGCCATTTGATGGCCAAAATTTAAAGGTAATCCTTTTAAAACATTTCATTTACAGTTTTTGTCTTCCATCACACATGACAAACCCGAAACAGGGTATTGGTAGGATATCTTGTTCTTGGGTCTCTTCTGCTGCTCTTGAGGCATATAAAAGTCAAAAATAATTTTCTAGCCCTCTAGTGTTTAGTTCTATTTTTCCTCCTTTTCATATTGGGAGATATTCCTTTATCCTCATCCTCTCTTCAGTGATCTTGCTAAGATTAAGAGCAAGAAGAATAAATGACTAAATGAGCTTGTGGCTGAACTGCAGACATTGAAACAGATTAGGAAGGGGGAAAGTTACTTGGATTCTATACTAGGAGGCAGTGACGTTACTTAGGGTTTGGTCATCTGATCATTGGGACGGAAGGATGTGACTGAGAATGAGGCAGGTAAGGAGACCCAAGGGCAGGAGCACAGGAAGCTCAGTTTTTGTAATTGTCCAGCAGGTTTGACGTTCTTTCAGTTTGTCTGGATGCGAGTGAGGCTGCAGGGTGGATCCGCTAACTGACCATAGTACAGGAAGACAATCTAGAAGAAGGAGTAAGAAGGAATGCAGTAGTAGTAGGGGACAATGTAATGAGGGGAATCAACATCATTCTCAGAAATAAGTCCAGATGGCATGCCCAGCATCAGCATTCAGGACATCTTCCGAGGGCTGGAGAGGAACGTGCAGTTGCAAGGGGAGGATATAGTCATTGTGATCCGTAAAGGAAGAAATAAAAAAAACTTGTCAGAAAGGCAAAGTGATAACATGGACAATTTTAATCTACACTAAGCATGGAATTGTCAAATAGAGCAAAGGTACCAAGCTGATTGGTTCATGGAATGTTTTTGAACGTCATGTTCTGGAGCTATACTTGACCTGGTGTTGTGCAATGGAAAGGGATTAATTAATAATCACATATTGAAGATTCCACAGTGATTATTGGTCACAATATGATTTGAATTTCACATTCAGCTTGAAGGAGAGAGACCGAGACTGTTTTTTGTCTGAGATTGTTTTTTTAAAATTTAAATAAAGGGGAGCTATGAGGCCATGAAAGCAGAGCCATCGAAAGTGAATATGCTGAAGGTTAAAAGTTAGGTTAATATAAATACTATGCAGACATTAAAGTGGATATTTCTGAATCATTAAATTGCCATGAGTAAGAAAACGTCCAAGGAACAGGCTAACCATCTGTAGTTAACCAGACATATTAAGAATGATATCATGCTAACATAAGAAAAAAATATATAATTATGCAGAGAGGTGGCAGGTCAGAAGATTGGTCAGAATACAAAAAAAAACAGAGAATTACCAAAAACAAGGAAAACATTGTAGTAGAAGAGAAAGCTGGCCAGAAATATAAAAACAGATAAATACTGGAAAAAGAAAAGAATTAACAAAATGTGCATTGGTCCTGTAGAAAATAAGACTACATTATTAATCCTGGAAAGTAAGTAAATGGCAGAAGAATTGAGCAAGAACTTTGCATCCGTCTTCATTACAGCAGGTTCAAATAACATCCCAGAAGCAGTGTTAAATCAGGAAACAATAGAGCAGGAGGAACTCAAGAAAATCACAATCAGCTGAGAAGTGATACTGAGTAAATTGTTGGTGCTGAGGGTGCCAAGTGCCAAGATTTCATCCTGAGGTCTAAAAATTGAAGTGGTTGGTGAGATAATTGGTGTTATTCATTGGTTTTAATTTTCTAAAACTCCCTTGATTCTGGGATGGTCCCACTAGATTGGAAAATAGTGATTGAACTCATTTACTCAAAGACGAGAGAATTAGAAAAAAGAAAATTACAGGCCAGTTAGCTTGACATCTGTCACAGGAACAATGTTAGAAGCTATTTTTAAAGATGTTCTAGTGGGGAAAAGTTCAACGTAGACGGGCAGAGTCAACACAGTTTTGTGCAAGGGAAATGTGTTTTATCAATCTTTGATGAAGAAACACATAGATGGATAAAGGAGAACTGGTGACTGTGTTGTGCATCCAGAAGATGTTTGATAAGGTGCCACATTAAAGGTTACTTTGGGAAATAAACGCTAATGGTGTGGAAGATTGTTTGCCTAACAGAAAGCAAGAATGTAGGCATTTCAGGTTGACCAGATCTCATGAGTGGTGTGGCATATGGATCGGTGCTGGGACCTCAATTGTTTACAATTTATAAATGATTTAGATGAAAGGATGGAAGGTCTGGTTTTTGCTGGTAATTTGTAGTTAATAGACAAAGATAGATAGAAATGTAAATTGTGAAGAGGATGTATGGAGGCTACAAAAAGAGAGGTTAAGTGAGTTGGCAAAGATGAAGCAAATGAAGTATAATGTGAGAAAGTGTACAATTGTCCATTTTGGCAAAAAGAATAAAAAGAAACATATTATCTAAACGGTGAAAGATTGCAGAGCTCCAGGTGGAGAGATATCACAAAAGGTTCATGTGCAGGTGGAGCAAGTAATTAGAGAAGCTACAAGTCATATCAGCTTCTGAGGGGTTTTTGCAGGGTAGGTGTGAGAGGATGGAGAATCTCGAGGGGGTCACACATTGAAACAGATGAGATAAAGCTTTTTCTCTGTGGATTATGAGTCTTTAGAGTCACTTTCTGAAAACATGGAGGAAGCAGAATGAATGTTGTTAAGCCAATGTTCGATTCTTGTCAAATAAAGGGGTAAAAGGTTATGGGAGTAAGTGGGATAGGATTTGAATTACAAATAGATCAGCCATTATCTTGTTGAATGGCAAAACAGGTTTGAGAGGCTGATTAGCTTATTTCTGCACCTAAATGCTATGTTCATGTGACTGCACCATTCAGTAGGCAAATGTTAAATCAGCCAGACTATGGCAAAAGTTCTGAAATTTTACTAGTTAACATTTTAGAGAAACTTGTCAATCAGTAGTGTTTTTTTAAAATGTGGATGTCATCAGCAAAGGACCAAATTTAATAGAAAGCTTATATTGTTGGGATTTTTTTTCCTTTTCAATTTTACTGCGAACATCTTTTCATGAGGAAATTTTGCTGACTTGCTGAATAGGGTGCTCTTAAAGAGAGGCATTGATTGTGGATCCACTGGTACTTCCAATCAATCAAATCTAGCATTTTTTCAAAAGCAGGCACCAGTGCAGAAACTGCTGTTGTGAAATGTAAAACTGAACAGCAGAACCTTTGGATGTAGTCTGCAGTAGCTGATCTTGCAACTAGCACCTCGTTATTTTACATGTGGTACTGCATTTAATAATACTCAGTATCCTCCTGACCCCACCTCCCTGCATGCAGTGGGAGAGAGAGGTTAAAATGTAAAAGAAGGAACAAAACCCTTCCTCTGCATTCGCACTCCATTACTGTTTTTGTAGCGTGGGAGTGTTGCATCTTAGAGAGATGGCTCATTTTCTGAGACCATCCATTGGCTTACCATCGTGCAACTGGGGGCCTTAATTTAAATTTAACAGTTGTTGCGTGGGTTTCCCAGAGATTGGAAAATCCACTTATAGTTGGAGGAAGGTTCTGCCCAGTCTAGAAGATTAGCGCCTCTGTTAAAATTCTGTAAGTTTCTGTTGACTGATTGTTATGTTTGTTGGATTGCAGCACTCGAGCTGTCTAACTTGATTAAGTTTTATTTAAAAGGGTTGAAGGAGAGTGCATTCCTTGTTGACCAGGAGGAGCAAGAATGTTCCTCAGACCTCCAAGGAAGACCTCAGCCTCTCACCTGCCAATCATGGAATCTCCTCCCTCTAAATGAATGAACTCTTCCCTCCCACCCATTTTGCCAAACCCCAGTTTCTAGCTCCCCCTCCTTCCCTGCCACCAACATCAGCATCCTTTACTCCCTTCTGCAATCAATCCCTCAGTTCTGGCTCCTTCCCTTCTGCAACTAGCAACGTCCACATCAACTTCCAAATTGCAACCCCCAAAAAAACCCAAAGGCCTGATCTGATCTCTCCATTAATATCAAGAATTAATAAGAGCCAAAAATATTTAAAATCAATATTTTTTATACCGTACTGGTAGGAAACACATTGCTTTGAATTTAGCTTTCCGTGGCCCCTCTTAGATAAAACGAAAAGCATAAGGATGCATTTATTTTTCGTTCGTTGTACAGTCCTAGACTCTTACCATTGCAACTTGAATGCTTTTATCATTTTTGACTCGAAAGGACATGAATTACCTTTTCATCAAGTGTGTATGCTTACTTCAAATCTGCATTCTATGAAATCTTCATATATCCCAAAAACATTGAATTTTCTGTTACACTGTTGGGATTTTAGAAAATTGCAGGACCTGATCTAATTCTGTCTTGTACAATGCACATATCTTTTTCTTCCCCCTTTATTTCAGGAACTGAGGGAAAGAGTTTTGCGAGGCAAGTACCGAATTCCTTTTTATATGTCAACTGACTGTGAAAACTTGCTCAAAAAACTCCTGGTATTAAATCCTGCTAAACGAGGCAGTCTGGAAGTAAGTGAGATCCTTTAGCAGACTTTATTTAAAAAGAAAACAATTTATATCAAACTTGAGGCTTCACACCCTCCCACACCCCAGCTGTATTTGAAATTCATTGACATGAGATTTTTATCAAACAGCAAATCATGAAGGACCGATGGATGAATGTTGGTTTTGAGGAGGAGGAACTAAAACCGTACAGTGAACCAGAGCCTGACTATACTGATCCCAAAAGGATAGGTAAGCCTGTTCATATTCGGTGTGTGACCAACCTGAGCTTGATTGTGCCGATGCTCTGACATATGTCAACATTTGATTGGATCTTCCAAGGAAGGGAATCATCATTGGATTGCTGCCCTTTTGGGCTATTCCCAACTCAATGCTGCTCTGCATTTCTTGCTGCATTTTCCAAGCACAGCTTTACCAGAAATGCGGAGTACGATGTCCTTCAGAAAATTCCGTCACGATGGAGTAGGGTCGGTGCTGTCAAAGAGGATTTGCCCTCCTTTTATGGCACCAGCTGCCACATAAGTTTAAAAGACCAGTTTTGAATGGAGGTGAATGGATAGGGTCGCTAAGGTTGGTGAGATGCTGTTTGGGAGGGTGAGGCGACTGGAGGTGAATGAGATGGTAGTCCAGGGGATCAGAGTGTGATTTGAGGTTTCAGTTCTGGAATTGACTAGGGTTTATACACACCTTTTTTTGTTCTGTCTGACGTTTCTTGGGTAACTGTTCACTTAACTATTTCAAAATGATTCAATGATTCTGATAGAGGTGGAGACATTCACAGAGAATCTTGGAAACCAGGGTAATTCATAGATTTGTAGAATCTCTCCAGTGTGGAAACAAGTCCACATCAACCCTCCAAAGAGCAACCCACCCAGACCCATTCCCCTACCCTATTAACCCAGTTTTATGCCTGAATAGTGCACTTAACCTACACATCCCTGAACACTATGGGCAATTTAGCATGGCCAATTCACCTAACCTGCACATCTTTGGATTGTGGGAGGAAACTGGAACACCCAGTCGAAACCCATGCGGACACTGGGAGAATGTTCAAACTTCACACAGGCAGTCACCTGAGGCTGGAATCAAACCAGGTCCCTGGCGCTGTGAGGCAGCAGTGCTAACCACTGAGCCACCATGCCGTCCCCCAATTGCCCACCGGAAATGAAGATTCCCATGCTGTCAGTGCAATAGGACTTCCAACAGGTCCTGACATGCGATTTCAGTTATATATTTGGTTTCTGTTTAATTATCTATATGTTGTTTGGTCAATGACCCCTTCCTATTATTCTCCTGGGAAAAAAAAGCTCCTATCCCGTGGCTAATGGAGCTTCCACTGTGACCAGGAATGTAATTTGCTGGATTGAGGATGTTTGATGATATTGCATGTACAGAAAATGTAACGTTTTCACATTGTAAGTTTTGCATTGATATTTACAGAAACAATGGTCACTATGGGCTTCCCGAGAGAAGAAATCACTGAATCCCTAGTGGGGCAGAAGTATGATGAAGTCATGGCTTGTTACCTATTATTAGGCAGGAAACCACCTGAGGCAAGCTTCATAATATTTTCTTAAAATTTGAAAAATTTGGTTGCATATAAAGTGTTTCAGTATGTTTATACACATGGAGTCAGGTACTCCCATAGCCTGTCCCATGGCTTAGTAGCCAAAGTTGTTTTCTCTGCTGCATTGGTTGCAGCATTATATTTTCTGTTGCAGAATGCCATAGAAAGGCTGATTTCAGTACAAACTTGTGACAATTGCTACAGAATCCCTGTGAATTCCCCAGGGGAGGCATTGTGCATGCCAAGGTGAGCATGGCCAATACCCCTAACCACTCCCATACCCACCACCTCACCTCTGGGAGTCATTGTAATATATTAAGGCATTAATAGAAGCAATCTTCTTATGCACACTGATTGTCTCCTTATCAATGCCTCATATGTACCTGGTTATATTCAACCTAGTTTTGTAAAATGATGGCCATAAATTCTACTACCTTTTCATGAATTCTCAACTGATTTACTAATGTCCTTCAGAGACAGAAGACTGCCTTTTCATTTCCTGGCCTATGTATGATTTCATTCCAAGTGTCAGCGGAAATGGTCACCGCTGAATCAGAAACTCGGGGTCAAATTCCACTCCAGAGACTTTGAGCGTAGAAACGAGGTTGACCCTAACGTGCTGCATTATTAGTGCTGTGTTTATATGATGAGTCACACAAATGAGACCCAGTCTTCCTTCTCAGATGGACATAAAAGGTCTTAGGATAGTACTTGAAGAGGAACAGGAGCTTTATCATGGTGTTTTGATCAAAGTTTAATTTTAAACCACTATCCATCAACCACCACCGCTAAAAGCAAATGTACCTCATTACAATTTATGGGACCTTTTGCTGTCTTGTTTTCTTATGCCAGTACAGTGATAGCACTGAAACTTTATCACCTTTTATAAAAATACCGAGCATTTACTCATACACACACTATTTGGAAATGAATAATTTTTTTCATCAATATGATATTGCAGTAGATGTGGAGGGCAGACGATGTGACTGATAAGTGTATGTTTTCTCACTTTTTCTCCTGGTTCAGTGGCTCAGAATAGTTGAAGCAATGGTAAACTGAGTAAAATAAGAGATTTAGAAGTTCAAGAATTATTTCTAATGACTATTTTTCTAACCTTCCAGTTTGAAGGCAGCGAATCTGTATCCAGTAGTAACCTGTGTCATAGGTCTCGACCCAATAGTGACCTCAACAACAGTTCCACGCAGTCTCCGGCACATTCGAAGGTCCAGCGCAGTATATCAGCGAATCAGAAACAGCGGCGGTTTAGTGATCATGGTGGGGATGACATTCAAACACGTAAAGTAATATTGCACATTTCAACTTTGAGTGTGCAGTGCTGCAGTGAGCCGTACTGGGCCTAACTGCTATATTATGAAAAAAAGAGTTGATTTGGTTCACTTGTTTGTCTCAAAGCACTTTGCACTGTCTTTCTGCCAGGTTTATTTGTTTTGTGTTTTTATACCCAGCTTACATTGAAAAACTAGCATTTGATGTTTTCACCGAGTTAACACCCAAAATTATCTCTGTACTACTTACTCATTTAGTATTCTGTTCCATTACTGTTTCATAAATCTAACAGATTTACCCTTGATTGATTCTGAACAGATAAAACTTACTAATGATTACAATGCATAAGCATTTAGGTACATGTTAATAGAATTGTTGAATCGCTACAGTGCAGAACATTTAATTAGCCCACATCACTTAAAAATGAAGATCCAAAGTGGAGGCTCATATCTTGGTCAGTCATTTAACACTTCATTCCATAACGCTTCTGTTCTTGGAAGAAAATATGTCAACAATGTTGTAGAAAACTGCATTCTCTTTTCCTCAATATCATAGCATGGAAGCAGGCCATTTGGCCCATCAAGTCCATTCTGACCCAGCATGCATCCCATGCTGTCCCTGTAACCCTGCATTTTCCCATGGCTAATTCACCTAGCCGAGATGAAAGTGAGGACTGCAGATGCTATGCTACGTAGTACAGTCCACCTTCTGTAGTTACACCGACACCACTCCCCACCTCTTCCTTCGCTACATTGATAACTGCATCGGCGCCACCTCGTGCTCCCACGAGGAGGTTGAGCAGTTCATCAACTTCGCCAACACATTCCACCCCGAGCATAAATTCACCTGGACCATCTCAGACACCTCCCTCCCTTTCCTGGACCCCTCCATCTCCATCAACGACGAAACCCACTGACTCCCACAGCTACCTGGATTACACCTCCTCCCACCCTACCTCCTGCAAAAATGCTTTCCCTTATACACAATTCCTCTGCCTCCGCCATATCTGCTCTCAGGAGGACATGTTCCACCACAAAACACACTAATTAAAGACTGTAATGTCCCCTCCCACATGGTTAAAGATGCCCTCCAATGCATCTCATCCACGTCCCTCACCCTCCAACTGTAACAAGGACAGAACCCCCCCAGTCCTCACCTTCCATCCCACCATACCTTCCACTCCACCTCCGCATAAGTCGCATCATCCACCGACATTTCCCTCCCCACCCCTACCGGCTTTCCGTAAAGACCATTCCCTCAGCGATTACCTCGTCAGGTTCATGGTCCCCCCCCAAAAACCCACCCTCCCCTCCCTCCTCTCCCAGCACCTTCCCCTGCCACCACAGGTGTGCCCACATCTCCCTCCTCACTTCCGTCCAAGGCCCTCACCTCCATCCAAGGTCCCAGAGGAGCCTTCCATATCCATCAGAGTTTCACCTGCACTTCCACAAATGTCATTTATTGTATCCATTGCTCCCGATGCAGTCTCCTCTACACTGGGGAGACCGGACGCCTTCTCGCAGAGCGTTTTAGGGAACATCTCCGGGACATCCGCACCAATTAACCCCACCGTCCCATGGCCGACCACTTCAACTCCCCCTCCCACTCTACCGAGGACATGCAGGTCCTGGGCCTCCTCCATCGCCACTCCCTCACCACCCAACACCTGGAGGAAGAACGCCTCATCTTCCGCCTCAGAACACTTCAACCCCAGGGCATCAATGTGGACTTCGCCAGTTTCCTCATTTCCCATCCCCCCCACCTTACCCCAGTTCCAACCTTCCAGCTCACCACCATCCTCATGACCTGTCCTACCTGTCAATCTTCCTTCCTACCTATCCGCTCCAGCCTCCTCTCTGACCTATCACCTTTATCCCCACCTCCATCCACTATTGCACTCTTTGCTATCTTCTCCCCTGCCCCACACCCCTCCCCTATATCTCTCCACCTCGGAGGCTCCCAGCCTCATTCCTGAAGAAGGGCTCCTGTCTGAAATGTTGATTTTCCTGCTCCTCGGATGCTGCCTGACTTGCTGTGCTTTTCCAGCACCATTCTAATCTTGACTCTCATTCACCTAACCTCCATATCCCTGGACACTATGGGCAGTTTAGCACTGCTAAACCACCTAATCTGCACATCTTTGGACTGTGGGAGGAAACTGGAGGAAAAAGAGGAAAACCACACAGACACAGGGAGAATACAAACTCCACACAGTCGCCCAAGAGTGGAATCGTACCTGGGTCCCTGGCACTGTGAGGCAGCAGTGCTAACTACTGAGCCACTGTGGCACCCCAAATGTTTGATAGTTACTTAATGCAAAGAGACAGTTGCTGCTACAGGTTCAACATTTTTTGCAGAGTTTTTTTGCAAGTTTTAAATTGCACAAATCTCCAGACCAAATAGGAAAGATATTGTGAAACTTGAAAGGGTTCAGAAAAGATTTACAAGGGTGTTGCCAGGGTTAGAGGGTTTGAGCTGTAGGGAGAGGCTGAATAGGCTGGGGCTGTTTTCCCTGGAGTGTCAGAGGCTGAGGGGTGACTTTATAGAGGCTTATAAAATCATGGATAGAGTGAATAGACAAAGTCTTTTCCCCAGGGAAGGGGAGTCTAAAACTGGAGGGCATAGGATGAAGATGAGAGGGTAAGTATTTAGAAGGGGTCGAATTGGTAACATTTTCATCCAGAGGGTGGCGTGTGTTTGGAATGAGCTGTCAGAGGAGGTGGTGGTGGCTAGTACAATGACAACATTTAAAAGGCATCTGGATGGGTACATGAATAGGAAGGGTTTAAAGGGATATGGACCAAGTGCTCACAAATGGGACTAGATTAGTTTAGGATATCTGGTCAGCATGGATGAGGTGGACTGAAGGGTCTTTTTCCATGTTGTATGATTCTAAATTGAATCCTTCATATAAAATTTCATTTATTTTGTCGACCTACATGAGGAAAAAGCAAATTAGAAAAGTTCTATCTTAAAATACACATCAAGATGGTTTTGATGAAATATTGTTAATCAATACTTACCCTTTTGTGTAATTTCAGCAAAGTTAGCTTTTAGACAAATGTTACCTCAGTCAACACAATCCTTATTAGAATGTGTGCCAGACATTGCAAACGTTCATTTTTTTGACACAGACCTGTCATTTGAAACTTCAAAATGCACAGCAGATCATTTTGCAATTGGTAGAGATGTTCAAACATCAGCCTCAATTTCATCTTTCCTCTCATACTGGCTGTTCTGTATTTTCTGATTTCTAACATTCATAAGTTATTTTACATGTCCTTTTTAAATTGATTTGAAGGTTTACTTGATGACTTGTGCTGTGAAAGTTATTGACATGTTAAGATGCTGGAAGTGATCATTATCCTTTTGCTGGTGATTTCTTAGCCTCCTGTTTCTAAGAAAGAACTTGCTTTACAAATATAAAATACCATTCTGATATCCAAGGCAGGTCTTAGCCATTTTAGCATTTTCTTAGTTATTATTTTCTCAGCACTAATGTGTAAGTTAAATTGGATACAGACAAGTCCCAGATTTCTATAGAACATAGAACATAGAAGAATACAGCGCGGTACAGCCTCTTCGGCCCTCGATGTTGCGCCGATCCAAGCCCACCTAACCTACACTAGCCCACTATCCTCCATATGCCTATCCAATGCCCGCTTAAATGCCCATAAAGAGGGAGAGTCCACCACTGCTACTGGCAGGGCATTCCATGAACTCACGACTCGCTGTGTAAAGAATCTACCCCTAACATCTGTCCTATACCTACACCCCCTTAATTTAAAGCTATACCCCCTTGTAATAGCTGACTCCATACGTGGAAAGATTCTCACTGTCGACCCTATCTAAACCCCTAATCATCTTGTACACCTCTATCAAGTCACCCCTAAACCTTCTTTTCTCCAATGAAAACAACCCCAAGTGCCTCAGCCTTTCCTCATACGATCTTCCTACCATACCAGGCAACATCCTGGTAAACCTCCTCTGCACCCGTTCCCCGTTCCAGCCTTCCTATAGTATGGCGACCAAAACTGCACACAATACTCCAGATGCGGCCGCACCAGAGTCTTATACAACTTATACAACACCTCAAGGCTCCGGAACT
>NC_057718.1:39731184-39733772 GCF_004010195.1 Chiloscyllium plagiosum | reverse complement strand
AATCCCTCCCTCCTGCACCATCTCTGTAGCCACGCATTTAACTGTTCTCTATCACGTGGCACGGGTAACAAACCAGAGACAACAACTCTGTTTGTTCTAACTTTGAGCTTCCAACCTAGCTCCCTGAAAGCCTGCCTAACATCCTCAGCGCTCCTCCTACCTATGTCATTGGTGCCACTTGTTGTGGATGTCGGATTTCCTTCAACTAAGAAATAGGAACAGGAGTAGACCATTCGGATCCTTGAACCTGCTCTGCTGTTCAATAGGATCATGGCTGATTTGATAATCCTCACATCCATTTTCTGCCCTTTCTTTTTAACTCTTTATTCCCATAATGATCAAGAATCTATCTCAGCCTTAGATGTACACAAGGACTCTGCCTGCACAGTTCTCTGTGGCAAGCAGTTCTAAAGATTCTCAACCCTGTGAGAGAAGAAAGTCCTCCTCATCTCCATCTTAAAAATGGAGCTCTTTTGTTCTGAGACTACGCCTTCAGGTCCTAGACTCTTCCATGGGAGGAAACATCGTATCAGCATTTACCCTGTCAAACCCCTTAAGAGTCCTATATGTTTTCAATGAGATCATTTCACTTCATTTTTCTAAATGCAAATGAGAATTGTCCCAACCTTTTTAACCTTTGCTCATAAGACAATCCTTCCATACCAGGACTTTTTAAAAAAGGTCCAAGTGTGCCTTCATGGAAATGCCTCTGATAAAAAATGATATCTTTCCTTTACTAAGGGGATCAAAATTGCTCTCAGTACACTTGTTCAACTGCTCTTGTACAGTTGCAATAAGACTTCCTTCTCTTATACTCCATACTCTTTGAATTAAGGCCCAACATTGCATGAGCCTTTCTGATTTCTGCTGCACCTGAGTGCTATACAGAGGAACCTCGATTATCCGAACGAGATGGGCAGGCACTATTTCATTCGGATAATCGATTATTCGGATAATCGATTTTAGCTATAACGAGGAAGCCATACTGATCTAATGCTGTGCTCTACCGGAGAATTTGTTTAAATCTATCACTTGAATGAGTTTGTCATTTAAACAAACCAATCTTTGCAGTCTGTGAATTACAGGTTAAAATGAGAAGAACTAAACCCTTACCATGAAATCCCAGCATTAAACAAGTTCCCGAACAGCTTCTACGATTTCAAGACATTTACAGTATCACTTTCCGGGAACTCAGTCTCGCGGTAGAAAGATAGAAGCCCCACCTCATGCATGTGCTTATGTTCTTGTCCTTTTGTTTTAAATGAACGGCCCGGTAACGTGCCGGGAATACTGTACCTGTACTGTAAAACACTTACTCTTGCAAAGAGCTGTATAACAACCCTTACTTAAAAAATATCCATTTGCTGCTGCTTGAGGTGCTTATGTTTCTTTGTTTTTGCCGGCATTTTCACATCTTCTTCAGTTTAGGTAAATCAAATACAGTACGTTTACCTCTTTGATGATTTGGATAATCGAGGTCCCTCTGTACTAGCTTTCTGTGTTTTGTGCACAAATGCTGTTTATGCTGCAGCTTTCTGCCATTTTTCTCTATTTCAGTAATGCTCTTCTTCCTTCCAAAATGAACAAATTCAATATTCCCACATTATACGGCATTTGCCAACTTCTGGCCCATTTACTTAACCTATCAATGTCTCTCTGTGAACTATTTGTATCCCTCTCGCAACTTGCCTTTCCATCTATTTTTGTGTCATCTGCAAATTTGGCTTCAGTACATTTGCCTCATTCTAATTGTGAATTTTATCTTCGGTCACTGAATCAACAAAAGAAACACGTTAATTTCCGCCAAGATGTTTTTAATTATCTTTTATGAATTTCATGATTTTTAAAAGAAAAGTTTATTTTGAGAAGTAACACCCTAATTAAATCCCAGAAGCTAGTATATTAGAATTAATATTACTTGAATGAGTACCAGGACTTTTTGTTTTAAAGATCAAACCCTGAAAATATGAGATAGGGTTGGGGGAGGGGTGGGGGGGGAGATGTGGAGAGACAACTCTTGGAAATCCGTGAAGCAATCCCTCAGAAAGATATGTTAATGCTCGTGTCATGTGTGCAATTTAGAACATAGAAGAATACAGTGCAGTACAGGCCCTTTGGCCCTCGATGTTGCGCCGATCCAAGCCCACCTAACCTACACTAGCCCACTATCCTCCATATGCCTATCCAATGCCCGCTTAAATGCCCATAAAGAAGGAGAGCTGAAAATGTGTTGCTGGAGCAGCACAGCAGGTCAGGCAGCATCCAAGGAACAGGAGAATCGACGTTTCGGGCATAAGCCCTTCTTCAGGAATCTGATTCCTGAAGAAGGGCTTATGCCCAAAACATCGATTCTCCTGTTCCTTGGATGCTGCCTGACCTGCTGCGCTGTTCCAGCAACACGTTTTCAGCTCTGATCTCCAGCATCTGCAGACTTCACTTTATCCATAAAGAGGGAGAGTCCACCACTGCTACTAGCCCACTATCCTCCATATGCCTATCCAATGCCCGTTTAAATGCCCATATAGAGGGAGAGTCCACCACTGCTACTGGCAGGGCATTCCATGAACTCACGACTCGCTGAGTAAACA
>NC_057718.1:39713744-39731091 GCF_004010195.1 Chiloscyllium plagiosum | reverse complement strand
GAACTCAATTCCTCTACCAATAAAAGCCAGTACGCCATATGCCTTCTTCACCGCACTATTTACATGGGTGGCAACTTTCTTTCTCAGTTGGTTGTTGTCCTGCTACATATTTTTAATAGTTTTGTCAGATGATTGAATTCAGCTTTAATATATGGAAATATATTTTGTTCTTGCCTGTTACCTCTGACTCATGCACAAAGTGTCCGTTGACAACAGAGAGAGTAGCTTTGTAAAAAGAGAAGTTCAACAGTGATAATTGACGAGCACAGTTTTAGTTAATTATACTAGTTGTAAGCTTCATAAGGATATCAAGAGTTTAATGCTTTTATCACAATGTGACAGTGTAGTATTTTCATCTGTCCATCATCTATTTTAAATCATCCTTTCGCATCCAAGGTGATGTGAAGAGATCAAATCAAGTTAGGTTTGTAATCTTTATCTACTGCTGCATGCTTCTGATAATTATGCTGTCAAGTGTCTGGCCATGGTGAATTAGATGCACCTTTAAATAGGTTCAGCTGAAAAGGAATAACATGTTCAGCTGAAAAGGACATGAAATTTTGCACAACTGGAGTCAAGTAAGTTTGTTTGATTTTGTCCTTTTTATTTCTCTGTCATGCAGCTGGTCCATCAATACCACCTGCTGTCTCGTACACTAAGCGAGCCCAAGCAAACAGTGTGGAAAACGAACAGAAGGAAGACTGGGACAAAGACATGGTTCGAAAATTAAGTAGCACCACTGTAACTTCCAAAGGAGATGTGCCCGCAAGCCCACTGGCGGGTCTCGACAGAAAAAAATCCACCACTGGACCTAGTGTAAGCAGCAATTTGATTCACCTGTTTGTTTTGATTCTAAGTGTTTAGGTCAGTGATGCTTTTCTGTGTTTTTAATGAGGAGATCACACACAGGATTAAGCAAGCTCGATCTGTAAATTTGAAATGCAAGTTAAAGTGCTTCTTGCATGCTCATTGTATGTTTTGGCAATATTGCAGGCCATTTGATTTAAAATTGTGAGATTTTTGTTCCTGTAAATTCCTCATTGCCTCGAAATGTCGCTCCAACCGATCCATTCGAACTAATAGGATTCTTTCCATGGAGAGTGATTGGAATGTGGAGTGGGCTGCTGTACAAAAGTATGCATTGTTTTTCAGAAGAATTGCATAAATGTCTTTAGGAGGAGGTAAGCTGTATACACAAAGGGTAAAAGAATAAAAGACTTACAGTTGGCATTAGATAAAGTAGGATGAGAGGAGTCTTATGTGAAACATAAACAGCAGCATAGACCAGTTGAGCCAAAAGGACTGTATCTGTGTTGTAAACTAAGCAGTTCCATGTGGAAAGCACAAGGTCAGTATCCAGAGGTTGACAAAGTATCAAAAAGAAGCACTGTTGCTGAAAAGCGAATGTTCATTGAAATCTCGCTGAATATTTAAAAAGTGCAGTAGAACCGCAAAACATGAAAAAAATCAGTATAACAACAGATAAAACAAAAAAGAATAAAAGCAATACAACACTCGCACACCAGAAATGAAGACGAGTTCAAAAGATGGGCAGAACTTTAAATAACTGCTTAGTCACGCCACTTCAACCCAGCTTCCAGATGTCACGCGCAGAAAAGTCTTCCCAGGAAATACAAACAAACCTGGCTGAGAAAAATTAAGGAAACTTTGAAGAAAAGTAGCACAATTGGAAGCATGGATATGAAGTTATCAAGATTTGCAAGAACCAGAGCAGCATCATTCCGTGGTCATTACCAGTGAATGTGTTAAATAGAATTGCACATGAGAAACTAAAGACAGAACTTGACAAATGGTTACAAGACAAGCAGGCTGGTTTTCAAACAGCTAGATCTTGCATGGACTGTATAACTACAGTATACATTATCTTGTCACTGTTTTCGCCAAAAGGCCTTGTGGAAATTGATGTAACATGGAATACTGGAGAAATGTTTTGGCATGAAAGCCAAAACCATAGCAAACTCCATCTGGTAAGGGGACACACCTTTGAAAAAAGACTCACTCATCTTCCGTGCCAAAGATCCCATGATCCTTATGATCTATTATCTTTAAAAATTTGAGTTACTCGTCAATGATGGTGTAGTTGTTTGTGAATGTGTTAGAGCTCTAATTTTTAAACTTCTATCATAATTGTAGGATACATGTGTTTGCCACTTGAATCCTGACAATATCCTGGTTAACTAGAAGCAAATGCAGCCTCCTTAGGTATTGGTGCAACAATCACATTGTGCCTATTCTCAAGTTGTATATTATATATCGTGTGAGAACCCCTTCAAGGCGCGCGAAGAATCGCTAATTAATCTCCTTCTGGACCTTGTTGAGTGTGAGATCCTTTGGTAGCAGGCAATGACTTGTCCAATTAGAATTCATCACCTGGACTAGACCTAGTGGGGCCGTTGCGGCACAGTGGGAGTGTCCTGCTCCTTGACCAGGAGGACCATGTTCAAAGGTGTGGAATAAGATCTCTAAACAGGTTGCTTAGGAAAAATAAGTTAATTTTTTTTTAAATTTCAAAATTAGAGAGGCTCCTGTAGCACAATGGTAGTGCCCCTGCCCTGGACTAGAAGGCCTGAGTTCAGTTACCACCTACTCCAGAGGTATGCAATAACATCTCTGAATAGGATTTAAAAATAAAAACAGACCCAGAGGGGCTTTTGTCACACTGTAGTAGTGTCTCTACCCCTGGACTGGTAAGCCAGCACCCTACCTGCTCCACAGGAGTGTAATAACATCTGAGCAGGTTGATGAGAAAAAGTGGTTAAATTAAAAAATACTTATAATAGCCCCGCTGGGTTTGCTTTATGGTGCAGTGGTAGTGTCCCTGTCTTTAAGTCAGGAGGCCCGTGTTCAAGTCCCACCTGTTGCAGAGGTATGTAATAACATCTCTGAACAGGTTGATTAAAAAATATTTTTTAAAAGGTAAAGCAGACCCAGTGGTTACGTTAATTCCCGGGTGTCCTTGGAGAGCAAGGATGTAGTGTCCATCAATGCTCTCAAAATCTTTAGAGAGAGCTGGGCACTATGGAGGATAGAGTGCTTTATTTCCTCCTCCAACTCTGTTTTTATTTAGTCGCCTTCCTGCTTGCCTTATTCTCCACTGCCCCCTCCTTAATAATTGGCATTGCCCATAATGGGCTTTACTGGCAAATGTTGAACTGGCCAGAAGGGTGTTTTTACTGGTGGTGGATAATAGTTTGAAAACAAAAGTCTCAGGCATTTTGGTGGTGGGTAGTTCGCTCAGTTATGTGTGCTAACACATCTGTGCAGAAAAAGAAATATAAAATAGACCCAAGCCCTCCTTCTGTGTTTATGTTAGTACCCAGGTGTTCATGGAGAGGGAGGACATCGTGTCTGTCACTGCTCTCAATGTCTTTAGATACCTGGGCACTGCGAGGGTTTTCGTGCATAATCTCCCCCCCAACTCCATTTTGATTTCGCCCCTTCCTGCTCTCCCTATCTCCCCTTCACTTTTGATAGTTCGCATTGCCCATGGCTTTGATTGTATGTATTTAATTGGCTTCATAGATGATTACTGGCAGTGGTTAATAGTTTAAATAACACAAAATTAGTCACGGTAATTTGTTGGTGGGAAAGGTGTTCAATTTTATATGATACATTTTCTGCTATTTAAAAAGAATGACACTGGCCCAGTTAGGGGCCTTGTGGTTTAGTGATAATGTCCCTCCCTCTGGGCTGTGGAAGCTTGTGTTCAAGTTCCACTGCCCCAGACGTGTAGAGCAACATCTCTTAATAGGCTGATTGAAATAAATACTAAAGCAGAACCAGATAGGGGCCTTGTGGTGCAATGGCTGTGTCCCTACCTCCTGAGCAAGGAGAGCTGGGTTCAAGTCCCACCTGCTCCAGAGACATGTTGTCATGCCTATAAACAGAATCATTAAAAATACTATCAAACAGATCCAGGGATGGGTGTGCAGGGCTGTCTGTCCCAGGCTGGGGCTAAACAATGCCATGAGTAGTGGCTTTGTTTTAGTGTTCAACATAAACTCTGTTATGTTCCAATCAGGCTTCCTGAGCTATTACATACAGCTTAAATATGATGATGGTATTCTTACAGATTTGATCTTTGATGTAATGCATGGTTATTGGGAAAAGTAACTTCAGCAATAAGGCCCTGATATCACCTGAATTGACAGACATGTGATCAGTGGCATGGCGAATTGTGGCTGTGAAGCTGTACCTTTAATCCATGGTATATAATTGGCTGTGGAGAGAGTCGTGCTGGAAAAGCACAGCTGGTCAGGCAGCATCCGAGGAGCAGGAGAATAACCCCTTGGGTTTATCCCCAAAACATCGATTCTCCTGCTCCTCTGTACTCACAACTCTGATCTCCAGCGTCTGCAGTCCTCACTTTCTCCTATAATTGCCTGTCCATGGAAATGTTAACATTCATGATATGTTTGAAATTGTTAGAATCCCCATCTGAAACTCAAAAGATATAATTATTTTGTTTCGAAAATAATTAGTAGTTTTATTACAAAACATAGATAACTGACATAAATTGATTTAACATTTCAGAATAACATGCTCCCTAGTATGACAAGGAGGAACACCTATGTGTGTGAACGCTCGACCAGTGATCGATACTCTGCCATGCAGAATGGTAAAGACAGCAGGTGAGAATCCATAGTATTATTGCCAAATGTCTGTGTATTTTATTTCTTATTTTAATATATACATTTATTGAAAAAAGCCATACAGTTATAGAAGTACAGAAAAGTAGAAATAATATTGTACTATTATATTATATTACAGTAATGCTGAGAATAAACTGCCTACTATTCAAGATACAATCGTCTCATATTTACTTAAACCAAATTAGCTTAAACTCAAATTAAATAAAATAACATTAAATTAAATTACAATCCACTAAAACTAAATTACACTACGATGTACTATATTACAGTACTCCACTCGCTGCGCCTCCATCAAGGCTCCCATCCACAGGAGCAACTGTGATTATATCCATCTTTACTAGGCCTCCCCCGGGTCCTCGGGCCACCATATATATCTCTTGTGGCTATATAAAGGCCATAATCAGTACTGCTGACAGATCCATGTCTATGTAATTTAGAAAGGGCCGCCATGAGTTGGGAGGTCATATTGCAACTGTACAGGACATTGGTTAGGCCACTTTTGGAATATTGCGTGCAATTCTGCTCATCTTCCTATCGGAAGGATGTTGTGAAACTTGGAAGGGTTCAGAAAAGATTTGCAAGGATATTGCCAGGTTTGGAGGATTTGAACTATAGGGAGAGGTTGAATAGGCTAGCGCTGTTTTCCCTGGAGTGTCAGAGGCTGAGGGGTGATCTTATAGAGGTTTATAAAATCATGAAGGGCATGGATAGGATAAACAGACAAAGTCTTTTCACTGGTTGGGTCCAGAACTAGATAGGTTTAGGGTGAGAAGAGAAAGATGTAAAAGAGATCTAGGGGGCAACAGAGGGTGGTATGTGTATGGAATGAGCTGCCAGAGGAAGTGGTGGAGGATAGTACAATTGCAACATTTAAAAGGCATCTGAATGGGTATATGATTAGGAAGGGTTTGGAGGGATATGGGCCAGGTGGGACTAGATTGGGTTGGTATATCTGGTCGGCATGGACGGGTTGCACCGAAGGGTCTGTTTTCGTGCTATACATCTATATGACTCTATGTCTTATAAAATTGCTCCATTCTGTGGCACACCATACTTGTCAGGTAATCTTGAGGGAACATGCTCCATCCTGCAAGACCCTGGAAGCTTTTCTGATATCCAATTCATTGTGATGTTCTTCCTCGCACAGTGTGTAAGGATATTGAATAACCTCTTCCTGTGCTCACCCAAAGAGGGAAGATTCAGTAGTTCCAAAATGAGGGACACTGGATCCTCTCTAACTTCCATTCCCAGGATCATCTCCAGTTCATTCACTATGGCCCTCCCAGTATCCGTAAATCTTGTAACAGGACCAAAAGCAATGTGTAAGGGTGCCAATACTGTTTTTACATTTGGGATATTTCGGGGAAGGTCCTTTCTTAAACTTTGCTAGTCTCTCTGGTGCCATATGGGCCCTGTGGAGGATCTTCAATTGCATCGCTTGTGCCTTATTGCATAGTGAAATTTTCTTTACATTTCCCCCATATGTCCTCCCATGTTTCCAATGAGATTTCTTCCCCTAACTCCTGATTCCAAATCTCATGGAGTCTCTCCATATCCCCCAAGGCATTCTCTCTCTGCAGTAGATATATGGTACTAACTGAGAGCGTCCTCACTTTAGAGCACTCTTCGTTCTATATACTTGTAGGGCTGGGCCAACAGCGTGGCCGTCTTCTGTATGTAATCCCTAACCTGGAAATACTGGAAAACGTCCCTATTAGGGATTCCGTATTTCTGACCTAATTGGCTGAAAGACTTCAAGACCTCTCCCTCAAATAAATCTGCCAGACAGGAGATTCCTTTACCCTCCCATGCTCTAAAGCCAGAGTCCATTGACCCCAATCTTAATCCTGGGGCTCCCACTAACGGGGTGACAGCGAAGTCTTAAGCAAATTGCCCTCACCCTGCCACATTATCCTCCATGCTTTTACTATGTTTCTGATTATCTGACTCCCCTACAGATCTCAATTTATCCATGAACAGTAAGTTTGTGAGGGGACATCTCGCCTGTGAGGCCTCTACACTAAGCCATATTGACTTCGAGTCATCGTGCACCCATTTGCCTACATATGACAACTGGGTGCCTATTTGGTAATTTTTCAGATCTGAGAGGTCTACTGCCAAACCCCCCCCCCCCCCCCCCAATATCCTGTGGAAGTTGCAACTTGGGAAATTTAATCAAGGGGTGCTTACGGCACCAAATAAATGATCCAAACCATCTTGCAAACATCTGCAGCACCTGTTTGTGTAATAGCAACGGGAGCATCCTCATAGGATATAACAACCAAGGAAGAACATTCATTTTAATGAAGGCTATACGGCCTAGCCATGATATGGGTAGTCCCTCCCATCGCTGCAAGTCCTGTTTTGTTCTCTCGAACAACTGCACAAAGTTAGTTCCATACAGCTGCCAGAAGTAAGGGGTAATAAAAGTTCCCAGACGGAGAAACCCTTTCTGTGACCATCTAAAAGGAAACTCCATTCTGTCCTCCAGCTTCAGTACTTCCACCAATTCCTCCACGGGCATGACTTTCGATTTTGTGAAATTTATCCTATATCCTGAAAAGCTGCTGAATAATTTAATTCTTTGTATTAGCCGGAGTATGGACTTTTTTAAGGTTAGCCAAAAACAGAAGGACATCATCTGCATTGAGAATGATTTTGTGTTCCCCAACTCTCACCTTTGTGCCATTATTTCAGGGTCCTTTTGGATAGCCTCCGCCAGTGGTTCAAGTACCAAGGTGAACAACAGCAGTGACAAGGGACGTCCCTGTCGGCTGCCCCTCCCCACACCAAAATTGCTCGATTTAACCCCATTTGTGATAACATCCGTTTTGGGGTCTTTATATAACACTGCCACCCACCTGGCGAAGACCCCTCCCAGACCAAAACTATCTAGAACAGCAAAGAGATATGACCATTCCACCCTATCAAAAGCCTTTTCTGCATTCAGGGAGACCACCAAACACAGAATCATTCCCGACTGATATATTTGTACCGTATTCAATACCCGTCTGATATTGTTGAATGAACTGCAGCCTTGCTGAAACCCTTCTTGTCCTCTTTTATAATAACAGGCAGCACTTTCTCCAACCTCAGAGCCAACACCTTGATACAATTTTAAAACCCACATTCAACTATGAGATTGGCCTATACGATGCACAATCCTCAGGGTCTTTCCCTTCCTTTAAGATAAGGGAGATATTAGCCTCACTAATAAAGGGTGGAAGGCAGTCCTGGTTATACGAATGACTAAATATCTCCAGCAGTGGGTCAGCTAACATGTGTATGAACTTCTTGTAAAATTCACTCGGGAACCCGTCGGGACCGGGTGCCTTACCACCTTGAAGCTGCCTTAACGCCTCTCTTGTACCTTCTTTTTTTTAGATTAGATTAGATTACATTACATTACAGTGTGGAAACAGGCCCTTTGGCCCAACAAGTCCACACCGACCAGCCGAAGCGCAACCCACCCATACCCCTACATTTACCCCTTACCTAACACTACGGGCAGATTAGCATGGCCAATTCATCTGACCTGCACATCTTTGGACTGTGGGAGGAAACCGGAGCACCCGGAGGAAACCCACGCAAACATGGGGAGAACGTGCAAACTCCACACAGCCAGTCGCCTGAGGCAGGAATTGAACCCGGGTCTCTGGCGCTGTGAGGCAACAGTGCTAACCACTGTGCCACCGTGTCGCCCCTGTACTTGTCAGAGTGCATTTAAAAGGGAGGCCTGATCTGCATTTAAACCGGGGAGGTCCAAGTTTTGAAAAAAGGATTCCATTCTCAATTCTCCATCCCCAAAGCACTCCGATTGGTATAACTCTGCATAGAACTCCTGGAATCTGGTATTGATCTTCCTCAGCTCACGAGTGACATTGCCAGTTCTCTCCCTGGTAGACACAATGGACTGTGGAGCACTTTTCTTCCTAACCAGCTAAGCCAGGTTTCTAAGCCTTGAACTCCCTTGTGATATTCTGTACAAAGTTGCCATCATTCACAGAAATGGATCCATGCGCCAGTGCCGCATGCCTACTCCACTACCTTTGCTCTTAATATCTAAATATACTGCCTCATGGTCCAAAGTAGTTATGCTCCCAATTCTGCAGGCCAACACCAAGTCCAAACAAACCGACCTGGAACAAAGAACATATCAATTTCTTGTGTGGAACTTGTGCAGGTTGGAGTAAAAGGTAAAGTCCCTCCCATTCGGGTGGAGGCACCTCCACACATTCACTAGCCCCAACTCCTCACACAACTCCAGTAATTGTCTAGATTGCCGAGGTGCATCCGACAACCCTCTTGGCATTCTGTCTACCCCAGGGGTCCGTGAGACAATTAAAGTCTCCTCTTATAATCGTACGGCGCACCCCAAGAGCCACTAATTTAGAGACTGCATCAGCTAAAAATTGCACTGGGGGACAGTCAACGTTCAGGATGCCATACTCTTCACTGCCTTGAGACTGACAAACTGTCCATACTCATCCTTGATTTGATCTGTCACTTGAAATGGGAGGTTCTTTCGTACCAATATGGCCACTCCTCTGCTTTTGGAGTTAAAGGAGGAAAAGAACACCCTATTGTACCCCCTGCTGCAACTTCAAATATTCCCTATCAGTCAAATGTGTCACTTGCAACAGCACAATGTCAACCCTTTTCTTCCTAAGATTTGAGAGCACCTTTTCCTTTTTAATGGGGGAATGGCTACCCTTTATATTCCACATGCATCACCTGAACAGATCACTAGCCATGACTGCACACTACAACCCGCAGTCCTCCAAAAGGAAGAAGCCCATTCAATGTGCGATGAGTGAAGAAAAAACAGACTTGATCAAATCTAAAGACTATTCCTACAAACCCTACCAAAACTACTAAAATTAAAAAAAAAACTCTACTCCTAACTTGAACAAATTAATACAAAATACACAAATCTCCAGTGATTTTTTTTATTCCTCCTTGCCCATCGGGAGCATTCACTCCCAACCTCACAACCATCCAAGCACCTTTCAGTTAAGGCCATGCCCCAAGCCCAAGCAATGAAAAAAAAAATTATTTAGACTCTGACAAGTTAACAATGGACCCCCACCCCTCCCCCTCAACATCTCAGCCCCACACATCTTTACATCAAAGGAGTAACCACTCCTCATCAGCAAAACTGAACAATAGAATAAATAATAATCACCAAACAAATATAATATAAAACATACCGGATTTTACACCAGAGCAATACCAAGCCTATAAAGCCTGAGAACCCAAAAGGCAAAAGAACAAGGACAGAGAAGATTTTTAAAAAATTATGCTATTGTCCGCACGCATCTTTTCCTCCTTCCCCCTCGCCCAAAGTCTATCTTTTCAGCAAGTTCAAAAATCCTTTTACTTTTTCCACTGAGTCGAAGCTCCCCCATAATTGAAACATAGTACTGCCAGAGAATGTTGAATGTTTAAATCTCTTAATTTTTTTCTTTACATTATCAAAGGTCTTTTTTTTTCTTAATTATGGCCCCAGAAAAGTCATGAAAATACATTATCTCTGAACCTTCATAAGCCAAAGCCTTGGATCTCCTCCCAGTCTTCTGGCTGTTTCTATTATTAAATGCTTTTCTTTGTAATGCTGGAGTCACACTAGGACTGGGCAGGGGCGCTGGACTGGACCGGACCTGCGCATTGCGATCCGGTGGGCCTGCTCCACATTCACCCGGCCCCCGACTCGATTTCCAGTCCCAGCAACTCAGGAAGCCACCTCTCGAGAAAATCAGCAAGGTTTTCACCTCCTTCATGCTCCAGTAAGGCCAAGATCCGTAGATTTTTTTTTTCTCTCCGACCGCAATTTTTGAGGATGTTTACTTGTTCCTGCAGGCCCCAAACCCGGCCTTCCAAGGTTCGGATCCGCCCCTCGGAGCTCTCTGTCGCGGCCTCTGAGGCCACGGTCCTGTGTTCCACTGCTTCTACGTGCTGTTCCAAAGCCCGGATCTCTTGTTCATGCTTTGTCAACATGGCAGTAATTGGTTCCAGCGCTCCCTCGATTTTGTTTCACGGAGTTTGGCGAACTCAGTTAGTAAATGCTGTTGCTCCACTGAACTTAAGGGCGCAGCCATGGCTGTCAAGGTAACGCCTGCGGGTGTGCCCGACATAGTAGGGGAGTGCCCTGCCTGCTGTGCTGCCTTTGCTCCCTTTCCCTTAGATGTCTTCATTTCAGCTCCAAATCTGTCAAACCTTAATTTAAAAGGACTCTAGGTCTTCTACCTACTTTACATTATAAATTTTCCTTAGGGATGGCTGGGAGGGGAGGGAGGGTGGTGATGGTGGTGGTGGGTGGGGCATGGCACAGAGCCCAACACAGCAGACTGTTCAGACTGCCCCCTTCTTGAATACCCTTGTGTTTTGTTTCTTAAAACAGATGATGAGTAGCAGTGATGCAGGAGCTCATGAAAAGCTATAATGAGGTGCAGCAGCTTTGGATTCATCAAAAGCAAATGAGAGTGAAGTGCCGTACTGTTGAGAAAAAGCAAGGGGCATTTAACTGAATGAGACAATTGTGGGAATGCACAAGATGAGTAAAAATTTAAAAATTAGAAAGAGTGGTTTTTGAAAAGAATGAAGGTTGATGAAATAAGTGGAAATGCATCTTGCTTTTGTCTTTGCAGGTAATTGAAATGTAGTCAAGAGCAAACTATTTCCATATTCAATTAGAAGCACTATGATTGAAAATACCTGAAATACTTGTTCCATGAAGCAGACTTGATTCTCAGTTTCTCTACTCACTAAATATTTAAATGCTGCTTGTGTCAACTCCTTATAAATCTGAAGACTCTGGTTTTCATAATCATATTGCAAAATGAAAGGACAATTTTCTATTCTTTTCATTTGTAAGCTGGGGTGTAAAGGGGGAAAGTAATATTCCTATCCATGTTTGCTCACGTAATGAATTTGTAACAACATGGTGCGATTCAAAAGGTTTGTGATACTGAGAAAAAAACAAGCTAGGTGAATTGCCATCTGATTTGTTTAAAGAGGAATCAGCAGACAGAAGAGGTAATGAAGCTGAGTGAGCACATCCAGCAGGTTACCACAAATATCCTCTTTCCCCATAACCCTTGATACTATTCATGGCAAGAAATTCCATTTTTTTTTGTTAAATATATTCAGTGACTTCAATGTATGGTAAAGAATTCCACAGATTCTCCACCCTCTGAGTAAAGCAATTTAGAAATAAATGGTCTACCATTGTCTCTTCACAAACAACCCACACCCCAAACAAGAACAAGGGACCATCATCACCGCATCCAGTCTGTCCAGCCCTGTCAGAACCTTTTAACGAGGATCCTTACTAAGTTTTCTAAACCCTGGGAATATAGGTAGGCCTAGTTGACAAATCTCTCCTTGTACAACAAAACAATCATTCTCATAAAACTGTCTCATGAACCTTCCTTGTATTCCTTTTATGGACAAGTATATAATTTCTTAGCTAAGGAGACCAAAACTGCACATAATATGCTAGATGTCATTTCACCAAGGCCCCACACAGCTGCAGCAAGACATTCTTGCTTCCCTACTTAAGCCCTCTCATAATGAAGCCCAACATACCATTTGCTTTTCTAACTGCTTGTACTTATTCCTTGCTTCCAATGATTGATGTATAAACACACCCAAGTCCTGTTTTACATCAACATTTCCCAATCTATCGCCATGGTTTCCATAGTTGTATTGTAAAATGAAATAAAATACTCTGCCGTTCTTCCGACTGAAGTGGATATCTTCACACTTATCCACATTGCACAGCATCGGCCAAAAATGTCTAATAATTCAACTTGTCTAAATCACCTTAAAGGCTTTTTATTCCTTCTCACAATTCAAAAAGTCTCATTATGCTTAACAAATATTTGGAGTTCACTTTAATGAAAGTAGCAGTGAGTTGATAAAAGAGAAACACTAAATATTGTGCTGTCTTTTTCTGTTTTTTTAAATACAATGTGGAATCCTGAATTTTGTGAATAGGAGAATCAAGTAAAAACAGTGGTAACGCTAAAGTTTCAAGAGTTATTACATCACTTGCTCCAACTGGCCGTGAATTTCCACTGGTATTTTCTCACCCGCTTGTCATATCTTTAGAAGAAAAACCAGAGAAACCCTGGAAGCATATATAATGTTAACACAATTTTCTGGGGTTTTTTTTTGCTCCTTCGAACTTAGAGTAAACAATGTTTGAATTGTTTAGTTTTATATGCCATACTTTAGGGAGGGTGTCCAGGCCATTAAGATGATTAAGAAAACATTCATTTCAGATGACATGTGGAATGAGAATCCTAACATGGAAAATCCAGAGATGGTGGTGAAAGCAGAATCTACAATCATTTTAAAAAGGAAAATCAATAAATAGATGTGCATTTTAGGTGAATTGGCCTTGATAAATTGTCCATAGTGTTAGGTGCAGGTCTAAATGTAGGGGAATGGGTTTGGTTGGGTTGCTCTGTGGACTTGTAGGGAATCTTAAAAAAAAATTTGAAGAAGAAAATCTAGACAATTATGAGGCAGCCATTACCAGGGGAATGGGACTGAGTAACTCCACTTTGAGTCGAACCATAGACATAACATGCGAAATAACTACTTCCTATACCATAAACTTCTGTCTTCAGTGGATCCAAAATTCTACTTTCAGTGAATCAGGGAAAAAGCATTTTATTTAGTCTCAAACCATATGATTCTTTGCCATTGCTAGTGTTTATCTATTGTTTGGTGTACTATGGTATACCTGGGTGGTAATATATTGTGATATACCTGGATCGTAATATGCTGTGATATACCTGGTGGTAATATGCTATGATATACCTGGGTAGTAGTAGGTTTGGAGGTGTCAATGAGCAAAGAAATATTTGTAAATCATCACTTTTAATTTTGAGTGCATGCTGCTCAGTTATTCTTCTGGTCATGTGAGACCAATTTTCTTATATTTGTGTCTTGGTTTTGGAGTTTTGGAACTGAAATCTTGAGCCATGAATTGATTCCACATTCAGCAAGTACCATTCATAAAAGTACTAAATAATGGAAGAAAAACATTAACACAACAGATATTACTAATGACATTTAAGGGCTAATCAAGAATTTCAGAAGGTAAGTAGCACTGTCAAAACAAATTTGGCAGAAAAGGTAGCGAAGTTTTCAGTGCTGATGAAATTAATTAAAAACAAGAATTTTAAACAATACTACATTGTGAGAATTTGGACAATTTTTTAGAAGATTGTTAATACTGCTGCAGGACAAGTGGGAGGGTGTGTAACCTCTGTCCTGAATGAGGTAAAGCAGTTGACTTTAAACATGAAACACTACTGCCAGTTGTTTCATCCGAGTTATGAAGGGTAGTGACAGAACAGAAAGGACTAAAAGCTACATTGGTACGTGCAGTCAGTAAATGTTTTGAGGTGTTGTATGTTTTGTTCTATTCAGGTCATATATTTTTTAAATTCATTTTGATTGACAAA
Source organism: Chiloscyllium plagiosum (assembly GCF_004010195.1). Taxonomy (NCBI): domain Eukaryota; kingdom Metazoa; phylum Chordata; class Chondrichthyes; order Orectolobiformes; family Hemiscylliidae; genus Chiloscyllium; species Chiloscyllium plagiosum. The sequence continues at coordinate 39,716,939 of NC_057718.1, read as the reverse complement.
ATTGTTAGGTCTTAAATCAACTGGTGGAACCAATAATAGAAGTAAATTCTGAGAGGTGGCCCTATTTTGGCAATATAGCTCTACCACTGCAGTTAATGCCTGTCTCCCTGTGTGCAACTAGAGAACCAAGACCATTCTGAAGATGGCTCTGTTGTCCCTCTACAAATGTTGCCTAAGTATTTAAGCATTTTCTGTTTCTATTTCAGATTTCTAGCACCAACAGGACAGTTTTCAAATTCTGAAGTGACATCTGTTTCTGTTCAGTGTCACTATTCAAGCTGTTTTACAACAGCTTGGTTAGTTTTGGTGTGTAAATATCTGGGTGCATAGTGTGCTGAAATAGGCCACTCATATAGGCAGTGGCAATATTTTCTTCCCACCTGTGGATGAGTGGCCTACAATCTACGACAGTGTGGTGGAGATGGTGGATTAGTGTAATGTCAATTGATTGGCAGCCCAGAGACTAATATTCTGGGGACACAGCTTCAGGTTTTACTGTGACAGCTGGTAAATTCAATGAATACATCAGGAACTGAAAAGTTGTCTCCATGATGGTGACTGTGAAACTAGTGACAGTTGCCATAAAAACCAGTCTGGTTCACTTATATCACTTAGGGAAGAAAATTTGCTGTATTCACTAAGCCTGGCACAGATTAAATCCTAGATCGACAGCATTGACCTTCGGTCACCAGGAATATGAATTAACTGCCCTCTGAAAACATCTAGCAAGTCAGTTAGTTCAAGGGCATTTAGGGACAAGCAACAAATGCTGACTTTGCCAGCAATGCCTACATCCCATAAAATAGTATGTTTTGTTCTCAAAAAGCAGAAGCTATATGCTGGTAAAATGTAGGAGCAGATGTAGACTGTTCAGCCCTTTGAATCTGCTCTGCCATTCAGTGAATTCTCAGCTGATCTGAAAAACCTCAACTCCACTTTCCTGCGTTTTCCCCCATAAACTTTGATTACACTGGAATATAAAGTTTAGCCTGTAAATTACTGAGTAAGCCAGACTTAGCCTGCCTACTATTGCTAGGCGAATGTAAGTACTGCAGATGCTGGAGATTAGAGTCGAGAGTGTGGTGCTGGAAAAGCACAGCTGGTCAGGCAGCATCAGAGGAGCAAGAAAATCGACGTTTTGGCAAAAACTCTTCATCAGGAATGAGACTGGGAGCCTCGGGGGTGGAGAGATAAATGGGAGGGGGTTGGGGCTGGCAAGAAGTAGCTGAGAGTGCAGTAGGTGAATGAAGGTGTGGGTGAAGGTGATAGGTCAAAGGGAGGGTGGAGCAGATAGGTGGGAAGGAAGATGGACAGGTCATGAGGGCAGTGCTGAGGTGGAAGGTTGGAACTGGGGATAAAAGTGTGGAGAGAGGAAATGAGGAAACTTGTGAAATCCACATTGATGCCCTGGGGTTGGAGGGTCCCAAGGCGGAAAATGAGGCGTTCTTCCTCCAGGCGTTGGGTGGTGAAGGAGTGGCGATGGAGGAGGCCCAGGACCTGCATGTCCTCGGCAGAGTGGGAGGGGGAGTTTGACCACGGAGTGGTGAGGTTAATTGCTGCGGATGTCCCGGAGTTGTTCTCTGAAGTGCTTTGCGAGTAGGTGTCCTGTCTCCCCAATGTAGAGGAGACCGCATCGGGAGCAACGGTTATAATAAATGGCGTGTGGAAGTTCAGGTGAAACTTTGATGGATGTGGAAGGCACCTTTTGGGCCTTGGACAGAGATGAGGGGGGAGGTGTCGGCACAGGGTTTACAATTCCTGCAGTGGCAGAGGAAGGTGCTGGGAGGAGAGGGTGGGTTGTTGGGGGGCGTAGACCTGATGAAGTAGTCACAAAGGGAATGGTCTTTACGGAAAGCGGATAGGGGTGGAGAGGGCAATATATCTCTGGTGGTGGGGTCCATTTGTAGGTGGTGAAAATGACAGAGGATGATGGGAGGTATACGGAGATTGGTGGGGTGGAAATGAGGACTGGGAGATTCTGGAGGGGTGGGGTTTGAGGGCGGAGGTGCAGGAAATGAGATGCACTGGAGGGGAAATTGCAGTCTTTAAAAAAGGGGGCCACCTGGTGTGTTCTGTGGTGAAACTGGTCCTCCTGGGAGCAGATGCGGTGGTGGTGGAGGAATTGGGAATAAGAGAGAGCATTTTTACAGGAGGCAGGATGGGAGGAGGTGTAATCCAGGTATCTGTGGGAGTCAGTGGGTTTGTAGAAGATGCCCGTGTTGAGTCGGTCACTGTTGATGGAGATGGAGAGGTCCAGGAAGGGCAGGGAGGTATCTGAGATGGTCCAGGTGAATTTAAGGTTAGGATGGAATGTATTGGTGAAGTTGATGAACTGTTTAACCTCCGCGTGGGAGCACGATGCAGTCATGTGGTGATGCAGTCATCAATGTAACGGAGGAAATGGTGCTGGTGTAACTACAGAAGATAGACTGTTCCATCTAGCTGACAAAGAGACAGGCATAGCTGGGGCCCATGCAGGTGCCCATAGCTACCCCTCTCCTCTGGAAGAAGTGGGAGAATACAAGGGAGAAATTATTGAGGGTGAGGACCAGTTCAGCCAAACGAATTAGAGTGTCGGTGGAAGGGTACATAGAACATAGACAAATACAACACAGTACAGGCCCTTTGGCCCTCGATGTTGCACCGATCCAAGCCCACCTAACCGACACTAGCCCACTATCCTCCATATGCCTATCCAATGCCCGTTTAAATGCCCATAAAGAGGGAGAGTCCACCACTGCTACTGGCAGGGCTTTCCATGAACTCACGACTCGCTGAGTAAAGAATCTACCCCTAACATCTGTCCTATACCTACCACCCCTTAATTTAAAGCTATGCCCCCTCGTAATAGCTGACTCCATACGTGGAAAAAGGCTCTCATGGTCAACCCTATCTAAACCCCTAATCACCTTGTACACCTCTATCAAGTCACCCCAAACCTTCTTTTCTCCAATGAAAACAACCCCAAGTGCCTCAACCTTTCCTCATACGATCTTCCTACCATACCAGGCAACATCCTGGTAAACCTCCTCTGCACCCGTTCCAGTGCCACCACATCCTTCCTATAGTATGGCGACCAAAACTGCACACAATATTCCAGATGCGGCCGCACCAGAGTCCTTTACAACTGCAACATTTCTCCTTATCTCCATTCTAAAAGGTCTTCCCTTTAGTCTAAGGCTGTGCCTTTGGGTC
>NC_057718.1:39596185-39713129 GCF_004010195.1 Chiloscyllium plagiosum | reverse complement strand
GACAATGAGGACATAAAAATCAAGGCCAATGGTTCTGCAATCTCCTCCCTTGCTTCCCAGAGAATCCTAGGGTAAATGCCATCAGGCCCAGGGGACTTTTCTATTTTCACCCTTTCCAGAATTTCCGACACCTCTTCTCTACATACCTCAAAGCCATTCATTCTACTTAATTGTGACTCAGTATTCACATTGACAATAATGTCCTGTTCCTGATTGAATACTGATGAAAAGTATTCATTCAGTGTCTCCCCAATCTCTTCAGCCTCCACATGCAACTTCCCACTACTATCCTTGACTGGACCTATTCCTACCTTAGTCATTCTTTTATTCCTGACATACCTATAGAAAGCCTTTGGGTTTTCCCTAATCCTACCAACTAAGGACTTTTCATGTCCCCTCCTTGCTGCTCTTAGCTCTCTCTTCAGATCCTTCCTGGCTACCTTATAACTTTCAATCGCCCCAATTGAACCTTCGCGCCTCATCTTTACATAGGCCGCCCTCTTCCCTTTAACAAGGGATTCCAATTCCTTATTAAACCAGGGCTCGCTCACACGACCCTTTCCTCCCTGCCTGACAGGTACATACTTATCAAGGACACTCAATAGTTGCTCCTTGAACAAGCTCCACATATCAATTGCGCCCTTACCTTGAAGTCTACTTTTCCAAGCCACGCATCCTAAGTCGTGCCTCACCGCATCATAATTTCCCTGCCCCCAGCTGTAACTCTTGCCCTGCAGTGCACACTTATCCCTCTCCATCACTAGAGTAAAAGTCACCGAATTGTGGTCACTGTCCCCAAAGTGCTCACCTACCTCCAATTCTAACACCTGGCCTGGTTCGTTACCCAGAACCAAATCCAGTATGGCCTCACCTCTTGTTGGCCTGTCTACATATTGTGTCAGGAAACCCTCCTGCACACATTGAACAAACGCCAACCCATCTAACGAACTCAAGCTATAGCTTTCACAGTCAATATCTGGAAAGTTAAAGTCCCCCATAACAACCACCCTATTACTTTCACTCTTCTCCTGAATCATCCCCGCAATCCTTTCTTATACGTCTCTAGGACTATTAGGAGGCCTGTAGAAAACTCCTAACAGGGTGACCTCACCTTTCTTATTCCTAACCTCAGCCCAAACTACCTCAGATGGCGAGTCTTCGTCCATCGTCCTTTCCACCGCTGTAATCCTATCTTTGACAAGCAATGCCACACCTCCCCCTCTTTTACCCCCACCTCTGATTCTACTAAAACATTTAAACCCTGGAACCTGCAACAGCCAATCCTGTCCCTGTTCTACTCTCCTGCGCGCTTTTATAGGGAAAAAAACCTACCCAGGTAAGCTTGCGCTACACCAGCTTCCGGGTCCGCTCCACGCTTTTATTAAAAAAAAAACTATCAAATTTAAACCGTTAAACAAACGTCACCGAGCCTTCAAGCAGCCACTGCCAAACAGCCCTTACCTGCTCCGCTGAGAGTGAGGACTGGTGGGACTTTGGGAGAGGAAGAAATGGAGGGCTTGGAGGCTCTTGTCATGGCGGATGGACGTTTTTAAGAATTGGATGTCCATGGTGAAGGTGTGGTGTTGGGGGCCAGGGAAACAAAAGTCTTGGAGGAGGTGGAGGGTGTGGGTGGTGTCCCAAACGTATGTGGAGCGTTCCTGGACCGGGGGGATAGCACAGTATCAAGGTAGGTGGAAATGAATTTGGTGAGACAAGAGCAGGCTGAGACGATGGGTTGGCTGGTATAGACAGGCCTAAAAATCTTGGGCAGGAGGTAGAATCAGGCGATGCACGGTTCCCGAACTGTGAGGTTGGAAGCTGTGGGTGAGAGATCCCCTGTGGTGATGAGGTTGTGTACGGTCTAGGAGATGGTTTGGTTATGGGAGGTGAGGTTGTGGTCGAGGGGGCGGTAGGTGGAGTTGTCTTCAAGTTCACGCCTGGCTTCAGTGGTGTAGAGGTTAGTGCGCCAAACGACCACTGCACCCCCCCCTTTGTGATGATGAGGTTGGGATTGGAGCAGAGGGAGTGGAGGGCTGCGCATTGAGAGGATGAGAGATTGGAGTGGGTGAGTAGGGTGGACAGGTTGAGGCGGTCAATATCACGGCGGCAGTTGGAAATAAAGAGGTCGCGGGCGGGTAACAGACCGGCACAGGGTATCAGGTGGATGTGGTGTGTTGGAGGCAGGCGAAGGAGTCCTCGGAAGGTGGGCGAGAGTCTTGATGGAAAGTTCGGGAACCCCGCTCTGCCTGGTTCTACCTCCTACCCAATATCCACAAGACTGGTTACCCTGACCGACCCTTCATCTCAACCTGCTCCTGACTCACCGAATTCATCTCCAAATACCTCGATACTGTCCTATCCCTCCGGTCCAGGAACTCCCCACATACGTTCGGAGCACCACCCACACCCTCTACCTCCTCCAAGATCTTTATTTCCTTGGCCCCCAATGCCTCATCTTCACCATGGACATCCCAGTCCCTGTACACCGCCATCCGCCATGACCAGGGCCTCCAAGCCCTCCGTTTCTTCCTGTCCTAACATCCCCACCAGTACCCTTCCACTAACACTCTTAATTCGTTTGGCTGAACTTGTCCTCACCCTCATTAATTTCTCTTTTGAATCCTTCCACTTCCTCCAAATAAAAGGGGTGGCCATGGGCATCCGTATGGGCCTCAGCTATGCCTGTCTCTTTGTCGGGGACGTGGAACTGTGTACCTTCCGCAGTTACACGGGCACCATTCCCCACCTTTTCCTCCGCTACATTGATGACTGCATCAGCACCACTGAGTGCCCCCACGAGGAGGTTGAATAGTTCATCAACTTCACCAACAACATTCCACCCCGACCTTAAATTCAATTGGACTATCTCAGACACCTCCCTGCCCTTCTTGGACTGCTCCATCTCCATCAACAATGACCAAATCAACACTGACATCTTCTGGGGAAATTGCAATCTTTAAAGGAGGAGGCCATCTGGTGTGTTCTGTTGTGGAATTGGTCCTCCTGGGAGCAGATGCAGCGGAGGTGAAGGAATTGGGAATTAGTGTTAGCATTTTTACAGGAGGCAGGGTGGGAGAAGGTGTAATTCAGGTAGCTGTGGAAGTTGGTGGATTTGATGATGCCCTCCAGCGCATCTCCTCCACTTCCCAAACCTCCACCCTTGAACTCCACCCCTCCAACTGCAACAAGGACAGAACCCCCCTAGTGCTCATTTTCTGTATACATCACATCATCCTCTGCCATTTCCACCATCTACAAACAGACCCCACCACCAGAGAGATATTTCCCTCTTCACCCCTATCTGCTTTCCTTAAAGATCATTCCCTTCATGACTACCTCGTCAGGACCACAACCCCCAAAAACCCACCTTCCCCTGCCAATGCAGGAATTGCAAAGCTTGCACCCACACCTTCCCCTCTCACCTCCGTCCAAGGCCCCAAAGGAGCCTTTCACGCCCTCCAAGGTTTCACCTGCACTTCCACACATGTCATTTACTACATACGTTGCTCCCGATGTGGTCTCCTCTACACTGGGGAGACAGGGCGCCTACTCGCAGAGTGCTTTAGAGAACATCTCCAGGACACCTGCACCAACCAGTCCCACCACCCTGTGATCAAACACTTCAACTTCCCCTCCCACTGTACCAAGGACATGCAGGTCCAGGGCCACCTCCATCGGAACTCCCTTACCACACGATGCCTGGAGGAAGAATGCCTCATTTTCCCCCTCAGGACCCTCCAACCCCATGGCATCAATGTGGATTTCATAGGTTTCCTTATTTCCCCTCCCCCACCTTATCCCAGTTCCAACCTTCCAGCTTAGCACCGGCCTCATGACCTGTCCTGCCTGTCCATCTTGCTTCCCACCTATCCACTCCACACTTCCTGCAACCTATCACCTTTACCCCACCTCCATCCACCTATTGCACTTTCCGCTACCTTCCCCTAGCCCCACCCCCTCCCATTTATTTTTCCACCCCCGAGGCTCCCTGACTCATTCCTGATGAAGGGCTTTCGCCTGAAACATCGATTTTCCCGCTCCTCCGATGCGGTGCTTTTCCAGCACCACACTGCCCATTATTGTAGTCATGTCAATTATGTGAAACCCAAACATTACGTGAAGAGCCCTGATTACAAAGAGCCACTTTGTTTGATCAGGTATTTTGTGTTACATTTTGGCTTCTATCTTTCTCTTTGCCTCGACCCATAAGCCTAACTGAAATGTCTGCTTGTGCAAGCAGTACTTCCACATCTGTCGCAAGCCCTGCAGTGTCATCTGGAGTACCATCAGCACGACCTCGACACCAGAAATCCATGTCAGCCTCTGGGCATCCAATCAAGGTCACGCTCCCTTCCATTGAAGACAGCAGTGAAAGTTACCGGCCCAGGTAAGTATTTACAAGTATGGAGTGTGAAGTTCAGAATTTCCAAGTCCTGATGAAAAATCCTGTCTGACACAATTCTTCCACTCCCACATTGTTTCATCTTTTACTTTACCAGAGATTTACAACATAGACCATTTATTCTTAAAGTCTCTTGCCCTCCAAATTGAGGTTAAGTGGAAAGCAATATGTAAAACAAAAATCTTCATTGGTATTATACTGATGAAGAAAATTCAGATCCAGACTCACATTTACAGCTGGGAGTACATTTTATTTGAACTGAAGATTTTTTTTCAAAACATTTGGTACATTTATAAAGTTCCTGCTATGGAGCATCTAAAGTTTGCTGTTCTCACTGGGGGGAAATTGTGCAAATCTCTCCAATTTGTGCACATGATCTGAGTGAAAGCGACTAGATATTTGTGCATAGATAAGTATGTTTTTGTTGTGGGAAGGGATGAACTGAGAATAGGTTAAAAACACAAATTTATTGCCTCAATTCAGCTCACTTGATGTTAATGCAACTAAGGCTTTACTTTTCTGTACTCTTGTATTTTAATTATAGAAAGAAATTTAATTTTATTTAATTCAGTTGAGCAACAATCCCTATATCATGCACTTATTAGGTTCCATTGTAAATTTGTCTGTTTGCATAGATTTAATCAAAACAAAGTTGTACTCATTTTTTGCCTTACCTTGAAGAATGTGTTTAAAATCTACACCCTGAACAATATACTCTTCTCACATTGCAGAAACCGAGAGAGCAGCTTTTAGGAATTCATAATGAATTACAATTTATGTGTCGACTTTTGTTTCTGTACTCAGCACTGCAGCCCAAAGGGTCCCTGCTGCTTCTCCTTCTGCACACAGTATTAGCACTACCACTCCAGATCGAACCCACTTCCCTCGAGGAAGCTCCAGCCGAAGCACTTTTCACGGTGGGCAGTTACGAGAACGACGAACTGCCACGTACAATGGACCACCAGCTTCACCAACGTTGTCACATGATACTGGTGCCCTCTCACAAGCTCGAAGAGGAACTTCCACTGGTATAATAAGCAAGATCACGTCCAAATTTGCCCGCAGGTAAGATACTGAGTGATTCTAAATGTTCAATGATCTTTTGCGTTTTGAGTAGAAGTAATAAAAAGTGTATTAACTTTCCCCGCCCCACAGCCCAATGTCCTCTCTTATTTACATAAAGAATATTTTATAGCAGATTCACTGTCTTAGTTATAAACTGTTAACAATAGCTCCCTTAGTGGTGACTTGTGGTAATTCATCTATCATTATACTTGAGAGTAAGTGAGATGAATAAGAATTGGTATTTTGTTTCTCCTTCTCATTGAAGATTTGTTTTGATTCATGTAACTACTATAAAAAAAATTCAGGTGAAGACACTGAGCAGCAGAAAATTTTTTTTCTGGTCTCTGCTTCAGTTTTCTTTTCATATTTGTTGCTACTGTTAACATTTCATTCTCAAGTGAAATATCTACTACTATTTCCCTTCTCACAACTCTTCTAACACAATCTCTGTAGCTTTCTGAACTTTAATGGACAAACCCCCACAGAATTTTCATATCTATATTTTTAAAATGATTTTCCTGTATTTGGAGTTTACCTCTGCTTTATAGCCTTCCTAAAATGGAATACCCAAAACTTCAAACAAAGCTCCAACCAATGCTTTGCATCAAGCTGACATTGAGTTTTTGCTTGCTTTTGTATCCTCTACTTCTCAACTTTCAGGAACTAAAGCATCTCACTCATTTGCATTTCCGTGTCATTATAAAATTGCACAGTCTGCTTTAATAATCTTGAATGGTCCAGATAGTAAGGCTGCTCAAATTCATTATTTCATCAGAAACCTTATTATTTGAGGGAACCATGAATTTTCCAGATTAGAATTTGGATGATAATCTGGTGGAGCAGATCACCCTTTGATTGTAAAACCTCCTGCTCTTTGCAAGCTTAATAAGGAATGGAGCATCCAATCTGCCACATAATAACCAAGGCAGTGCTGATTGAAAACTTATCAATTTTGTAAAATTCATAATATGATCATTAAAATGTAAGGTGGCTTTTCTAGCCTACTTTCACAAAGCTGCCACAATGGCTGATCCACGCAAACCACAATGTTCCTTGATTTGATCCTTATTCTGAATTGGGTGATCATGACTAGGATGGCAGTAAGAAGACTACAGATACCTTTTAAGTTATCAAGATATTAATTGTCCAGAGTTGCCAGCAAGTTGATGCTTGTAGGCAACCAGTAAGAAGATATCTGGCGGTGATGCCCCTCTAGTTGGAGGTCTTGATCAAGCTTATGGTTAATGTTTATTTGAACATAAGAAATAGGAGCAGAATGAGACCATTCAGCCTGCTTCACCATCCAGTGTGATCCTGAGGAATGGCATCGGTTACTAGAGTACACTGGCCCGTGTACATGCTGCTGTAAATGTAGATGGGAACTGAATCACATAATCATTACAGCATAGGAGCCGTTTGGTTCATTGTACCTGTTTCTCTCTGAAAGAACCTTATGATTAAATGCAGTCTCCTGCCTTTACCTGATAACCCTGGACACTGTTTCTATTGAAATAAGCATCTCATGCTCTCTTGAATGCTTCAATTGAATCTGCCTTCACCATATTTCCAGGCAGTGCCTTCCAGACCCTAACTACTTGCTATTTGAGAGAGTTTTTTTCCTCACATTACTTTTGCTGCTTTTGTAATTAACTTTTATCTATGTCTCTTGCATTTGATTCTTTTATATAAGAGAACATTAGTCCCCATCTATTAGTCCCCTTATGATTACAAAATCTTCTATCAAATCTCCTTTTTGCCTTCCCCCTCCAAGGAAAACAGCCCCAACTTCTTCAATTCTTATTCTGGAATTGCTGTTTTAAAACTTCTTCTACATTCTCTCAGGTACATTCACATCCTTCCTTTAGAGTGATGTGTACATGATTCTGAGGCTAACTTGATGGTTTACTGGAATGAACCAATCCTATGGAGGGAATTGTCCTCCTAATGATTGCCCAGAGCAGTGGCCATTTTCTTCACTTTGTCAGAATCTGAGAGGGCACCTCAGGATAAGGCAGCCCCCTCTCCCTTAACTGCACCATCAGGATTCAGCTCCTTATAATCTGAAGGACCTCTCATCACCCTTGCAGCTTCCATGCCCCTGTACACTCATGGAACCATGACGGCATCTGCTGATTGCTGCCAGCTAATTCAGATAAAGTTACACTCTGTTGACTGTTCCCAGCAAGAGTATTGGAGTTAAAGCCTGTGTTTGACCCAATGTGAGTACCCTAACCCAAAATGCAAAATCCTGTCCTTGGTGTCTTCAGTACTGTGCTCTGACAAGTATCATAAACTTTGGGCTGTAATGTAAAGACTTTTAAAATTAATTCAACCATATAATATTTTATACTTGCAGTTCTTGTTTGAGTATATCTGTTATAATAGAATGGGAAAAAAATTAACACAACTTTAAACATGTACATGCAAACAATGAGTTTGCAACTAGCAGTGTTGCATGTATGAACTTTGGCTACTAGTTTTTCCAGAACTCCCTAGATTCAGGCAAGGTCCCAAAAGGTTTAAAGATAGCAAATGTAACTTCCATATTCACAAAGGGAGGGGAGACAGAAAGCTTAACTAGGCCAGTTAACTTAACATCTGACATAGGAAAAATGTTAGAAGCAATTATTAAAAGGTCGTAGCAAGACATTTGGATAAGAACTAAGAGCAGGAGTAGGTAATTCAGCCCCTCGATCGTTCTCTGCCTTTTTGTTATGATCATGCCTGATCTCATCTTAGCCTCAACTCTACTTTCTATCCACTCTCTGTGTAACCCTTTAACCTGTCACTAATGAAAAGTCTATATATCTCTTCCTTAAATCTCTTCAGTATCCTACTGTCTACCGCACTCTGAGGTGGTGAATTCCAGATTCTTTCTTTGAGAGAAGTGGCTTCTTCATCTCTGTTTTAAATCTGCCACCCATTAGCCCAAAACTTTGATCTCTCATTCTTGTCCAATACTACTAAGTTGAAGGTAAACAGGCAGTATCAACATGGTTTTGCCCAAGGGAAATCATGTTTAACTAATTCATTGTACCACTTTGAAGAAATAACATGTTATGTAGTTAAAAGGGAACCAGTGAATATATTGAACCTACGTTTCCAGGGACATTTGACAAAGTGCCTTCAAAGGTTATTGCAGAATCTCATGATGTAGGTATAACATATTTGACTTGATAGAAAATTTAGCTAGCTAACAGGAAGTAGAATGTAGATATAAATGGATCTTTTTAGGATTTTGACTGAATAGTGTGTTACTGAAATCAGTGTTGATGCCTCGATTGCTTATAGTTTATATCGATAAAGAGACAGAAACTATGGTTGCAAAATTTGTTGATAACACACAGATACAAAATTAAGTTGTGGAGAGAGCATAAGAATGTTACAAAGGGATATAGATTACGTGAGTGGAGAAAGATCTAGCAAATGGAAGAAAATGTGAAATTGTCCATTTTGACAGAAAATGTTTTAAAAGTACTTTATCTAAACGGTGAGAGATTACAGAGCTCTGAGATGTGAAAGGATCTGGGTGTTCAGGTGCATACAAAGCAAAAGGCTAGCATGGCAGCATGTATTTGAGGAGGCCAGTAGAATTTTATCACGTATTATGAGGAAGTTGAATCCCAATATAGGACAGGGCCATCAGGGCTGTTTTTGCCATTGTCTATTCTGGTGCCTGGGCCAATGCAAAGTGATCCATTTCTTTGTTGAGACTTCATAGTGATTGATACAATTGAGTGGCTTGCTAGGCCATTTCAGAGTTAACCACATTGTTGTGGGCCTGGAGTTACATGTTGGCCAGACCAGGTAAGGATGGCAGATTTCCTTCCCTGAAGAACACTAATGAACCAGATGGGTTTTTCCCAACAATTGACCACTATCGTAGGTGGATTCTTAATTCCAGATATTTTTTATTGAATTACAGATTCCACCCAGGCCCCCAGATTATTAGCCGAGTTTCTGTGTTGATAGACTGACAGTAATACCCACTAGACCAACACCATTGTCATGGAGTCTCTACCAAATATTGCTTGCATCTATTCAGTGTGCCTTAATTTGTGCTTGCTGAGCAGGGTTAGAACCTTGTGTTGCATGATGTTTTATTTGCCTATCATTGGTGATTTCAGGGATTTGAATAGTTGGCATTTTACATGAATCACATTTTCCAGTTTTTTAAATCCTAGAAGGCACATGCTTATGCAATGGAATGCATTAAAATAGCCAAATGTAGAGATAATAAAGGCATGATGAGGGTTTCAGCAGCAGATGATTCTGACCATGCTACAAGAGGTGCAATTAGGCATTTTCAGAGATGGCACAGGGTTATGTCTCTGATCGCAAACTCAGCTCAGAGTCAAACATGACACCAATTTACAAAAAGTGTCAATCAACCTAGGATTTTCAGAGAAAGGGATGGAATTGGTAGTTATTGAGTAGAGTTTGTGGTGGGACTGGAGACAGTAGTTTCACTCTGCTCAACATTATGATAAATTGTTGCTCACCCAATGTTGGATGTCATACCATCAGTCTGATACTTTTGCAACAGTGGGAAGGGTCATGAGAAATAAAATTGGGTATTATCAGCAACAAGGAAACTAATGCTGTGTTTTCAGATGATTTTATTGAAGAGTAGCATTTTGAGGAAAATAGATACATTTTGATGTACATCTTTTTATAATGTTATTATTTGTCATTTAAGTGAAATAAATATACAAGAGTATTGCTAAATGGTAGATTTGAAACATTTACAAATCTTTTCAAAACCTGTTTAATATGCAGTAAAAATATAGATGGAGATTATAACATAGCTTCACAGTTGACTGAATTCTGTGATTTCACTTCATTATTTACTATGAATGTTATGATGTTGTAATTTTCCCCTTGACTAAGTTGGTTCCAAACAACAGAGAACAGAATCACCCCCTTATTGTGAGAGTGGTATCAGGTCAAAAATACTTTGTAGCTTCTTTTCTGTGTCCTAGCCTATTTTGAGTTCTTTCATTTTAGCCCTTTCATGATCATTCCTTTGTATTTCCATAAACCATTTCAGTCTTTGGTTGAGAATGGATGGTTCTATGCATAGATTTATCAGTCAAAAGATCAGATTTAGAAGGAATGTTGTTTTAAAATGAAAAACAATATCCAAATGTTTTGTGAGTCTGGATGCAGTAGTCAAACTTGCATAATTGGAAGACCTTTTGAACAAGCTTCAATTTAAGGGTTGAAGTGAGTGGCATTATATTTCCCTTTCCCTTTTTTTTTTGCTAATAAACTTCTTCTTGCATCCTAGTTTATTCTGACATTAACGCGAGCTGAGAGTGCGGATGACCAATGTTTGTCAGAATTGTTCAGGTGTCAACCAACACTTCTTCTCATGTATCAACCTTCAGCTTGTCCTCAAAAGACACCAGCAAACTTTGATTATTTTCTTTTACCCGAAGTAAAATGTTCATGGTTCATTGTTCAAAGGATAATAGAAGTCGGAAGTATGCGTGTTGCCATATGTTCACACTTTTAGAATTCTTCCATCATTGTTCTCAGGCTGATTGCCAGTTGACAGGCCAAGATAAATATTCCTTCCGTAGCTTTATAACAGTCAATAGTATAGTTAGTCTTTCAAGCAAGAGGGGTTTATAAACTCTCTCAACCTAAATGATGTGATGGGGATATGGGTACCTGCACCTACCAGATGTAAGTGTCCCACTGGATTTCACCCAAAATCTAGAACCAGAGCAATGGTCTTCACTCTCTGGGACTATCTTTGGCACATTTAGGAAATTTGCACTTTCTGAGTATAACTGAACAAAAGGCTTGCTCCAACGAGGAGGTCATAACCAATCAGAAAGATGAGAAATTATAGTCAGTCTCGATGATTAGATATTTAAAACATTTCCTGGAAGGGGTTATTTAATATGTCAGAATTTTCAATGAGTATCCTCAATTGTAAATGGAAAATTTTCCAACTGCTATTTATAAAAGTTGAATCGCTAACTGAAGCGGAGACATTTGCCGACCAATGTCTGAATAATTTATAAACTGGATCTGATATGTTGACCTCCCAAAAGCGGTCATTTTCTTGAGAATAAGTAGATAATAGCTGGTTGAAAATCCTGCAGCTCCCTACCCAAAATCTGTGGGTGTATCTACACTACACAGGCTGCAGCAGCTCAAGAAGGTAGGTCATCACCACCTCCTCGAGAACAATGAGAGATAAGTAGTAAATGCTGGTCTTGCTGGTGACACTCCCCCTTCCACGAGCAAATGCATAAGAATTATAATGGGATAGAGTAGATGTATATTTTGATTTTAAGCCAAAAATAATCAGAGTAATAACTGTTTGTACAACCATATCTTGTCTTATTTTTGTCTTTATTTCTTGGGGGAGGACAGGGCCTGTGCTGACCGTTGGCACCATCCTTTCCTCTGAATTATCCTACATTACTTGATTTTCTTTCATTTCAAAACTCATTCATGTGAGCGTATTTTGTTTTGTCACAAAAGACAAAACTCTGCAAATGAAGGCAGTCAGATGATCCAGCTTTGCTTTTTTCAACAACCCTTTTCCCCAAACACTACCATTAAATGTACGGCATAATTACAGTATGATGTGACAGAATTGGGTTAAGAAAATGTGAATGAGCATATCTCTTTGCACCCTCTGCTGTCCCCACCTTTGCGTTTTATTTTTTCATTTTCACTGCTTTCAACCTTCCTCAGACTGAACGCTATGACCAAGTATTTGGGCCACATAAGTATAATTCAAAGTCCATTGAAATAGTTTTGTCAAAAAAAGTATCAAGATGTAAACCTTCATTGAGTTGTTTTGTAGTGTAGTCTCTGATTTTTAGTAGTCATCCTGCTCCAGAAATGCACCACAGAGAAAAACAGTCAATCTGCACTTTCTTGACATACATTTAAGAAGGAAAATTAGTTGAAGTACTGGGATTACTGTCTACAGTGCTTACACTGAATTAAATAACACTGAGTTGACTCCAGATTTCTAGTTTGTTTTTGTTCATACATGGGATGAGGGGGTCGCTCGCCAAGCCAGCATTTAATGCCCATCCCTAATTGCCCAGGACAGTTAAGAGTCAAGCATTCTGCTGTGGATTAGTGGTGCTGGAGTCACTTGTAGGCCAGACCCGGTAGTGGTAGCAATTACCTTCCCCTGTAGGACATAAGTGAACCAGATGGATTTACCAACAATCAACAATGGATTCATGGTCATCATCACACTCTTAATTAAGAAAAGACCAGATAGTTATTGAATTCAAATTCCACCGTCTGCCATGGTGGGATTCAAACCGGGGTCCCTGGACATTAGCTGGGTATCTGGATAATTCACATCTGACTGTCAATAATATAGTACCAGTAAATACCCTGACAGAAGTTTCAGAATAACATCTGAACAGTAATATTGTTTGTTTTTGTATTTACAATGCATTTCGTTTCTTGGAATAAATTGTATTTTACTTTGTCATTTTGTTTTTAAGCCCTCAAGAGCCAAGATTAAGTTGCCTAGTTACATTATCAAATTAGTGTTAAATTGAAAAGCTGGATATATAATTTTGCTTGCCGCTTTTTTTCCTGTATTTATTTTGAACTCAGTTATAAAATAAGAGCTTACAACATTTTGTTCCTAGCAAAACCATCTGTAACTTGACCTTATTCAGAACTATTTATCCTGTATGTTTTTAAGGTTGTATAATTGTTTCACTGTCATTTAATGAAAGTCCAGGTTCTCTTAACCTCTTTATTTTTCATATTTCTAACTTGTTATCTTGTTTCCTCTATTTGCACTGAACCTTAATTCTGATTGCTTTTGAGGGGCCTAAGTGAAGTTGAAGGCAGTGGCAGAGCTGACACTGCAAGGTGAGGTGGTAATATTGTCTTGATGTTTATGTGCGTAACTATGATTGTTAACACTTTAAAGGGCAATTGATATAATGCAAAAAAGCTTAGGAGAAAATCTATGATTCAACCAATTTTCCTATCCAATCTGAAAAATATTTGCAAAATACTTTAGTTCATCAAAACTGCATTTGGTCAACCTAAAAAATCAAATCAGTAAAGTAATAGGCCATTGAAGTTGTAATGCTCAGAATTGAGTAACAATGTGCAAACACATATGGTGTTCATATAATTTGAACATAAACTTGAAATTAATTTTGAAGGATGAAAATATAGGCTATGTTCACTTTCCTATCCACCAACAGCACCACCAAGAACCACCTTTCGTATTTATATTGGACCTTCCATATATTAAAAGCCCAAAGCATGCCACAGAAGTCATATCAAACAGAATTTGATATTTAAGTATACAAAGTGAGATTAGGGTCGATGATCGAAGGCTTAACATCACCAGGAGCATAATACCTCAGAGGGTTCTAGGAATGAAAGAGGTTACAGAAATGGGAACGTGTCACATCATTTGAAAATATGAATAACAGTTTTAAAATAGAGGCATTGATTAATCCAGAGTCATCGTAAGTCAGAGAACACGTGGGTGATGGGTAAACCAGGCTTGGTGTAAGTTCACACATGGATAGCAGAGTTTCAAATGAACCTAAAGTTTATGGAGTTTGAAACTGGGAAGCTGAGTAGTAATTGCATTGAAATGGCCAGGTTTTAGGGTAACATGAAGATCTCAGCAATAGTTGTACTGAGATGAGTAGAGTTGGGTGATGTTATGGAGGTGGCAGTAAGTAGTCTTAATAACAAAATGGCTGTATGATTGGAAATTCACCTCTGGGTTAAATATGAAACCAAGGTTGTAGAGTCTTATGCAGACACAGAATTGGGAGATAAATGAAATCAGTGGTTAGGAGATGGAGATTCTGGCAGTGCCTGAAGATGATGGCTCATTCTGGTCTTTCCAATATTGACTTGAAAGAAATCTCTGGTTATCCGATCAGACAATTTTGAGACAGTGGCGATGTTATGAATGGTGGTAGTGAGGTATCCTCAGCATACAAATGCTCAGATGATGTCACTACAAGACTGACTGTAGGTGGGAAATAGTATAGAGTCAGATATAGTTCCTTGGGAATATGCCAGAGGGACTAGGAAGATACTTCACTGCAGGTGATTCTCAGGCTATGGCTAGACAGTTATGAATGACACCAGGTGAGTGCAGTTCTAAACAGCTGGATGACTGCCGAGTTTCTGCCTTAGCTTCAAATTGCTGCTGTTAGTTTTGGGGCTTGCTGTATTTTTATGCAGATGAATAGATTTTACCTCCAATAGGAGGAATTCGAGTCAAGTACAGCAGTAGATTTCACTCTGGAGTATCCTCAATTAAGTGCAAAACAAAGCTCAAGACTCCTTCAATATGTGAGTTAGATCACTAATATGATATGAGCTGAAAATGTGCTCTGGGGTTACCATGCAAAATCCTCCTTCCCAACTTGTCTCCTTGCCTGAAGCAATGGTAAACCTCAGGTTAAACCACCATTAGTCATTTCTCTCTAATAAGAGAGAGCAGCTGTGTGGTCTGGTAGCACTAGGGCAACTTTACCTTTGGTTTTATTCCTATTACAATGTCAGATTTTATCTTGCTATCCTAGTTTTCATCATAAATTCTCTGGGCTGTTGGTTGATTTTTAGATATTCCAATAGTGTTATCTCTTTATTTTAGTCAGGTGGAATACAGCAGAATAATTTTGTAGTTCTTGTTACAGACTTCTCATTGAAACAAAATATTATCCTTGATTCAAGAAGTAACTTTCTTTTAATCGCCACAAACTTAGAATGAGATGGACTCCCTAATTAAAACTATTAATGGTTTTTGCATGTTTCCAGCAATTGGATTAGTCTACAATTCATTTCAGCTTCAAAATTAAAATCAGGATTTCTCCCTTCTGGTTCAAAGAACTCAACGAAGGACACACTTGCCTGGAATACGTTTACCTTATGATTGGCTTTCAGTGAATACAGAAAGATTACTTAATACAGAATTTTTCATCTGCACATGGAACTGAAATATGATGGAGAATGGAAACATTAATTTGTAAAATATGACTTCTATACATCTATAAAATCCTAAAATAGTTTGGAGATATTCTCATTACTTTGATGCAGAAACTGCTGGAAAAGTAATGCGCATTTATGGTGACGAAGAGAATATGCATTAATTTGGATTCTCCAGATTGTTGTATGATTTGCAACACTCAACCGTATGCCTTGAGAACACTGAAAATTTGCACCTTTGCTATCATCTTCTCCATTGAAGTTTCCTGCCGTATTTACAATGCAAATTAATCGCATTTTGGACTTATAATTCTTGCATCAGATCCAATTAGTTATTGATTTTATATTTCTGACATGTCACTCCAGTTGGACACCGAGAACTGGAATAATGAAGCTACTAAGTTTTGCTCTCTTGCGCTCTCTTTCTCCCCCTCCAGCAAAGCTGGTCTAGCACTAAGAAATGGAAAGTGGGTGGTGGGTTGGGGGTCTGTTGTAGATTAATGGAGATTGATTAATTATGATTAGTCAATGTTTCCATTTTCATAGTGTGGTGCAATTCACCGAGATAGTAGAGGTGAGTTAAAAAGATCTTAGTTCTTCATTGAAGCCCAGGAAATGCTACTAAAATAGTTACAATATTCCTGATTATGAGGATCATGCTGATTCACTATTTCATCACTTAAGAAAGTGTACCCATTTCCTGAATCTTCCCTCTCAGGAAGAATCATGTGGATAAAGTATAGAACATTTTGGGAAGGAGTTTAAAAACAATGAAAAACAGATTTTCTCTGTATGTTTGATTGTTAATTGTCCTTTTATGCATGCTGAAGCTGGAAGCCATTTATTTGTTATATAACCTCATGATTAGACCAAAATGATGAACTATTGTTTTAAAAGTAAATTTGAAAAATAACTGCTAGTAGTTGCAATACAGGACTTCAGTAAAACTAATCTATTTTACTGATTTATTTCCAGTGTCAGTCTACTGTCTCTACAGTACTAAATTAATTTTTAGTGAATTCTTAAATGTGCTGTAGAGGTGTATCCTCCGATAAATCTAAATTTGACATTACTCTAGCAAAGACCACGAGTAGCAGTACCAGATTTCAAAAACTAATATTAAACATCTACTACAGATTATAGAAATGATTGAAATATTAATCTTTAGTCTATCCACAGGCAAACTGCAGTACCATTCAATATTTTTGCCCAAGCTATATGGTATCAGTTTTTTTAATGAGAAATTTGGAGAAAAGAAGTTTGGAAGACAGCTAAACAATCTCAAATGTGTTAGCTGGAAATTATTTAAATTAAAAGGTACTGCTTTAACTAGAAATTGCTGATAGTGTAGATGATGCAAAAATACCTCATTAAGAAATCACAAGTAGTTTCTGAGATTTGCGTTGAATTTACAACCTTAAATAGATTTTGAAATATGATGGATTCATGGCTATAAAAGGAGCCAAAGAAACTAAATATAGTTTCTCTAATCTTGAATGACTGCATGGTCTACATTTATTTTCAGAAATATGGCAGGAGAAGCAAAGGACAGAGAAAGGGATGACAACAAAGATGCAAAACCAAGATCTTTGAGGTTCACATGGAGCATGAAGACAACCAGTTCAATGGATCCCAATGATATGATGCGAGAGATTCGAAAGGTGCTGGACGCTAACAACTGTGACTATGAGCAAAGAGAAAGGTTCCTTTTGTTCTGCGTTCATGGAGATGCTCGGCAGGACAACTTGGTTCAATGGGAAATGGAGGTCTGCAAGCTGCCACGTTTGTCTCTAAATGGTGTTCGCTTTAAGCGAATATCTGGAACATCTATAGCATTCAAGAACATTGCATCCAAAATTGCAAATGAGCTAAAGTTGTAAAGAGAAATTGTAATTATGGGATCAGGGAAGTTTTTTTTTGTGTGATGTACAGTTCACTCTCGAATGTACTGGTATTATTGCTAATGTGTGTGAGTTTGGTCACTGACCCCATGTCCTCATACCCAAATAAATTAAACGGTTAGAAATTTCCGTCGCAATAAGGTTATATACATTGTGATTCTGAATTGTAAAACCCAGGTCTGTATGGCTTGTTGTGAATTAGCTTTAAATAATTGTGATCTTATTTCCACATGTACAGGTAAGTATATTGAGCCTTGTCACAGCTAATGTTCATATAGTTGTACAATAAAGAGTAATACCTAGCATCTACAGGTATTGTATAGTAGTGTCCTGATTTATGTACAGAAATACCCATGTTAATGTACCAAGAAGTGTATTTGAGCTTTTGAAGTTCTTTAACACTAACCACATGTCTGGATGTCAGATAAAATAAGATTTTTGACTTCGTTGAAATGGGAGTTAAAGCTTTCCCCTTTCCAGTAAACCCATCGAAAAAAAGCCATTATGACCTTTTTACCTGTGTTATCTAGGTGCCCAGTTTTCATCCCTCCACATGATATTTCAACTGATAGCACAAAACAGCTTTTGGGGAATTTTGTCTCAGGAATTGACATTCATCTTTAAGGAAGATGGTCCTCTTCTTTTCCTTTTGTGCTGTATGGAGCTACAAGCATCTATCAAGTTCACTTTCCAATTTGTATAATTAAATGGTACTGCTCACATGTTAAATGTATGATTTCCTATCCCACTGTAATCATCTGTGCTGAAAAGTTTACCAGATTTCTTGTATTTATTCCAGGACAATATACCTGTAATGTGCAGCATTTTAATTATGTTAGGCCTCCACCAATTAAAGGATTTTTTTCCTTTATAACTAGTGAGGTACTATGTAAAACCACTAGTACTCGTACATTTAATACTTGTTTTGTATCAAATTAACCATGTAGGTTAATTGTGCAGTTGTATTTTATGTTGTAATTACTGTAATATTAGCAATTGATCCTGCCTGCACTCTTGTGGAGATTTAGAAAAGTAATGAAAATCTGTCAATGTACAAGTTGTGATCAGATCTGGAACCCTGATTATAAGGTGAACTCAATCTTTGTATGGTTGCATAAACATACAGCAGCATCCGATTGAAGCTTTGGATTGTAAATATTCTGTGCTGTAGCTTCTTTGGCGGTTGTATTTCAGAATGGCATTGATTTTGTTGCCTTAGAAGATGCTTGGAAAGTTGTACTTGAACCTCCCCCTTGATGTACATTGAGAGGAGTTCAATGCAAAATACAGGAGTACATTTCACTGGTGCACAATATTAAAACAAACTTGAAATGATTGGAACATGGCACAAGTTTTATTTCATTTACAATTCTTTAGAGGAAATACTTTTTCAAATCATTTGGATGTGATATAGCATAAGTCTGTTCTTTTATAATTTTCACATTTCCTGTTACTTTGTTTATGCCAGTTTTCTTTCTTTGCAACTTGTTTCACCATACAAAAGATGTGGAAAATGTATTTGTACTTACTTTGTGAAGATGTTCTGAAAAAGAAATGTTCTATGTCTTTAATCTGACCCATATAAGCAAATTATAGCATAAGCAGCAGACGTGACTGAAGATGCAAAACACACCATTCTAATATAATGTGATCATTAGGAGTCAAAACATTTGTGCAGTACAACATTTGCAGCTCATGCAACAAGATACCAGCTATCCTGAAAGAACAAAAAGAATTTGGGTTAAGAACCATTTTCCTTTTTAACAGGTAATGTGGACTTCTGTCATCTATGATGTGTAATGTGCAACAGATCTTACTTTAAGTTTTAAAAACATGAATTCTTTAAATACATTTTATTTTCATGTGGAAAAATTTAAAATGACCCAGTTAAAGAGGCTGTCTCTTGTTACTAACAGAAAGATGATGAAATAAAACCATACCTCAATATTGATTCTGCCCCACGTTCTATTTCCTGTTAGTCACAGGAAATTCGACTCTTGTTTGCTTTTCTTAAGCTGATCCAGTCTATTTGCAACCTGGCTGAATTGACCGAAGCTATATCATTTCCATTGCCAATATTGTCTACTTTCTTTTCTGCAATATTGCCCAATTTCACCCTTGCCTCAGACAATCTGCTTCTGAAACCTATATCCATGTCACTGTTAGTCTCAAGACTCTAGTGCTTTCCAACTGAACTCTTTCTGCCATCCTTCATAAATTGTAACTCGTGCAAAATTCTGCTTCTTGCTGCTTAACTCAAACCAACTCCTGTTCATCTAATCAGGCCTGTGCTTGATGAACTATGTTGGAACCCAGTTTACAGTGGCGTGAATGTAAAATTCTAAACATTCTGTTCAAGTCCTTCTGTAGCCTCAACACTCCTCACCTCTAATCCTGTGTTCTTCCAATTCTGGACTGATATGTGTCTCAAATTTCCTTAAAACACCACTATTGGGGATCACGCCTTCAGGTACCATGAAGTATTGCTAATAATGCTCTCCTGAAGGCACTCCATTTCCAGCTCTCTCATCTCCTTTTAGACTGTCCTAAAAATGAAGTTTCCTTACCCTGATTATGGTCATTTGTCCATAATCATTTGTGGCACAGTGTCAAATTCAGTTGGACAGCATTTTTGTGAAGCACCCCCGTATCCTTTACTATGTTAAAGAGGCTATGAAAATGAAGTTACATGTTGCAAACTTTGCCATTTTATTGACATGAAATACAAACTATTGTTGCATTAACATGTTCTACAATGAGGTTTTACAATGTGTTTTTCTCAGTTTCATAATAGTCCTAATGCTTATCTGCATCAGACTGGTTTTTGAATTGTTAGTTGTAGAAAATTATCCATACTGAGAAATTAATTTTTGCTTCCTTTCCTGGACTTCAGCTGCTCACCTCAAGCCTCCCAAAGCTATCTTCCCTACACTTACCCATACCTACCCTCTGGTAAGGGCTGTATTTCATTCTTGCCTTTTCCTCTCCCTTACAGAATCATGACGGAATTTCCCCTATCCCCACCCTGCACCCAGCAGCTTCTGTCTTCAATGAATTATTTGCTGCTGCCCCCAGTAATGCCATTGTAAAATGAATCTTCATTTTCCCTCCCTTTTCAGTATTCCAAAGGCTATACTTCCTTCTTGACCTGATCACGCAGCATAAGAGCAGGAGCCCAATTGGCCCTTGGAGCCTGCTCCACTACTTCACAAGATCAGGTCTGATTTTAACCTTAACTCCACATTCCTGTCTATTCCAGATAACCTACCACCACCTTACTTACTAAGAGTCTATCCACCTCTGCTTCCAATGCCTTTTGAGAAAAAGTGTACCAAAAGCATCCCTTGGAGAGAAAATATTTCTTCTCAATTCTTTCTTAAACGGACGGCCTTTTACTTTTAAAACAGTAAACACATTCTCCCACAAAAGAAAACCTCTTTTCATCCACATGTCGTGTCCCCTCAGGATCTTAGAAATTTGAACCAAGTTGCCTCTTCCTCTTCTAAACTCCAGCAAATAGCCTGTC
The DNA here is from genome assembly GCF_004010195.1 of Chiloscyllium plagiosum. Taxonomy (NCBI): domain Eukaryota; kingdom Metazoa; phylum Chordata; class Chondrichthyes; order Orectolobiformes; family Hemiscylliidae; genus Chiloscyllium; species Chiloscyllium plagiosum. The sequence goes on along the minus strand of NC_057718.1, from coordinate 39,692,266 downwards.
TAACCTTTTCTCATAAGGCAAAACTACCATTCCAGGTATTAATCAAATAAAACATCTTTGGACTGCTACTCATTTACATTTTCCTTAAATAGAAGTACTCTTGATGTAGTCTCGCTATTGCTCTGGAGTGTGATATCCCTACTTTTGAATTCAATTGCCCTTGCAATAAATTATAACATTCTACTAACTTTGCTAATCAATTGCTGTACCTTCATACCAACCTTTTGCAATTCATAAACTAAGACACCCAGATCTCTCTGCAGCTCAGAGTATTGCAGTATTTCACAATTCATATAATATGCTATTTTATTCTACTGCCAAAATTTCACATTTTCCCACATGACATTCCATTTGCCAGATCTTTGTCTGCTTATGTAACCTATCTGTATTTGTTATAGTTTCCCTATGTCATCTTAATAACTTACTTTTCTACCTATCTTTGTGTCATCAGCAAATTTAGCAGGTATAACTTTGGCCGCTTTATCCAAGTCATTTGGATAAAGAGTTGAGGCCCCAGTACTGATACATGTTGTTCAGCATTCAGTACATATTTCCAACCAGAAAAAGACCTATTTATCCCTACTCTCCTTCTCTGTTGGTTAATGAATATTCTCATTTTCCAATATGTTACACATTACACCATGAATCTCTGTTTCTCTTAATCTTTGACATGGCATCTTATCAAATGCCTTCTAGATATCTGAGAACCATATATGTACCAGTTCATCTTTATCCATAACACACTACTAATTCAAAGAACCAAAAAAACTGGTTTAAACATATTTCCCTTTCAAAAAACCATGTTGACTCTCCATGGTTACCCTGATTTTTTTTCTAAGTGCCCTACTATAATGTCTTTGATAAAAACTTGAAATGTTTCTCCTGTGACAGATGGTATGCTAATGGTGCTGTAGTTTTCTGCTTTCTTTCTCACTCTCTCTTTGAATAAAGAAATTATACTCACTATCTTCCAACCCAATGGAACTTGACAGAATCTAGGGAAATCTGCAAAATTAGAACTAATGCGTCAGCTATCTCACTAGCCACTTGTTTCAAGATCCTCAAATAAAGTCCATTAGGATCCAGGCACTGGTCAGCCCACCAATTTGGTCAGTACCATTTCCCTGATGATTGTAGTTTTCTTTAGTTTCTGCCTCCCACCCAGCTCTTGAATAACAGCTATTTTTGGGGTGTTACTTGTATCCTCTAAAGTGATGTAGAATATCTGTTCAATTCATCATCCATCTCCTTATTTTCCATTATTAATGCGGCAGACTCCCTTTCTACAGGGCGTTTTCATTTTATTAGCTCTTTTCCTTTTTAATCATCAATAAAACCTTTTACTATCAATTTTTACATTTCTGGCGAGCTTTCACTCATGCTTTACTTTTTGCCTTTTTACTCTCAAAATTGTCATGGTGCAGAATTTGGCTCTTGAAATGAATATCATTGCCTCATGTCATTCTTTGCTTCATAGCATTAACATTACCTAATGTTATTTGTTTTTTTAACATATTCTGTCTAATCTTCTTACTTGCTCCTTTCTTTGTGCAATTGTGTGCCTTTTATTTATGTTTGATATCATCTTTAACATTTTGTTGTTTCACCCTTTGGAATTTTTCTTCCTTGTTGGAATCGATCTAGAGAAACATGGAAAAAAGGAGTAGGAGTAGGCCATTCGACCCTTTGAACCTGCTGAGGCATTCAATTTGTTCATCCAGCTCAATGTCCTATTCCTTCTTTCCTCCTGTATCCTTTGAGCCCTTTTGCCCTAAAGACTACATCTAACTCCTTGAAAACATTCAGTATTTTGGTCTCAACTGCTTTCTATGACAGAATTCCACAGGCTCACCACTCTATTGGTGAAGAAATTTCTCCTCATCACAGTCTGAAATGGCCTATTCTGTATGCTTAGGCTATCCCTTGCCTGTGGATTTGATTCTGTGTATCTGAAATACCCCTAAACTGTTTGTATGAACCTGTCCTTCAATCCAATTTGCCAGTTCATTTTTGCAAGTTCTGCTTTCCTACAGAAGTTTAAGTTTAAAGTGGCAGTCCTGAACCCACTTCTCTCTCCCTGGAACTAAATTAAAATTGAATCATTATGATTGTTGAAACCTAGGGTGACTTCACTGTAAAATCATTCAATGAATCCTAGTTGTTTATCATTCCTCAGTAACCCCCTTTCTCTTTCCCTCACAAATTTCAAGGCCTCAAACTCTCCATCCTAGTGAAGCAGTAATTTACTCATATCACTTCCAATTTAGTATACTTTATTTGTTCATGTATCTTCACATCATTGAGAAGACAAAACATACGGGGTGAATCATTTGTGGAACACTTCTGTTCAGTCCACAGCTTCCTATCGTTTGTCATTTTATTTCTGCCTTCCACTCACTCTGAGCTTTCTGTCCATGACCACCGCCGACCTTCCAATCAAGCTGGATACAAGTCTTGGGAACAGCACGTCATCTTTTGAGTCGGCACTCCACAGTCTTCTGGATTCAACATTGAATTCAACAGTTTTATATCATAAGCCCTGCATCCATTGTGTTCTGCATTTTGCTGATTTGGGCCCTTCACATGCACTCAGCTACTATGCAATCTCATCTGGCTACATCTTTTTTGCTTCTTTATCATATCCAGTACATCTTTCTTTGGCTTTTGTACATGAGACCTTTTGTTATGTAATCTTGACTACCCTTCAACCTATCTCAAGCTTTCCTTATTGTTCTTCCTGCTCCCTTTCTCTTCCACTGGCTCAACATTTCTATCTTTTTTCAGTTCTGAAGATTATTGACCTAAAAATCCTAACTCTTTCTCTACACAAATACCAACTGAGTTTGTTTACTCGCTGAGTTTTTTTTTCAGCATTTTTTATTTCAGATGTCCAATATCTGCAGTACTTTGCTTGTGTCTTCCAACTATATGAGTTGGGAAGTCATGTTGTGGCTGTACAGGACATTGATTAGGTGTTGCTGGAAAAGTGCAGCAGGTCAGGCAGCATCCAAGGAGCAGGAGAATCGACGTGTCGATTCTCCTGCTCCTTGGATGCTGCCTGACCTGCTGCACTTTTCTAGCAACACATTTTCAGCTCTGATCTCCAGCATCTGCAGTCCTCACTTTCTTCCAGGACATTGATTAGGCCACTTTTGGAATACTGTGTTCAATTCTAGTCTCCCTGCTATAGGAAAATTTTTATGAAACTTGAAAGGGTTCAGCAAAGATTTACAAGAGTGTTTCTAGGACTGGAGGGTTTACACTATAGAGACAGGCTGAATAGACTGGGGCTATTTGTCCTGGAGCGTTGGAGGCTGAGGAGTGACCTTATAGAGATTTATAAAATCATGAGGGGCATGGAGAGAGTGAGTATACAAGATCTTTTTCCCAGGGTAGGGGAGTCCAGAACTAGAGGGCATATGTTTAAGGTGAGAGGGGAAAGATTTAGGAGAGACTGAAGGGGCAACTTTTTCATGCAGAGAGTGGTGCATGCATGGAATGAGCTGCTGGAGGAAGTGGTATAGGCAGGTAAAATTACAACATTTAAAAGGCATCTGGATGGGTATATGAATAGGAAGGGTTTAGAGGGATATCGGTTAAATGCTAGCAAATGGAACTGATTTAGTTTAGGATATCTGATCAGCATGGATGAATTAGACTGAAGATTCTGTTTCCGTGCTGTACCACTCTATGACACTAATAGATATACCAAGTTGTCCTGTAAGGATCCAGAGATTATGATAGACTAGGTGAAGAATTTCAAATTCAATATAAACAGAAAATGTTGGAAATACTCTAAGCCATGTAGCATCTGTGCAGTGTTACACGTTATGTTGTTAGAACTGAACAAGGTAAAGCAAGTACAGAGCTGGGGCACAAAGAATGATAGGGACGGTTTAAGATGGGTTGCAAGATGAGAGTGATTATATGATTTGAAGATGTAATGGTACAAGGAATTAATGGGATAACTAAAAGAACACAAGAAGAAGCCTCATAGTGTAACTGAGAATAGCAGAATTGTTACCAACAACAGTTGTTCAGTAACCCCTAATTTTACATTCTTCAGTAAGAAGAAACATCCTCTCCTGCGAAGACCTCTCAAGATTTTGTATATTTCAATTAGGTCACCTCTTAATCTTCAAAACAACTCCAGTAGGTATAAGCTGAGCCTGTCCTACCTTTGCTGAACTGCCTCCAACACATTAAATAAGATGACCAATACTGCGCACAGTACCTGTATGCTGTTTGAACTGTGTCTTGTATAACTGAAGCATAACCACTCTACTTTTGTATTCAATTCCCCTCTCAATAAATTTTAACATTCTATTGGCTTTCATAATTACTGATGTACCTACATACTAACCTTTTGTAATTTGTGTATGAAAACGCTCTCATCTCTCTACACCTTAGAGCTATGCAATCTCTCACAACTTAAGTAATTAGCTTTTTTTATTCTTCCTGTCAGAGGATTTCACATTTTCCTGCAATATATTACATTTGCCATATTTTTGCTCACTCACTCAACCTGTCTCCATATTTTTGTAGCCCCATTATACTCTTTTCACAATTTATTTTCTGCCTATCTTTGTCATAATCAAATTTGGAAACTATGCAATTCATCCTTTCATGTACATTGTTTAGATTAATTGAAAACAGTTGAGTCCCAGCACTGATCCCTATGGTGCAGCACTCTTACATCTTGGCAACCTGAAAAAGACCCATTTATGTCTGCTCTCTGCTTCCTGTTAGCCAGCCAATTGTCTACCCAATATGTTACCCCCTACACCATGAGCTTTTACTGCAATAACCTTTGATTATCAAATGCCTTCTGGAAATTCTAAATACAGTTCATCCATTAGTTCTGCTTTCTCCACGTTACTTCATCAAAGAACTTCAGAGTGAAAGCAGGAGAATGGGGTTGAGAAACATCAGCTGTGATCGAATGGCAGAACTACTTGATGGGCGGACTAGCCTAATTCTGATCCTGTGTCTTATGATGTTATGATTTTCATTTCACAAGATCATGGTGACTGCCTGGTTACCTTAAACTTATCCAAATGCCTTGCTGTAACTTCTTTAATAATACCTGCTAAAACTTGCCCTATGATGGAGAACTGGCCTGTACTTTCATGTTGCAGTCTCCCTTTCTAAATGAAGGGAGTTACATTCACTATCTTCCAAACTAATGGGGCCGACCCTGAGGCACTGATCAGCCTGCGGCTCCAATAAATAACTTAGTAGCAATAGTTTGGTGATTGAGAACTTTGAATATATCCTTCCCTTTCATTTCCTGATGGACTGCTCCTTCTGAGATGTTGATTGTAACCTCTGTAGTAAAGACTGATGCAAAATACCTGCCCAATTCATCGCCAATTCCTTATTTTGTATCAATAATGCTCCAGTCTCCCTTTCTATCGGACAAATGCTCACTTTGTTAATTGTTTTCTTTTAAGTATTTGTAGAAACTATTAACATATATTTTTACATTTCTCCCAAGCTTTCCCTTGAATTTTTCTCTTTCAATTTTTGATGATTGTTGTGTTTTGTGTTCTTACCTGCCATGCCTTTGCACAATTATGTTCTTTCTCTTTATTTTGATAGTATTTCTAACATCTCTAGTTAACCACATATGGCGCTTCCAATCCTTTGAATTTTCCTTTCTTGTTGGAATGGATCTAACCTGTTTTCTGAAGTATCCTCTTATATATCTGCCAAAGCATTTCTCTTCAACTAACTTTTAACCCCATTTACCAATTCACATTAGTCAGCTTTGCCTTCAAGATCTCATTTACATTTTTAAAAGTAAAATTAACCACATCTCCATGCACAATATCAGGTTGAGAATATCCTTCTTTCTCGTCACTTGCAGAACGTACAGTTCTAAGAAACTATCCTAAAAACATTATGAACTCCTACTCTAAGTTATCTTTGTCCACATGACTTCTGTAAACTCTATTACACTAAAATGTATCATGATCTTAATTGTGCCTTTCTCAGAAGCACTAATCATTTCTTCCTTTGTGCCCTACCCAACTGTGTAATTACTGTTGGGGGGCCTGTACATCAATCCCACAAGTGACTTTACTTGCTTTTCTTCTTTCTCCCAAATTGTTTCCCCATCTTGGTTTCCTGAACTTGGATCATTCCTCTCTGTTGTGCTAATATCCTAAACAATTAACAGAGCCACCCAACACCCTTTTCATAGTTTTCTGTCAGTCCCATTCCACATGATCCTATAGATATGTTTCTGTAATGGGTATCAGATTGTACTCTCTCATTTCCATTTGCATTCTCATGCACATGTTCATATTTGTTTTCAATGTATTCATATTGAGAACTTTCAATTTCATCCTCTATCCTGTTTGTAAATTCTAGTCTTATCTGTTGGTCGACTCTGAGATTCCTTCTTATGTCTGTATGCTTTCATTTATTAACACATTTTGGCATTGACTCTACTTTGATTTATTACATATTCTCAAATTTGATCCTTTGCCCACACTAGATTAAAACCCTCTCTACTTGTCTCATTCAGCAGTCACTAAGAACACTGACCCAGCACCATTCAGGTAGAGACTGTCTCAATGGAACGCATCCACTTTCCCCTGTACTGGTGTCAGTGCCCTATGAACTAGAACCCCCTTCACCCACACCACACTTTAAGCCATGCAATCATCACTCTGATTTGCACCATGCTGATTTGTGCATGGCCCAGTAAGTAATTCAGTGATTATGACATAGGAGGTTCTACTGCTTAATTTGACACCCAGTTCCTCATACTGATGGTTCAGAACTCTTCCTCTGGCCAATGTCATTGGTACCTACATAGACCATGACAATTGGATCCTTTCCCTCCCACTGCAAGTTCCTTTCCAACCTTGACCAGATGTCCCACCTCCTAGCACCAGGCAGGCAACACAGCTATCAGGACTCCCTTTGCTGCAGAGAATGGTGTCAATTCCCTCATTTTATTGTCACCTATTATCATTACATTCCTCTTTCCTTCCCCCTCTTGAATGACTTCCTGTAGCATGGTGTCATGGTTAGTTAACTCTCCTGTCCCTGACCTTTGACCAAAATCTGATGATCCAACCCTCAGAGAAGTGACTGCTTAGTAGTTCAAAGAATCCACATAGCTTTCCTAATGCATCACAATGTTTGTAGTTTAGATTTGAGTTCATAAGCCCAAGGAGTACAGATCTGAGTTTTAAATAACTCCTGTCGATCTTTGCTCTGGACCAAATTGCTATCCAAGAACTTCCATACGCTGTAACTGTCACATATCACCTATCCTCCAACCTTAATTTGCTTTAAGGAACAACTAAATATAAACCTGATTAATAAAATGTATACAAATGTAAATATTTTAATGTTACCACCAGTTGCTATATTAATTTAAAATTTAGAGAATGGACTGTAATCACTGAACAGAAACTCACCAAATAACGAGCTTCTTCAGTAGCACAGAAATTCCTGCCTCTCTAGGTCTAGGAAAAGCACAAGCAATAGAAAATCTCTTTCCCTTCTTCCTTTCCCTTCACTTAACTTTGGCATTCTAGTGCAAGTCAAACTAAGAGTTTCAGCTGGTTCATAAATTAGCTGTTTTTTGAGTGGAAATCTTTGTTTAAAATAAACCCTGTCTAAGGCTGGCAAATATATTACATAAACTATAGATTTCATTGTCCATTCAGGGTATATCACACGCCAGCAAGCAGTCCAAACATGAGCTTTTATTTGCATCAATGAAAGTGAACATAAAGAGAATGGAAGCTGCAGTTGACCCCATAATGCAAATCAAATTGAACATGCCATGATGGTCAGCTGTACCTAGATCTTATCTGGAGCTGGGTGTTGAACTGGTCATATCTGGCATCTTTAGTGTCCTTACCCTGCTCCTTGGAAAATTGTTCCCATTCCCCCAGTTCTTCAGTATCCACCACATCACCTAGTTGTGTGCTCAAATTGTGAAAAGCACGGTATGCCAGGATGATGTAGCACATTCTATCCAGCCTATAATGAAGGAACCCCAAATCAATCAAAGCAGCAGAATCATATCTTCAGCAGCCCTATCACCTACTCGACCACAATTCGAGTCAAAGTATAGGCAGCAGATTGCACAATGGTGTCATGAAGTAGGATCATAGTGGGTAGCCCTTGTCACCCAGTGGGTAGCCTTGTGAAGCACCTGGACCATCAATGCACAAGGTACACAAGGTCTGCTCCACAACGTGGGAGTCAATAGTCAGGGTAGCAGACGCACACCTGAAAGTAATAACCATGATCACAGATTACCTAATCATTAAGGGAATGGAACCACTTCCTAGTGACAAATTCTGCAGCATTGTGATATGATGTGACCTTGACATTGGGAATGAAATGATCTGGTGTGATATTGCAAGGTGGCATAGTCATTATCCTGATGACAGAGATTCTACGTGGGTTATCTATTCCTCCTTGGAAAATGCCAACAGCACAGAAGGTCAAAACAGCTTTCACTTTCAGAACTATTCGGAGAAGATGGCCTTCCATTCCTGCAGCCCTCAGGTCCTTTTTACCAACTGACATTATCCCAGGACACCATGATGGAACATATAGAGCCTGGGCTGACTCTACTCCTTGGCAAAAGTGAGGACTGCAGATGCTGGAAATCAGAGATTAGATTAGAGTAGTGCTGGAAAAAGCACAGTGGGTCAGGTAGCATCTGAGGAGCAGGAAAATCGACGTTTCTGACAAAAGCCCTTCATCAAGACTGAAGGCAGAGAGCCTCCGGCGTGGAGAAATAAATGGGAAGGGGGTGGAGGTGGGGCTGGGGAGGAGATGATAGGTCAGAGAGGAGGGTGGAGCAGATAGGTGAAAAAGATTGGCAGGTAGGAAAGGTCATGAGGATGGAACTGGGGTAAGGTGGGGGGGGAAAATAGGAAATGAGGAAACTGGTGAAGTCACTTTTGCTACCTTATAAAGGAAATTACAGCAACCAGCATCTTGCCATGTCACCATTATTCCTTCAGCTTCAGCACCAACTTGGTGAATGAGCCTCGCCAGCTTAGCGACCAACACATTATGTCAAAAGAGAAAAATCACAACACCAGGTAATAGTCCAACAGGTTAAATTGGAAGCACACTAGCTTTCGGAGCGTTGCTCCTTCATCGGGGGAGGGGAGGAGGCAACGGCTGGGTGTTGGGGGAGGTATGAGTGTATTTCGGAGTTTCTTGGCGAGGCAGTTCGGCAGGAACCAGGCAGACGCTGTTGCTGATCCTCCCTGGACACCTTGCGGCGACTGAGGCTCGACAACTATCATCTCTCAGTACCGCCGCCCAGGACTGATTTGCTCTTTGGCTGGATGACTATTTCTGTCCGTTCCCATTTCCAAGCAGCCCTCGCCATTTCGGCGTATCCCATAGCAACCCAATCGCACCGGGTCACCAATCGGAACGCTCATTACTAAGGCCGCCAGCAACAGCCAATTATATTTCCGTTTGCTGGTTTGGTCCCCGAAGGCGTAGGCCAATGGGATGGTAGGTTATTCCGAGTTGCTCTCGGTGTGGTGTTGAGAAGCGGCTGGAGCGGAAAGTCGGTAAGTGAGGGAGCCGGGTCGGCAGCCGAGGATGTCTCTGTGTGGAAAGAGGCCAAAAGAACTTTGTGATTCAATTTACAGAATTAGGGACTGTTATAAACTGTTAAGTGATGAGGAGGGATTATACAAATTAGGCCTGTTTTCTGCAGAATTTAGAAGGTTAAGGGGTGATCTGATTGAAGTCTTCAAGATATTAGCTGGAAAAGACAGGAGAGGTAAAGATAAACTGTTCTCACTGGTTGCGGGTTTAGAACTAAGGGGTTTAATCTGAGAAGTAAGGCGAGGAGAGACGTTAAGAAGCATTTCTATACAAAGGATGGTGGATGTTGTGAACTCGCTTTGACAAACGACAGTGGATGCAGGATCAGTTGTTAATTTTAAATTAGTTGTTAATTGAAGCTATTAAGGGATGTGGGCCAAAGAACAGAAATATGAAATCAGGTGCTAAATCATCCGTGATTACATTAAATCATAGAATCCCTACAGTGTGGGAACAGGCCCTTTGGCCCAACAAATCCACAGTGACCCTCTGAAGGGTAATCCACCCCGACCTATGCTACCCTATTACTGTACATTTACCCATGACTAATGCACCTCACCTACACATCCCTGAACACTGGGCAATTTAGCTTAACCAAATCACCTGGTATGCATATCTTTGGACTGTTGTAGGAAACTCAGACACACATAGTCATAGTACAGCATGGAAACAGACCCTTCAGTCCAACCTGTCCATGCAGACCAGATATCCCAACCCAATCTAGTCCCACCTGCCAGCACCTGGCCCATATCCCTCCAAACCCTTCCTATTTATTTACCCATCCAAATGCCTCTTAAATGTTGTAATTGTACCAGCCTCCACCACTTCCTCTGCCAGCTCATTCCGTACACATACCACCCTCTGTGTGAAAAAGTTGCCCCGTAGGTCTCTTCTATATCTTTCCCCTGTCACACTAAACCTGTGCCCTCTTGCTCTGGACTCCCTGACCCCAGGGAAAAGACTTTGCCTATTTATCCTATCCATGCCCCTCATAATTTTATAAGCCTCTATAAGGTCACCCCTCAGCCTCTGATGCTCCAGAGAAAACAGCCCCAGCCTGTTCAGCCTCTCCCTATAGCTCAAATCCTCAAACCCTGGAAACAACCTTGTAAATCTTTTCTGAACCCTTTCAAGTTTCACAACGTCTTTCCGATAGTAAGGAGACCAGAATTGCACACAATATTCCAACTGTGGCATAACCAATGTCCTGTACAGCCGCAACAATGACCTCCCAACTCCTATACTCAATACGCTGACCAATAAAAAAAAGCATACCAAACGCTGCCTTCACTATCCTATCTACCTGTGACTCCACTTGGAGCTATGAACCTGCACTCCAAGGTCTCTTTGTTCAGCAACACTCCCTAGGTCCTTACCATGAAGTGTATAAGTCCTGCTAAGATTTGCTTTCCCAAAATGCAGCACCTCGCATTTATCTGAATTAAACTTCATCTGCCTCCTCTCAGCCCATTGGCCCATCTGATCAAGATCCTGTTGTAACCTGAGGTAACCCTCTTTGTCCACTACATCTCCAATTTTGGTGTCATCTGCAAACTTACTAACTGTACCTCTTATGCTCGCATCCAAATCATTTATGTAAATGACAAAAAGTAGAGGACCCAGCAGCGATCCTTGTGGCACTCCACTGGTCACAGGCCTCCAGTCTGAAAAACAACCCTCCACCACCACTCTCTGTCTTCTACCTTTGAGCCAGTTCTGTATCCACACAGATGGTCACCCAAAGCTGGATTCAAACCCGAGTCCCGAGTGCTGTGAAGCAGCAGTGCTAACTATTGAGCCACCATGCTGCCCCAAAATTTAAATGGTGGAACAGACTTGAGGAGCTAACTGACCTGCTGTTGTTCTTGTGTGTCACCCACCCTGCGTTCACCAGACCCTGCTGCTGCCACACCTTATCCTGGTTTTTGTGCATTTCTAGTGTAGGTGTTCCATGTACAGTACACCCTTGGTTAGAGGCTGACCTGTGCAGATGACAGGATTGATTGTATTGTATTGGAAATAATTCAGAAAAATAAGCAATCACTTTAAAACAGGGATTAACATAATGAGAAGTATAATGATAATACAAAGGCTTTTTTTTTTGATAGTAGGGTGCCAGGCAAAGATTGAGGATATAAGAACAGAATCAAATTTCCTTCACAGGAATGTTGGAAAAAAAAGAACAGGACAGATATAGGAAAGAATTTGTTCTTCATATGTTTTCAGTGTGTTGGGGACACATAATATTGGGTTGATTCCCAGGTCTAGGAGAAAGTGAGGACTGCAGATGCTGGAGATCAGAGCTGAAAATGTGTTGCTGGAAAAGCGCAGCAGGTCAGGCAGCATCCAGGGAACAGGAGAATCAACGTTTCGGGCATGAGCCATTCCTGAAGAAGGGCTCATGCCCGAAACGTCGATTTTCCTGCTCCTTGGTTGATTCCCAGGTCTCCAGCTTACTACCCATCATCTATCTTTCCCCTGTAATTTGGAAGGGGCACTGAAAAATTGAATCAATTGAACTTGGTTAACAGTTGGTTTGGGCAGCCTATCTTTAAGTTTGTTTGAGTGGGAAGGAAATGAAATTCTGTTCTGGGGGTTGTCCTTTACACATTGAGAGAACTCCCCAAAAGACAATAACACCCTTCCTCCCTTCCTAGACTTCAAACCTCCCACCTGAAAGATGCTCCAGATTGGTGGTTTAATGCTCCTGACTCATCTGGATCCAGGATCCATTGGATCCTTCATCCTGAGATTTAGTGCTGCTTGAGCTTCTGACCATTTGATATATAAAACATTCCACGGGCACATTGATAATGAGAACATTGAGAAGGTCAAAAGAAATGTACAAAATATACTTGGAAATGGCAGAAATATTGCATTACTTTTCTCTTTTTTGGACCAATGAGACTAATAGAGTGGATGAATTAGAAGGGATTAAAAATGTAATATGATATTTAAATTGGAAAAGGACAAGAAACTTCATAAACCTAATCAAACTTGGATTAAAACTCCCATCCCAGATAGATTGCAAAGTAAGTTAAGGAAAAGGCACTTCTTGCTATAATATCTTTATTAGAAAAGCAATTATTGCCAGAGAATTAGAGCCAACTAAAGTTTTTTATATTTTAAAATGAAGTTGGAGCAAGTGTGAGAAGCCATGGGTCAGTTTAATACTGAAGGTAGGAAAGGCAATGGAATCTTTATTCAAATACTTAATTAAAAGAGATCTAGAAAACAAAAATATAATGCACAGAAGGAGGCCATTCAGCAAAGCATATTAATGTCTGTCAATCGAGAGCAATTCAGCCAAATCCAGTTTGCAGCTCTTGGTCTGTGGTCCTGTAGACTATGGAGCCTCAACTGCATGTCCAAGTAACTTAAGTGCAATGAGCATTTCTACTTCTCTTTCACTTTTCTGCCAATTTATTAATTCTCTCCCCCCCCCACTACCCACTCTTTCCCACCAACAAAAAAAGGGAATTAACCTCTGTCAATGGAATTAGATTCTTCCCTTCTTCGTCTCGGCTTTTCAGAGTGTTGTATCTCAATTAAATTTTCCTGTATCCTCTTGCATTCCAAAGAAGAACCCCAAAAAAGTGAGCTTGAAGTGAAGAGGCTATTCTTGGACTTAACCTGAGGATGGAATCAGTACAAGTTGTGTACAAAGAGGACTGAAGTCCTTTGCAAGGCTAGCAGCCATGATGTATGTGTTGGTCACTAATAAATTGTCACCACTCTGCTGGGATGAGTGTGCTAGAAATCAAGCCTCATTGTCATGAGTTGTCACAAATATGAGCAATTAAATTAGATTAGATTAGATTAGATTAGATTACTTTACAGTGTGGAAACAGGCCCTTCGGCCCAACAAGTCCACACCGGCCCGCCGAAGCGCAAACCACCCATACCCCTACATTTACCCCTTACCTAACATTACGGACAATTTAACATGGCCAATTCACCTAACCTGCACATCTTTGTGACTGTGGGAGGAAACCGGAGCTCCCGGAGGAAACCCACGCAGACATGCATTACTAGGATAGCAACTGAATATCTAAGTATGCACATTGTATTAAAATGATAGGCGGAGGGAACAGGGTTGCCTTGTTAGTAAGAAATGAGTGGATGTAAAAGTTCCCAAGGAAAGTGGTGTATTTCCAGCATCAAGAAACATTTCGTTCTTCATTAATATTTTCAAAATCAGAATCTGATTACCATCTTTTGTCATTGCTGTTTATAGAACCTTGAGTGGAAATTGACTCACATTTTCCTACTTTTTTGAATTCAGTCACAAGATGTGGGCATCGCTGGCTAGGCTAACATTTATTGGCGATCCATAATTAATGTAAAGAAAGTGGTCGTGAACTGCCTTCTTGAACCACTGCAATCCTTAGAGTGTGGATGTGATTGCAGTGCTGTAGGGAGGGAATTCTAACACTTTTACCCAGTGACAGTGAAGTAATGGTGATACAGTTCCAAATTAGGGTGGTGTGTGGCTTGGAGGGGACATTGTAAATGATGGTGTTCTTACATATTTGCATGCATATTAGTTGGTGGAGATAGCATTTGGAAGGTGTTGCCTTCAAGAGTCTAGATAAGCTGTTACAGTACGTCTTGTAGGTGGTTACATGCTGCTGCCACGGCATTGATGGTGGAGGGAATTCATGATGAATGTGTTAGATAGAGTGCTTTGTCCTCAATGGTGTTGAGCTTTTTGTGTGATATTGGATCCGCATTCTTGTAGGTAAGTGGACAGTATTCCTACCCACCACTGATTTGTGCCTTGTAGATGACAGACTCTGCAGAATCAGGAGGTGAGTTACTTGTCATAGAATTACCAGGCACTGACATGCTATTATAGCCACAATAGTTTGGTTTCTGGTAACCCACCAGAATGCCGATACTGGAGGATTCAGCAAAATGCCATTAAATATTAAGGAGTAATGATCATTACCTGAAGCTTGTGTAGCATGAATATTAGTTGCCACTTTGCAACTAAAGTTGCAAAACTGCCTTTAGATCATAAAGATGTACAGCACAAAAACAGGCCCCTCAATCTAATTTGTCAATGCCAACCAGATATCCTAAACTAATCTAGTCCCCTTTGCCAGCATTTGGCCCATATCCCTCTAAATTATTTTAATTGTACCAGCCTCCTCCACCACCATCACCTCTGGCAGCTGTTTCCATAAATGCTCCACTCTCTGTGAAAAGGTTGCCCCTTAGATCCCTTTTCAATCTTTCCCTCTCACCTTGAATCTGTGCCCTCTAGATGTGGACTTTGCTACTCTGGGGAAAAGACCTTGACTATTCACCCTATCCATGCCCCTTGTGATTTTATAAACCTCTATAAGGTCACCCCTCAACTTCCGATACTCCAGGAAAACAGCACCAGCCTATTCAGACTCTCACTACAGCTCAAACCCTCCAACCCTGGCAACATCCTTGTAAATCTTTTCTGAACCCTTTCAAGTTTTGCAAAATCTCTCCTATAGTAGGGAGACCAGAATTGCATACAGTATTCCAAAAGTGGCGTAATCAATGTCCTGTACAGCTGCAACATGACCTCCAAACTCCCATACACAATGTACTGACCAATAAAGGAAAGCGTGCTAAACACTGCCTTCACTACCTTGTCTCCCTGTAATTCTGCTTTCATGGAACTATGAACCTGCACCTCAGTGTCTCTTTGTTTGGTAACACTGCCCAGGACCTTACCACTTAGTGTACAGTTCCTGCTCTGATTTGTCCTGTCAAAATGCAGCACCTCACCTCTATCTAAATTAAACTCCATCTGCCACTCCTCAGCCCATTTGTCCATCTGATCAAGGTCCCGCTGTACTCTGAGGAAATCTTCTTTGCTGTCCACTCCACCACCAATTTTGGTGTCATCTGCAAACTTAATACCCATACCTCCTCTATTCACATCCACATCATTTATAGATTTACAAGGATGTTGCCAGGGTTGGAGAGTTGAGCTGTAAAGAGACGCTGAAATTGGCTGGGCGTATTTTCCCAAGCGTGTCAGAGGCTGACTGGTGACCTTATAATAGAAGTTTATAAAACCATGAGGGGCATGGATAGGGTAAATAGACAAGGTCTTTTCCCTGCGGTGGGGGGAGTCCAAACTTAGAGGGCATAAGGTTTTCATGCAAAGGGTGGTGCGTGTATGGAATGAGCTGTTAGAGAATGTGGTGGAGGCTGGTACAATTACAACATTTTAAAAGGCATCTGGATGGGGAAAAGAATGGGAACAGTTTAGAGGGATATGGGCCAAATGCTGGCAAACTTTGACTAGATTAATTTAGGATATCTGGTTAACATGGACGAGTTGCACGAAAGGGTCTGTTTCATGCTGTACAGCACTGTGACTCCATAGAAATGACAAAAAGCAATGGACCCAGCACCGATCCTTGCGGCACACCACTGGTTACAGGGTTCCAGTCTGAAAAACCAATCCTCCATTACCACCCTCTATTTCCTGTCTTCAAGCCAATTTTGTAACCAAATGGCTAGTTCTGTTTGTATTCCATGTGATCTAACCTTGTTATCAAAAATAATTAATTGTGTTGCAAAATACTTTGAGAGATCCAGGAAATGGGAGAGGCACAATTTGATTGCAAGATTCATCTTTCTTTGTGGCACTTAGCTCGTCTGCAAGTTATTTTTCCAGCTGTTCAGATTTGACAAGTTGACTGTTTTTAACAGATTCACTGCTGAACTTCAATTGTCATTTTCAGTTTTTAAAAATAATTTTAAAACTCCCCTTGTGTGCAAGAATCATGTTAATTTTTAATGTTTTGCTGAAAGTTATATTCCAATTTTGACGGTTGCTATTTTTTCAAGGTAAAACTGTGGCAGAATGTTTCTTACGGCATTTCTGCTTCGGAAAGGAATTCCAGGCAAACAGTGGATAGGAAAGTACAGACGCCCTAGGCAAATTACCTGGCAAATGAAGCGTAATTTAATTAAAAGACTGGAAATCGAAAGGGAGACAGAGTACTGGCTGAGCCAGCCCTGGATGACTGTGGAGCAGGAACGAGGTCATGCAGCACAACGCAGAGCTGAACGCTGGGAGGCTTTCAAGAATGCCAAATCTGCAAACTTCCCTAAATTCAAATATATTGAAGAACATTTAAATCACCTAAACGTAACCAAAAAGTGGGGCATGTGAAAAATTTGGCAGAAGAATCCTTTTTAATTACATTGCCAGATATACTGAAGAGATTTAAAAAGTGCCTCCTGCAAATTATTGTGAACTCCAACTAGTAATAAAGTTGCACGTTATGTATAATGATTTAATTTTGGAAATTACCTGTTGTGTTCAGAGCATTTGGGTAATTTTAAGACCTGATAATTGATGATGGAGATTTACATTTCTATTTTACTTATCTTCTATGTATGTCTATTCATGACCACTTTATTTAAAAATGTCAGGAAACTTTTATTAAAGAATAAGATTAATTCTAAAAGTTTCACCTTTATTTTTCTGGTTCGTACTTTCATACACTCGTTTACTGGAAAAGGCAGGAGTTCAGCTTTTGACTTTCATTTCAAGTCCAGTGCTTGCTGGTAGTTATTCTTTAAGCACTTGTTAAAATGACAAAGACAAGAAGATTTGAAGATCCTCTTCCTGTTCCTCAATCCACAAGAATGCATTAAGATATTTTAAATTCTCACTCGCAATTCATTGAATTCATACAAATGAAGAATATCTGTTTGAATTTGCAGTCTGTGCTAAGATGTGCTTAGACAAATGCCTTCAATGTGTCTATTCTTTAGAAAACTGGCCAGAGTATCTGCTTTGGATGAATATGCAGAAACTTCTGCAGTCTACGCGTTTAGCAGAGAACAACTTGATGGATTTAACTGTCAAGGCAGAAACGAATAATGCTGGGGTTCTTAAGAGCAGTTGGGATCCATGGAATTGTACCTTTAGCAAGATGTTATTTCTTTCAAAAGTAATTTGGCGAAAAAAAATCACACTAGAAACCATGTATTGATTTGTTAGAGATCACTTTAGATACCCAAAGCTACATTTTATCATGTATCAGTTTATTCCTGTGAGCCTCTAGCTCACTGCGATTTGCTGACAGTAGTGTAAGAATCACATTTCTTATTCCTGGATATTGATCTTTGTATAGAAAATTACATTCAAAAGTATTGAAATCTTAAAAATGTATAATTAATATGTAACAGTTCTCATTTGTAAATTAGTTTTATTTCAGAAGCATATTTATTTGTATCAATAGGTTATTTTTTGCAGGAATCCTTCCTCTGAAATATTAATTTCCATCTCTATGCTGTAAATAATTATTCATGTATGTCCATCTGCTTCTGAGTGGGAAAAAGATCTTCAATAGGTCTCCCTTGTTCAATATGTTTATCCATGTTGATCAGCAGCTTAATGCCATCAACTAGCAACTGCATCAATTCCACTTCTGAGAAACCAATTCGATCTGCATTGGAAATGTCCCAGACTTCAGCAGAAGCATTCACAGCACCTACAGGATACAGTGATTCAGGATCAGTTAATAAATATAACTATAGTTTCAGTGATTGTAATAGTCTATAAAAGTGAACAGGATGTTGAAAAGGATTCTGCAAATATTGGTGTAATAATTAGAAATCATGAGGCTAATAGAACTCAAATTATGCCAAATTTTACAGCAACTTCAGGTGAGAAGCAGATGTACATTTTAATGCAAAAATTAAGAAGTTCCTGTTCCATTCCACCATTAAGTTAATGAAAATGACATCTCACTGTCTCAACACTTATCTAGATTAAGTTGCCTTACTTATGCAGTAGATACAAAGTACGCCAATCAAAATTCTGTCTGTCTATAAAATGTTTTTAAAAGAGTATGTATTGTTAATTACTGGTAATGAACCTCTCTGACACCGTCATAACTACAACAAGTACAGTGTTGTTTTTTGGGGTATTTAATTTTTTTTACTTTGCCGTTATGTACTTTCATTCTCTCTCAATGCGGTCTTGCTGTACTGATTTGGTGTTGTTTGCCCATTCTAATTCAAACTTTCTTCGCAGTCCTCATCGTGTTCATTTCACAATTCTTCAATCTAATTAGTTTAATCTAATTGCTTGCTCTTTTCACTCTGGTCCCAGTTGCCTCATTTACCTCAGTGCCATTATTGGCTAGCACTTCCAGCAATGTATGGCCTATAAATGTTGTGATCAAATGTGTTGTTTTACTGCAGCAAATTATAGCCCTGTTATCATTTAATCAGTTTTTGCTGTAAATCAATAGCTAATAGAAGAATTGGTCAATGAACTTATGTTTCATTACAGGAACTTAAGAGTTTCTAAGAATTTAGCAGACCAAAAAATGCACTGTTGTGAAACAAAAGATAAACAATAATGAATCCAAAATGAAATGAGCTCAGATTCCTATAGTATACTATTTCTGGAATATGTATTGTAAATATTTCAGCACTTTAAAAGTACTGTGCTGTTCATAGTTGATGCCCAGGATTACAGTTAAGATTTGTTGGGGAGCAGCATGAAAGCACTCAGAGTTGTTGCTTAATCCTGAAGTACAAGAGCAGAATTCAAAGTGGGTATGTGGATGGAAACCGATTAGGAGAATTTAAAGCAACCTGTCTGGTGGGAGTGGAGCTATCACATTTAGGCTCAGAGTCTGGAAAGCAATTTTAATAGTTTAATATCCCAGTTGGAATGGCCTGCTTTAGGACTGGCACATCAGTGGACACTGGAAGACATTGATGGCTGAAGATGGGGTAAATATTAGAAGTGTGGACTGTAGGCTAGTTGTAAGCAACTGATGCCACCTTGTATAACTGATGAAATGCAACTATAATGAAATACAGAAGTTTTTATAAATTGAGGAAAAAATATTATGAAGGGATGACTAAAGTCTCGACTAAAGAGTGGTTACATTTAAAGTTGGAGGGCAGTTTAGTGAACACAGTTCAGAACTTAGGGTAGGATAGAAGCAGTAATGGTGAGGCAAAGGCAATAGGGGTGTCTTAAAACACCAGAGTTGAACCAAAATGAAATTTCTGGGTTTAGAAGTTACAGAGATAGAAGTTGGCCATGAACTGATTCAAACATGAGCATGAGGAAATGGTGGAGGCTGGTACAATTGCATTATTTAAAAGGCATCTGGATGGATATATGAATAGGAAGGGTTTAGAGGGATATGGGCCAGGTGCTAGCAAATGGGACTAGATTACGTTGGGATATCTGGCCGGCATGGACGAGTTGGACCGAAGGGTCTGCTTCTTTGCTGTACATCTCTATGACTGAAAATTTTAGCTTGGAGAGGTATGGGAAATATATTTCCTGGATGTTATTTGTGACTTTGAGGGACTAGTTAATGTTTTTGCAAGGAAAGAATGCTGATAGAGATTGAAATACAGTTATGGGGATGGGTGCAAGACTTAATCACACTGATGTAACTGTCTCCCAACAGGTGATTCTAAAAGATAAAAGTATTTGCCAAATTATATAGTTCAGTAAAATTGCTATACTGGAAAAACAAAACCATTTACTTGGATAATAAAATATGTATATCCCAGCTTTGAATATGTGCATAGATAAGCCCAATATGCAAATATATATGTTAGGATATTGAACAAGCAAAAAAGATATTCAAATCAGATATCCGCCTCAGAAATGTAAAAACTTTCTGTGCATTTTCTTGAAATAAAATCAAGTCAGAAGTTAGTATGTTATGATGATGTAGCATGAGCTTTTCACATGAGGTGCAGAAGTGTTAGATGTTATTATATGTTTGTTATTGTCAGTTTATTCAGACTTTGGTTACCACATACTTCTTTTTTTCTATTTCATTGGTTATTTACATTAGTGAGAAGTGTTTTCTTATAATACAGTACCAGTAGGCTTCTTTTCTAGACGTAATCTCTGCAAGATCTCACCGAACTTCTGATGTTTACTGATGTACTTCAGTCTAACAAGGACACTTGCCCGCATACCAGTGCCAAGATCTGAAGGACAGGTTAACACATATCCTAAATTGTCCTTCCAGATGAAGGGGTGTTTTTTCTGCTGGTATATTTCTTCAAGCTAAATCAAGAACAAGAGTAAGTTCTTCAACTTCCAAAGGTGTATGGCTCAATGCTAGTCATCAACAAATAGAAAAAGACACACTCTCCAACAACAGTCTTCTCTTCAAATACCAGGCTAATTCTGGATGTAAGTTTGCTCACTGAGGTGGAAGGTTCGTTTTCAGATGTTTTGTCACCATATCAGTGAGCCTCAAGTGAAGCACAGGTGTTATGTCCTACTTTCTGTTTATGTGCTTGGGTTTCCTTAGGTTAGTGATGTCATTTCCTGTGGTGATGTCATTTCCTGTTCTTTTTCTCAGAGGGTAGTAGATGTGAACCAAATTAATGTGTTTGTTGATAGAGCTCCGGTTGGAATGCCATGCATCTAGGAATTCTCGTGCATGTCTCTGTTTGGCTTGTCCTAGGATGGACGGGTTGTCCCAGTCAAAGTGGTGTCCTTCCTCATCTGTATGTAAGGATACTAGTGATGTCTTTTTGTGACAAGTTCATGTTCATGTATCCTGGTGGTTAGTTTTCTGTCTGTTTGTCCAATGTAATGTTTGTTACAGTTCTTGCAAGGTATTTTGTAAATGATGTTCATTTTGCTTGTCTGTATAGGGTCTTTTAAGCTCATTAGCTGGTGTTTTAGTGTGTTGGTGGGTTTGTGGGCTACCATGATTCCAATAGGTCTGAGTAGTCTGGCAGTCATTTCCAAGATGTCTTTGATGTAGAGGAGAGTGTCTAGGGTTTCTGGGCGTGTTTGTCTGCTTGTTTGGTTTTGTTGCTGAGAAACCGACAGACTGTGTTCATTGGGTACCCATTCTTTTTCGATATGCTATATAGGTGATTTTCCTCTGCTCCTCATCGTTCCCCTGTGCTGCAGTTTGTGGTGGCTCGTTAAGATAATGTTCTAATGCAGCTTCATTTGTGGGTGTTGGGATGATTGTTTCACCAACCCAAGGAAACAAACATATAAATCAAAAGCAGGACGTGACAGCAGTGCTTTACCAGAGGCTCACTGACGATATTACCTAGGATGGTGACGAAAACATCTGAAAATGAACCTTCCAGCTCAGCGAGCAAACCTACATCCAGAACTTCAACCTGAGCTACAAATCTTCTCCAAACCCACTATCAGGCTAACTCTTAATTCCAGCTAAGTAATAGCAGTCGAGCTGTACATCATCATAAATATAGGCACTCTCATACATGTCATTTTTGAAGGAATGTCGTTTTCTAATCTTTTCACCACTAATCCTTCCTTTCTGGTGAGACTGGATTCCCAACTTCTACCAACATCACACGCATTAGCTGCTTTTCAATAGAAACTACAGCCTGGCAAAGAGTCTCCCTTGCTTTCTACTGGGAAATACCAAACAATATGCTAAGCGCTATGCTAAGAAAGGAATAAAGCAACGTAACTAATTTGTATCTTCCCTGAATTACCATTCTTAATTTTAGCCTTTTTGATGCCACACACACTGATCCAAATGGAGAATATTGAAGCTTCATCTAGAAAGTATCTAGCCAATTCGTGGAAAGTGCAGAAGAGTATACTGATGAAATTTGCCTTACCATTCCACAGAATAAACTTATGACTTCGCAGACATTTCTGCCAGATAGAAAAAATGAAGTTGGAAACATCTTAGGAAATTTCTTGTATCCTAATGTTGACAAATTATGAACATTCAATTTTATTTCAGTTTTTCAGCATCTGCTGTATTTCGCTTTAATTTTACATTCATTTGGTCTTTTTGAAATGAATGTAATGAGAAAATGAAAGCAATTGCATACCTTTTTAAGACCCAAACAATAGCGTGTAAACACTTGGTTCATATTTCCACCATCTTGAATGGAAGTAATGCGAAGATGGTCTTCTTTATTGACCCAGACAATAAAATTCATCATATCATTGTGCCTGCAGAAGGTAAATTTATGATCACGTAAATTTCTTTGAAATTCAATTCCTCTTGCAGGCCCTGATAGAACTGCTCCACCTTTTTTCTTGGGCTCCATCATCAATCTCTGATGTAGGTCGCTCTGCAATACTGTTGCAATACCTTGAATCAGCCAACAGTTCTCTGCACAGCAGCAGGAAGTCTGTGAATTGGTGGAATTTCCCCCAGAAAACCAGGAAGACCGACAATGAGCAGGTATGTGCCAGATTTGGACTTAATCCCTTAGGACTTCCTAAAAATGGCCACAATGGGGATTTGACCAGTTTTCCAACTCTTTCCCACCACCCACCCCTGGTGCGGCAATTAAATTCTGTTCATGAGCTCTTTCTCTGCACCTGACTATCTTAACTTTTTAGCATTTAATTTTCATTTAATGCACAACTATTGTTTTGAGAGAACTAAGTTTTGAGAAAGTCAGAAATTTTCACCTACTTTGTTAAGTATCATAAAGCAATAAGGTTGAATTTGAAAAACAAGAAGATAATTTTAAAAAAATTTCTTGAAGATGTAACATTTTTACAAATGCATGCAAATTTATTCAGATTCTCAGGAAGATCCAATTTGTACAAACTGCCTTATGTCAATGTTTTTTTTAATAAATGTAAGTTCCCCATTCTCTCCTGCTATGGCCAAACAAATTTCTCATAGTTTCTCCAAAGTCACCCTCATGGATGGATGAAACCAATCTGAGGCAGGACCTCCATTTGATTCCATTCTTTTTTCTTTTGCGATACAGCTATCTCCAGACTATAGATATTTTGTAACCAACTATTTTGCTCACCAAATGCTCAGCAGTCTCTTGATGCTACTTTGGATTTCCAGCAGGAGAAACAAGGTGGCCTAAGTCCACTTGTGATTGGCATAAGATTCCAGTGCCTCAGAACAACCAAGATCAGAAAGTCAATAACATGGAAAAAGCAAGCCCAGGATTTATCATTCTTGGTTGCAATATGCAGTTCCATTGCCCTTGATAAACATTTTAGATTAAAATGAAAACTTACCAGACTCCCCGAGAATCTGGCCAATCTCTGGCCATACCAGATGAAAGCATTATTGGAGAAATAAGGTTATCAGTAAGGATTCCAGCAGCAGTCAGTTTCTGAAGTTTCTCCTCACTTAAGTTCTTCAGCGAATGATACGTTCCCTTAAATTCACCATCTAATGCACTGAGGGCTGTAGTTTATAATTTGTCAAGAGAAAGTAAATGAAAACACTTATGGTTAATACCTGCATAGACTATAGATGATGAGCTTTTAGCTTCATAAAAACATCATTTTACAAAAAAGTTTTTTTTTAATTACTTCCAAACCAGCACAAAAATGAAGGTTGCCATTAGGTGCAGTACTGACGGAATACTGTGCATGTAGAAATGCATCTTTCAGAGGAGATAGTAAACTGAAGTCCCATTTACATGTCCATCTGGGCATTCCCTGTATTCTGGCCAATATTTATCCCTTAAAGTTAGAAGAATACAAATGATATGGTCATTATTACATTGCTGTTTGTGGGAGAGTGCTGTGTGCAAATAGCTTTTGTGGTTCTAATATTACAACATTACACTTCAAAAACACTTTGTTGATTATAATGCATTTACAGAATCATAGAGCCTGTTTGGATGCTGTATAGTTCTTCAGTCCAACTAATCCATGCCAACCATGTTCCCAAACTAAACCAGTAACACCTGCCTTGGTTTGGCCCATACTTGTAAAAGACAAATATGAAAGACACTATATAAATGCAAGTCTTCCTTTAGTTTTTTTTAAATTGCAATCTGTGCAATTGAATATGTCTAATTACTTTTGGGGAAAATATTATACTCCATAGCTCGACATTGTAATCATTTTGATTAAAATATATTAGCATAATTTAGGATACGCCCATATAACGTATCAGCAATGCAATACAAAATGCACCATAGGTCATTCTCCTCAATCCAAGTCACCAAAAAGTGTAAACTAACTGCTTAGTTGTTGAAAACCAAAGAGTCTATTATAGCTCTACTGCATTCAATCCATGGTGTGCAACAATGCTGATGTTAACTTAGCAGCCACAGCAAATACCAGTCTTTGTTGTAGGAATGCTTGCTGCCACTATTCAGCTGTCAGTGTACGTTCTATGCATGACAGGGAAACTGGCCAGTTTCCAGGTTGTTCCTTTCTTAAACAAATTTTCAGAGGTCTCTTTGGGCAAATCACAAAGAGACCAAAAGCAGTGGACAAAAATATCAGCAGTGGTATGGAAATGAAAACTGTTCACTCACAACATTTTTTTTTTCAAAGTGTTAAAAGTAAAAATAAAAACAGGAAAAGAATAATAAAAGATGCAATTTTAAATAGCATTTTGTAATTAATATTTTTGGGGGGAAATCTGCTAAAATTAGACATCCTTAAGTGACAGCACCTTAGTTAGTTGTTAGTGGTGCCAATCTCTTGACAAAATCAGAAGTTATGACATTAAGAAAGGCTGCACTGTAAAACATCACAGCAGAACAATAAAAGTTGACTCAAAGCAGCCATTTACATAATTGATGGCAATAATAGTAGATATCCATATCACAATCAGGAATTTAAAAGATAGCAAGTTTATTGATGCACTTGAACAACTGTTGCATTCTTCAATGGAAATGGCCTCACGCTTAGTTATCTCCTTTCATACAGGCATCCATCCATTACTATACACTGTTTTCCCATAGATCTACTTGGTCTGATTTGGTGTTCTGTCATAAAAGATGGACTGTCAGATAGATATTCTGGACAGTTTGAGCAGAAAGCATATGTGAAGTGAGTTTGTAATGGAGTGAGGTAGGAACAGACTGTAACAACATTATCTTTTTAGAAACATCATTTAGAGTGGCATATCTGAGGGTGTAGTGGTGAATCTGCATAAAACCAGTAGTAAGACCGCAGGTACAGTAGAGTATCCCATTTTAGGTTCCTTTCTATAGGAAGCATATTGGGATAATAGAAATGGTGCAACACAGAGTAACCAGAATGTTGCTAGATATAGGAAAGTACAATTACAACAGAAGACTTCTAAAATTGGCAATATTATTAAGAGAACAGGGCAAATCACATATTTAAAATTATGAAGACATTTTTATGTAATTGTAGGATTTATAATGGAGAAGAATAAAAATATATGTTTAAATGTGACTGATATTGGACAAAAAGCACACAAAATGTTTCCACACAGAAGGTTGTGAAACTGTGGAAAGTGGAATAACTGACTGAAGCAGTGATCACTTAGTAATTTGCTAGATTGAAGAAAAGAAGGATAAGGAAAAATGGAGACAAAGTCGACAATAAGGGATTAGGATTACTGCTTGTGAAAGGAACGAACACCAGCCTAAATGGGTCAGGCAAATGAACTGATTCTATATTATAGTTTCAACACATACATTGATCCTATTTATGGACAAAGGTGAGGGGTAAGGCCTGAAATAAAACAAAGGGCAAATAGGGTTGAATCCTTCTCTGATTTAGGATGTAAGGTGGCCGATCGAGGCTCAGTTTCTGGAGACATTTTCTGAGGAAACAAAGAAGACCCATTGAAATCATATTAATCACAAAACATTGAAGCATTCACGACCTGGTAACAAGTGAGTGTTGATGACAAGTAATTGTGGAGAAAGGTCAATTAATGGAATAGAAAGATATGGCTTAGGGTGTGACCTGAAGTTCAAAACAACATATAGGGCTCCTTGAATGGTATCAGGAAATGTAATTAGGTTGGATGGGCAGCTAGTGTGAGAAACAAGGAGGAAGTTGAGTAAAAAGAAAGCTACAATTCAAAAATATCGAGGCAAGCAATCTTAAGACCATGACCTATTTCAATCTCTAAAGTGAATAAGCAGAGGAAGAAAAGTGTAAATTAATAATTACAAAACACCTTACATCACCACGTATCAAATGAACCACAGCCAATCAGTTAGTTCTGTAGTCACAGTTGATATATATACAACTTGGCAGTCAAATTGTCTGCATGAAGCTTCCACATAGGTTTGGTCTTTTTGGTTGAGGAAGAATGCTTCCTGGGATAAAGAGAGAATTCTCTTCTTTTTGTTTTAAATTGAATCATAGAACATTTTATCTCCAATTGGCAGACATTGTTTGACCAAAGGACTCTTTGTAACAAACAAGAAAATTATCACTATGGCTGAATGTTACCAAGAGGCTTTTCATGCATTTAAATAGAACTTGTAAAGATGGAGTTTCATACATGACAAATCAAGAATATGGTTGCAATGAATCATCTCAAATTAATCTGATGTTGTATGGATTCTAACAAAGTATTTGCATTTAAGTGGATTTCATGTACTGCAAATTTAACAAATATTACTCATGAGTTAAATTATATTATATCAAATGAAGTGAACAAATTGTGGGGATATGTGAGCTAGGTTCAATGGTGGGGTAATTATTAAATTATAAAACATTGAAAATTTCAGCATAGCGCAATGTCAGCCCAAAAACAGATTTCTATGGAATATTAGCTGATGAGTTTAGAGAGGTATAAACTTAAAGCAAGAGGTTTTATCTGAGTATCATCTTGTTTAAAAGCTCCACATTTTGTTCTTTTTGTAGAAGTATTCCTCTATTGCAATGCAAAAATGTTGGAAATTTTTAGTTTAAATGAACAATGATCAAATTATGTGTACAGTAGTCTACATTTATCTAAAACTGTATGGTTACATGGGATCATAGACAGACAAATAGACAAAGAAGTGTGGGTGAATGCTTCATTAGCATCCTAAATATTCTTTGAATGGAAGATGATAAAAATAGCATAAAGCAGAATGTTATTTTCGGATGCGACTGTTGATGGATCATCAATAGCTGCTTATTCTGTCTGATGACAAGAGCAACAGTTGTAGTGTTTTATCACTATTCTGGATTAGTGGTGCTGGAAGAGCATAGCAGTTCAGGCAGCATCCGAGGAGCAGTAAGATCGACGTTTCGGGCAAAAGCCCTTCATCAGGAATTTTTACTGCTCCTCGGATGCTGCCTGAACTGCTGTGCTCTTCCAGCACCACTAATCCAGAATCTGGTTTCCAGCATCTGCAGTCATTGTTTTTACCTAATGTTGTATCACTAGATTACCACTAGATGGTGATAAAACTCAATTCACTCAATAGTTTAGCGAATGCTAAAGCTGAAACGAAACACCAGATTATACCGTAGACATTGGTGTCTGAATCAACATTTAAAACATTGAAAAAATCCCTCTAAAAACCATTGTTGACTTATGCACCAAATATAAAAGTAAGAGTGGGTGTGTTGTTTTGAAATTTTGTAAGCATCCAATGCAAAAAGTCGATGTGTTGTTTCATATTCACAACAGAGCTCATATTACCTGCTTGATCCCTTGCGACCAGTCATAAGGTATCAGTAAATAAAACAAAACTTTGATGGGAGCAAAATTGAGACTGACTGGTAATGTGAGTAATGCCATGGCTGAAAAGGTGGGTTGACATTAATGTCAATATATATGCAACAAACGTATTATTGAGCCAGAGAAATGGGATTTATGGCATTTATATAGCACCTTTAATTTAATAAAACACAGCAAAGGAGCATCAAGGCATAAACAATGACGTGACATAAGAATATATGCAGTCAGGTGATCAAAGGCTTGGTCAAAGGGAAAGGACAATGAGTAGAGATCAGATGTTTACAAAAGGAATTCCAGAGCCCAGAGCACAGTCAACCATGGTGGAATGATTAAACTCAGTAATGCTCAAAATGTGAGCACAGATATCAGCCCTGTTAGAGGAAGGATATTATCAAGCTGGAGAGGGTTCAGAAGAGATTTACCAGGATGTTGCCAAGAATGGAAGTGTGGGTTATAAGGAGAGGCTGGATAGGTTTGGACTTTTTTTCACTGGACTATAGGCGGTTTAGGTTTATAAAGTCATAAGGTGAATGGCAGGTGTTTTTTTTTCCCTGTGGGGGATTTCAAAATTAGAGAGCATATCTTTAAAGTCAGAGGAGAAAGATTTTACAAAGATATGATGGGCAATTTATTTTACACAGACAGTGGTTTGTGTGTGGAATGAACTTCCAGAGGAAGTGGTGGATGTGGGTACAGTTACATGAACAAGAAATGTTTGGAGGGATATAGGCCAGGGTCA
This sequence comes from Chiloscyllium plagiosum, assembly GCF_004010195.1. Classification (NCBI taxonomy): domain Eukaryota; kingdom Metazoa; phylum Chordata; class Chondrichthyes; order Orectolobiformes; family Hemiscylliidae; genus Chiloscyllium; species Chiloscyllium plagiosum. The sequence goes on along the minus strand of NC_057718.1, from coordinate 39,663,520 downwards.
GGCAGGTGACACTAGTTTAGTTTGGGATTATGGTTGGCATGGATTGGTTAGACCAAAGGGTCTGTTCCTGTGCTGTAAGACGCAATGACTCTATACCTTGGAGGGTTGTGGGGATAGTAGGAGATGATAGCATTAAGGAGAGCAAAAATCAGAGAAGGATTTAAAAATGAGCAAGAGAATTTTAAAATTCTGCTTTACCAGGAGTCAATGTAGGACAAGTGAATGAAGCTTAATTGAGTTAAGCATTAGAGTGCTGGATGATCTTGAATGAGAATGAGAAGTCAGGTGAATTGGCCATGCTAAATTGCCCGTAGTGTTAGGTAAAGGGGTAAATGTAGGGGTATGGGTGGGTTACGCTTCGGCGGGTCGGTGTGGACTTGTTGGGCCGAAGGGCCTGTTTCCACACTGTAAGTAATCTAAATGTGGCAGACCAAGAGGAATGCGTTGGAATAGTCCACACTAGAGATTTTCTTTTAAAAAGCCACAAATGAGGGTTTAAACAACAGATAATCTGAGACAAGTGAAATGTCAGGGGATGTTAGGGAGATGAGGGTGGAGGCGGAAGGGGAATGGTCTCATGCACTGGACAACAGGGAGAGGTCTCAAAGGAGAATGCTGTGGTCAACCTTGTCAAAGACTGCATACATTGAGACAAACAAAGAAGGTTGCTTTTGTCACAGGCATATCAGAAGTCATTTGTAAAGTTGATATCATGTGACCTCTGGTATCATTGGCAGGATTCAAATATGGATAATGTTGGAGATTTAGGTAAATGTTCTGTTATTTCTAATTTCTTCAATAATGAACAAACAAAATAAATCACCTTCTTTGGCAAGTTTTTCCAGTGCACGTCTCTCTCCACGGCTGCAGTGAGGTGGGAAACAAAAATCATCCACATTACGTCCTGTGCTCACTTGACAGATCAACACATAGAGTTCATCTAAATCAGCTCCACCCTGCAGGGAGAAGGGTAATAAATAATTACAGGCCTTTTATTAACCAGCCATTCAATTGTTATTAATTAATGGATACAAGTAGTATAAACATAAGGATTTTAATCCATAGACTCAGTACAAGGTTTGTGGAGCTCCTGTCATTGTGCACTGCCAGCCCAATTGTATGGTTAGTTAATGTAGTGTAGACTGTATGACTTTACTATAATTTTTTATAAGTTTTGTTTTTTTTTATTAATAATGTGGGCTTTCTGTGTGTCTGAAGATCATAACTGACTTTAGTTTTTTTCTTACCTGTTGTGATTTATTTCAAAAGAATTTTTGAGACTATATAATTTATAAGCTTTAATTTTTTAATACACATTGGTAGGGTTTTACAACTGCACAAGATAAACAAACTCCAGTTTAGAATATCAGAAAGGGCTTTTTAAATTTAGAGAGAGATTTTTTCTATTTTCACTTTGACTTCCTGTGAAGTCCTATGCTTGTAGATGCTTGTATAGACTAGTGCTCCCGAGAATGGGAAGATTCAGTGAAAGCAAAGATAGTGATACTCCCAGAGCTAAAAAATTGGGATAAAATGCAGAGGAGGTTACTCAAAGCTGGTATGAGTTATGTTTTGGGGGACTATACAAGGTGTGTTTTCGGAGACTGTACCAGGACTGTGTTTTGGATGCTTTACAAAAACTGTTGTTTCTCTTTTCAATTTATAAATGAATGTTTTGGGATTAATTACATTGCACTTTTACTGTCTATTTAAAAATATTTGAATAGTAGACAGTTTGTTTATCCTATTTTATCTTTATTTCTTATGTTAATAAACTTCTGTTTTGTTTTTAAAATCTACAGCATCATGTGCTAATAGTTCAGCAAGTGAAAACTGTTCAAATCAAAAGAAAACGAAACATCATCTATCATGCTAGGTTGCAGTATGGAATCTCTCTTGTCTAGTAATAACGTTAGCTTGGATTGTAACAGTACAAGTTTTATTTTGACTAGACCCCATTCTGACTTGCAGTTATGCCAGGTATGTGATACAAATTTGGGTGTGAAGGCATTTAGAGAAGAAATGCAATTCCATCAGGAGGAATTTCCCTGTGCACTGATGACAGGACCAGCGAGAAGCAAAGTTAGAAATTGGACTTTCTGGAAAATAATGATTTAATATTCTAACCTTTTAAATGTAAGCAGAAACTGTTGACTTCATGAAATATAGAACAGCAAGTAGTATTGGAAGTAAATCAGCGCTGGTGGGTGCATGTCAAATTATATATACATTGCCACAACACCATGAGCAAAATAGAACTTCTATATTTCCATTAGAAATCATTATTAAAAACTAAAAATAACATTGTCTATACAATACTTATAACATAAATGATAAAACATTCTCTAAAAACATTAGATGGATGTTAAAGTTTGAAAATAGATTAATAGAGAAAGGATTAGGTAATAAATAAAGTCTTATTAAGTGAAAAAGGACTGTTAGAACAGTTAATGAATAGTTTTTGAAAATGTCACTAGAAACTTAAATTGCATTTTTTTACTGGAACAAAGATGAAGACTTTTGTCTGCTACAGTAAATCTGCACATTTAATGTAGCAAAGTGTCACAGGCAACTTCACAGTCGGGGCTCAGAAATAGGAAATGAACAAGGGGAGTTGATGGAGACACTGGTACTTTTAAGGTTTTTGCAGATGAGGAGGCAGGATGGAGGGTTTATGAAAGAAATTTTGAACTGTTGGAGCCTGATGGTTTAAGGGTTTCCCTTCAGTAGTGGAATGGGTGGAAGAGGGAATTGTGCTGTTTATCAAAGCTGGAAGAGAAAGGAGGAGGGGAAAGTGTGCCTGGAGGAAGGTTGCATAGTGATGGGGGGATTTGAAAATGAAAACTTTGCAACCAATGTACAGTGGGATAATGAAGTAGCCTGTCTTTTCCAAGTTTATTTCCTGATTTTGTAAGGCTTGAAATCAGTAAAAATTTTATTTTAACACAGTCTCAAAATACATGGAGGAGACTTCCAGTGAATGTAGTTAAAACAGTGCTTATCTTTTTTTTCACAAAAACATATAACTGTCTGATTTTGAATGGATTAAAGACCATAAGGAAAAATATAGCCTAAGTACATCAGGAGACATTGGTCTTTTTGCCACTCACGTCTGGCAGGGTGTGGTGAGAGTGGACGGTGTGTGGTGGTATAGTGAGGTCGGCTATGCCAGGAAGCACATGATCTATAGACAACATTTGCTAAATTTGGATTATATAGACACATGTTGATATGAATTGGTAACCTTTGCTTTATTGCTTTTCTGAGTTTGAAGTGTTTACGTGTGTCTACACCCAAAATCGAAAAGTAAGTTGGAAACATTAATAAGGAACTTTGCAAACTTGTTTCTGGAACAGGCCTATTGGAACAGGCCGAAATGGTCTTGTTCGATATATTATTCTTTCCAAATGTAACATGTAGAAATTACAAAACAAACTTTATAAAGCTACCTTTAGGTTTTCTGGATTCAAGTTGCTCCTGTGCATTCTGTTTAGTTGATAATCACGATGATAAAGTTCAATAAGAGGATCAAAGAACTCCATGAACACAGTATATGATTCTGCATCTCCAGCCACACAACCCACAGTTCTAGTGGAAGAATATTCTATTTGGGCAAGCAAACAAATAAAGTAGTGACAATTATATCCGTGGTTCCATAGCAATGTTTTAAATGAGTAACATTGGGTTGAATTGTCTCATTTTCAGTTATCAAGCTTTATTGAGTGAGACTTGTGGTACTTGGCTCATTTGCTCCATTGCTGAGTGAATCTTTGCATGCAATGCTCTGCTGGTCACCTCATTGGTTGTCACTGGGCTATCCGACAGCCTTCCTGTCGAATCAAATGGCAAGAGAGACTTAAGTGCTCCCACTGCCAGCACCTTCCAGTGCAGACAGCAAAGATGCCATATTTAAAGCCCTGTTGGTTCTTCAAATTCTGCAAGTCAGGAACTAGGCCACAGACTGTGGCCCTGTATCATTATCTCTGAGGAAATGGTCCAGAAAAGTGTGTTAGCTTTCCACTTTGGGCAAGGGACCTGGAAATGCTGGTGGAGAGGAGGACCATCCTTTACACTTCAGATCACCAAAGGAAGCTATGTTACCAGACACAGTCAGCGTGGACATAGCTAATGGCCCAAGTCAGTGCTGTGTCCCAGGTTAGACAGAAAGCACAACAGCATAGGAAGAAAATAAATTATCTTTTGTGCTCTAGAAGGTTAAGTGCCACGATCCTTCTCTGCCACCTCACACTCACAAGTAACTAACTCTGAAATTGTACATGCATCTCACTGAGACTCATGAACTCTGTTTGGCTCATTGCAGGAGAGATCAGCTTACACCTCAGCCAAGCCGGCCTTGGGTGGTGTTGCTGGTGAACATCAGTTTCCTCATTCCTTTTAATTCAACGGAGGGTTGCTCAGATGGGGTCCGGGTGAATTCCATGGAAAACCAACCCATGAGCTTCACAGTGCTGTGCTGGCACACCACACTAACTCATTCTGAATCTGTGCAAACTCTTGCACAACTAAATCCGTCTCTTACACAGGCAGTAGCAGCACCCAGCAAACCTCCACACTGGAAGACCCAGCACAGGCAGCCCTCAGCCTGACTTCCACCTCTGAGGAAATTCCGAACTATCACAGGGTGCAATGGCAAGGTTTTCACTCGCACACCTGGGTCTCAGAAACATTTGCCTTGGTGGGTTTGAAGATAGATGCTGCCTGACCTGCTGCGCTTCTCCAGCAACACATTTCCATCTCTGATCTCCAGCATCTGCAGACCTCATTTTCTCTTGAAGATAGATTAAACTCAGGAGCACAACCCAAGGAGCATATCACTGACGTGTCTCTGCATCTGATCAAGGAAAGAACTCCCCAGATCTCTGTCACTCCTGGGACTGCTAGAGACCAGGTACCTGTACAGCCCCAGGCAGAAGAGGATTCCATGGTGTCAGCTATTAATGGCCGTCAAAATGCTCAAATAGGCATAGGAACAGTAGGCAAGTTAGTCTGAGGCAGTTGGTGAACTGAATTAAAGAATGGAGGAGTCCATAAACATTATCAGTGCCATGCTGGCTGTAGCTTGCATGCACCTGACTGTCTCCATGGAGACTTTAGCCACTGCCCTGAAAAGACAGGTCCAGTACACAGTCTCTGTCAGATATGTGCACGGACCTCAACAGCTACAAGGTAAAGTAGGATGGGGGACATCGACTTCACTTCAATTGCCCCTTCCTCTCAGGGAGACAAGATGGCGCTAGCAGGCCCCCTGACAGAGGAGGAACTACACACACAGGCTACTCAGAAGCTTCTTCTCAGGACTGTCCTGAGGAGCCCAGCCCCTCCTTATGACCCCTACCACCCAATTCACCAACCCCATTGCCTATGATGCCAAAGCTAACAGAGGTTCAAGCTCAAAAAAGTGAACCTGCATTTGGGATCCTCTCAGCAGAATTAGGCCCAAGCATCCCCCCCCCCCCCACCACCCCCCAAATAAAGATGATCAGCCAACAGGGTCAATGATAGAGCAGACTCTCACCAACCCCACTGTGGAAACCAGGACTGAACCTAGACATAGTGGGAGGAAGAGAAGAAAAATAATGTTCTGAGGGCACATTGGTGACACATAATTGTACATAATCTTTACTTTTGTAAAAATATCCTAATTTGCATTCTTAAACTTTAGTACTATTTTCACTGTAGGGCCAAATGAAATCATACCCATGTGAGAGATGAGCTGCCTTTTGGACATTCTAAGGATGCGTAAAGTTGTCATGACAGAGCATTGCTCATCTCTTTCAGTCAACCAGCTCCTTGACCACAGGTAGCCTCAGACCTCACAGATCCTTGAGCTGCCATGTTGATGATTGCAAGCAAGGTCTTGCACTTTAATGTGGACACGTAAAGGTAAAGTCACCTTAGTCCTACCAGACTATAGGACTGTTCTCTCATTGGAGAGAGACAACTGGTAGTGGTTTATCCTGATGGTCACCACACCTCAGGCAAGAAGAGAGGTTTAGAAGGAGAGTCCTTCATGGTAATCTCATCCAGTGTAGGAAATTAATCCTGCTATCATTTGCATTGCAAACCAGTTGTCCAGCTAACTGAGCTAATCAAACCCCATAGCACTGAGCTGAAACCCAATGTTCAGAGAGTGTGCTGGGGCCTGGCCAGCATACATATCCCACACTTACACCCATCTTGTCAGTGATAGTGTGAATCAGAGATGATTCGATACAGCTCTGGAGGGAAAGGTTAATTCTATCAATCAGCTTTTCAAGGGTGCACATTGCCTGCTAATACTGGGACATGTACAATGGGCAATTCACGTGTCCATTCTCTGGGCGGCACGGTGGCACAGTGGTTAGCACTGCTGCCTCACAGTGCCAGAGACCCGGGTTCAATTCCTGTCTCAGGCAACTGTCTGTGTGGAGTTTGCACATTCTCTCTGTGTCTGCATGAGTTTCCTCCGGGTTTTCTGGTTTCCTCCCACAGTCTAAAAATGCGCAGGTTAGGTTAGGTGAATTGGCCATGCTAAATTGCCCATAGTGTTAGGTGTAGGGGAATGGGTCTGGGTGGGTTGCTCTTCGGAGGGTTGGTGTGGACTTGTTGGGCCGAAGGGCCTGTTTCCACCCTGTAATTAATCTAATCTAATCATTGCTCAGTGGTCTACTGAGAAAAACTGTAAGATTTGCAGAGGGCAATGTTTTAATGCTGTCAACAGGATACCCAAGCATTTCATGTAATGTTTCAAATCTATGGGCAATCTGAAACATTGAAGGATTGCTGATGAGTCAACCTTCTAAAAGCATGTTCCTCACAACCTGCAGGCTATCATGAGAGACTTCACTGCACAGCACTCAGATATGACATTCTGATGGCAGTGTGAATCATAGGGCTATGTCATATCAGTTCACCCACTCATTGCTGCTTTTTCCCTAATAGTCAGTAGGAAATATAATGTATATAATGTATGTGTATATTCATATATGTCACTACACATTTAATCAGGAACAGAAAAAATCAAGGATTGCAAAAATAACAAAATTCACATGTCCACAAAGCGGGGCTGCTTATCTTATTACCAATGGAATCTTGAGGAATTAAATAAAATACAAACTCTTACTAGAATTCCTGTCTCAATGACCTAAAAATCTTTTTAACTCACTTGTGACTTTAATTTATAAACTGGAACTACTGATACATTGTACTTGAAGCTATTATACACCAGAGTTTAGATGTTCTCAGCTTTAAGTACAAAAGTTTGAAACATTCAGTCATTCTCAGGTGAATGGAACAGCTACTATGCTGACACTCATTAGCACTTGAAATTTAGCCAAACATTGATAATGGCCACTAATGTACAATCAACAGGCTGATGTCCAGCAAGGACAACAAGCAGATAACGTGTTTCAATTTCAAATCAGATTGGCTGTCAATCAATTTAAGGAAGTAGATAGTTAGAAACAAAAATCAGAAATTGTTGGAAAAGCTCAGCAGCTCTGGCAGCACCTGTGCAGAGAAATCAGAGTTAACATTTCAGGTTGGGTGACCCTTCCTCAGAACTGAGGAAACTCAGGTATCCCAGCAATTTAAGTGTTTTTGTTTCTGATTTACAGCATCCACAGTTCTTTCAGGGTTTTTTTTAAAGTAAATAGGTATTGGAGGTATTGGAGTCACTGAATTCAATGAGGTGTCAGTTTTGTTTGATTTATAATTTGTTATACATTGCTACAAATTGTAAAATTTATGAACATATTGGTTAGAATTCACTTTGCTCAATGAATTTGATTGAATCAATGGTTTTATTTTTGCGTTTCCCATCGAGGCCAATGCTGTAGAAACATCATGTAAATCGTTTTTATTTAAGTATTACGCATCCTTAAATCTTTCTTTTCTTTTAGTTTCTTTCTTTATAAATTCCATGATTTATCTCACTGTAAAACAAAATGTCAATCAGGGCTTGACACCCAACCAGGGAAAATGGAACAGTTGTAAACGGTAGACAAAATATCATATGATCAAATGTCATCTTAACAAATTCCCAGGAATAAGTCAAACAAAACTTTGCAAAACTGAAATGCCCCAAGTTATTGAAAAGATGGATGGCTCATATTTCATACAGCGTTTTAATGCCGTATCATTTACAGTAGCATAATGGTATCATTTATAAATGTTTTAATTTATGTTGCTATAAAATGTGACATTATTAGCTTTTCAATGAAAACTAAAGGAGTATTTTTTAAATTAAACTGAGACTTACCAGATTTATCAACACCAGGTTGGATGATATCATCCAGTGTGAAGCCACTTTGAGTTGCTCTGGCCCTCAGTCTCTTGTACATTTGAATTGTAAGAACCTTTGCCATATAAGTCTGATTTCTGGCCAAGTTTGGAAATTCTTCTTCAGCCGACAATTTTTTAAGATTAAGTGAAATTGTAGGATCACTTGGCATTAATTGCTAAAATTATAAACAATCGTGTCAGCATCACTTTGATGGATTTAAATCACAATTCCTTTAATTTGAAATAAGAAACATGAAGTGGAAATTAAGTCTGTGCACAATTGTACATAACTGTACTGCTCATTCGTACATCATTGCTTTGTAAAATCATTAGATCCAAACTACTGAGATAACCTACACTGTGAGATCGCAATCAAAAACAAATAGATGAGGAATGCAATATGACACATACTGAATGTTAGACAGCACGTATTTAACAGCATGTGGTTATAATAAAAGTGGATGATTGTTTGTGATGAGCTTTTACCTGTATTTTGTTTTGATAATAACACTGCAATGTGTTTAAAACCCATCATTACAAGAAATCTTTCTTGCATAGAAGTCATGTGCAAAAAACATAAAATGTAGGTGCAGAAGGAGGCCATTCAGCCCATTGATTCTGCTTCACCATTCAAAGAAATCATGGCTGGTCTGATAATCCTGAACTCCTCTTTCCTACCTTCTCCCATAACTCTGCTGCCCTTACTGATTAAAAATCTAACTCAGCCTTAAATATATTTAATGAGCCAGTCTAAATAGTCCTCTTGTAAAGAATTCCACAGATTCACTACTTTCTGTGAAAGAAGTCCCTCCTCATCTCTGCCTTAAATGTGCGATCCCTTATTCTGAGATAATGCTTTTTGGTCCAATACTCTCCTTTATGAGGAAACAACCTTTCAGCATCCATCTTGTCAACTTTCCTGAGAATCTTGTGTGTTTCAATAAGGTTGCTTTTCACACTTCTACAGTCCAATAAATACAGGCCCAATCTACTCAACCTCTCCTCATAAGACAGTCCCACAGTACTCAGGATCAGCCTCATGAACTTTCTCTGGACTGTTTCCAAAGTCCAATGCCAGTAAATAGAAAAGTACAACACAGAACAGGCCCTTTGGCCCACGATATTGTGCCGAGACTTAATCCTAATGTAAAATATAGTAACTTAATCTACGCACCCCTCAACTCACTGCTATTCATGTGCATGTCCAGCAGTCGCTTAAATGTCCTCAATGACTTCACTTCCACCATCTCAGCTGGCAACGCATTCCATGCATTCACAATTCTCTGCGTAAAGAACCTACTTCTGATGTCTCCTTTATACCTTCCTCCTAATATCTTCAAACTATGATTTCTCGTACCAGTCGATCCTGCCCTGGGGAAAAGTCTCTGGCTATTGAATCTTATATTAGGCAAGGGGCTCAAACTTCAGCATGTTCTGAGTCATGCTTTGTATAGTTTTAGCCTCGTTAAATACTGCATTCCCTTTGAAATAAAGGCCAACATTTAATTTGTCTTCCCTACTGACCACAGAACTTGGCTGATAGCTGTTTGTGCTTTATGCATGAAGATTCCCCAATCTCTCTGATCTATAGTGTTCTGCGGCTTTTCTCCATTTAAACAATATTCAGATTCTCTATTCTTACTGTCAAAGTGCATAAACCATATTTTCCCAGATGATATTTTCATCCACTCACTTAAGCTACTTATATTGCTCTGCAGACACTGTGTTATTCCCACTACCTGTCTTCCATCACTTATTTATTTTTGTGTCATCTACAAACTTAGTAACATTTTCCTCTTCAAAGTCATTAATATATGTTGCAAATAATTGTAGTGACTACACTTTGGTACTCCACTAGTTATAGGTTGCATCTGAAAATGCTCCCCCCCCCCAATTCACTGTCCTTACGCATTAACCAATCCTCTATCCATGCTAATGTACCACATCCTGCACCAAGGGTTCTTATCCTATTAAGTAATCTAATGGGACCAAGCACATCAGCTGCAGCAAAGCTTTAGTTGCTCAAGAAGTCAAATCAATGTGTCTACGTGGTTAATTGTTTGAACTAGAGCATAATCAAAAGTTTGTTCACAATTCCGATTTTGTCAAGAGTCATATGGCCATATGTGGATGGCTGCCGATCTACCTCAGTTATCAGTCTCAAATGTCAGCTGCTTTTTGTTTTTATATAATTCAATGGGATTGTTATTATATTTCTGTGATGAACCAGTTTTACAAGGGTGTACCAGTTTCAGCTGTGAATCAGCAGTAGATGAGTTCCTGGATTCCTATCTACAATAAAGAACAGAATGAAGCTAATGTGAGAAAACCTTGCCCTAAAGGCTATATTTAGTTAAAAAAGTAATTGGTGCCTTTATTATGTGAGCATGAAAGAATTGTAGAGTCTATCATTTGCTGCTTTATACCTTGTAACTTTCACTTAATTATTTGATGTAAATAATTTTGTTTGGTTTAGGTTCTAAGGGCACAAATTTCCCATCTCTGGAGGGGGCCAGGAAGTGGCAAGAAGGACAATTGGATCATTTGGAATTTGCCTGTTCCTTTGCCACCTCAGCAATCAAACGATGATCATTGGGGATCTTCTCAATTCTCCATCACTGAAGGCCTTATGTAACAGCTAACAATTTAACAGCCTGCGGCCCAATTTATCCAACTCCCCAAGCAAATGAAAAAAGTGGCTGTTTATCCAACTTGGACTGCCTTCAGGCTTGGGGCAAGGCCTCACTTGCCCCAATCTGGAGCCAATCAATAAACAGGGATGGAGATCAAGGGTGGGTCTCAAGAAGACACCACCAGACCTCGTGTCTGACAACTCCCAACCCCACAACAAGATTTGCAAACCTAACCCTGCAAGACTCAAACAAAAAGATTTAATTCATCACTGTTAGTTACCTTTAAGACTAAGTCTCCAACTGCAATATTTAGGACCCAGAAGCTAACTACTTCTGATGGCCAGCAGCTTCTTTTGACGTTGGACTTCAACATCAAGGCCTGTGATTCACTGCAAAGCACTTAGCAAACTGATCCAGCAAGCTTTCTTGTTTGGGGACGGTGGATGGTGTGCAAAGTCAATGGTCATTGAGCATGCCTCCAACTGCAATTAGGTGGTAAAACACAAATGGAACTTCCTGGCCCCCACAACAGATGTTCATGAGGAAATGACTATTGGTATCAAGAATTCCCCAATTCCACACCCATCTCCACTAAGGAGTCCTAAAAAAAAACATGTTTTTGTATTGGGGAGATGGGCCTGAAGTGGCAATGGTGATGATAAGGTTGGCAGATTGGAGAACACATCTCCATTTCACTGGGGCATTGGCATTGTTGTAATGATGAATGTCGAGAGTGTGGTGCTGGAAAAGCACAGCAGGTCAGGCATCATCCGAGAAGTAGGAAAATTGATGTTTCGGGCATAAGCCCTTCATCAGGAATGTGATGAATGTAAAAACTTAAATACTGAAGTCCATCACCTCTTCCCACACCAACCATTTCACATTCTTTCTCCATGTCCGATATATCTCATGCCCTTGGCCCACGCCTCAATCAACACAGCCCTCTGTCCCCTTCTTATGGCATCTATTCTTGCCAGTGCAATTGCAGACAATGTAATATTTGCCCTTTTAGCTCCTGTCTCCACATTGTTCAGTGCCTCAACAAATTCTTCCAGGTAAAGTAATGTATTTCTTTCTATTTATCACATTGTATTTATTGTTGATAATGCAATCTCCCCTACATTTGGGGAAACAAATTCAGACTGGATGATAATTGCTTTGAGAAACCTGTCACTCAGTCCCAAAGCATGACCCTGAGCAGCCAGTAGCTTTCCATTTAAATTCATTGTCTTGCTCTCATGCTCTCTGAACTGTTCATGGCCTGCTGCAGTGTTTCAGTGAAACTCTAATCATAAGGTTTAGCATGGTACATCCTGCTGGATTCAACAGTCTCAGACCACAAACTTTCTCTCCCATTTTGATTATGTTTTTGCCATGTGAGGTCTTATTCTGGTTTGCCATTTACACTCGGTCTGGATAAATGCTTTATTTTTCTTAACTGCAACATCAGTCTTTTTGCATTTTATACCATGACATCTTTGTCATTTAATTCATCCCAGACTACCCCATTTGTTGTCCCACCTTTCCCTCTGTCAACGACATAAAACTCATCACATTTCTACCTCCCTCAGTACCGTAGAAGAGATTTGACTCAAAATATTAATGACTGTTTCTCTTGTCACAGGTACTGCCAGATCCAACATTTAGCAATTTTTAAATTTCAAATTTCCAACATCCATAATTTAGTGTGCAAACACAAAGTCATGAAAATGGCAATGAAACCTCTCAATCTGAGGAGTTTAGTAAGGATTTGTTGTCTATAACAAATTATATGTCATTTTAATTAATATTGTTTTATATATTTTCCACTGGTTTTGAATTATACTTTAAACCCAGAGGCTTTATGGCATCAGGAAACGGCTCAGGAAATTACTGGCCCATTATATAACGGATCACTTTCTTATTGTGCAAAGCTCAGCGTGGGACTTTCTGCTGAAGATTCAAAATATACCTTATTGCAGGCAGCATCGACTAACAAAAAACAAACTGTGCTCACAATGTAAAGATTTAAAATGCAAAATAAATTACGTAGTGTTATGGGGAGATATAGTGTAATGTTAATGTCACTGAACTAGTGACCTGTAGGCCCAGACTCAAGGGGGCATAGGTTCAAATCTCATCACTATAGATTGAATTTACATTCAAGGCATTTAAAAAAATCTGGAATCAAAGTTAGTCTCAATAATAGTGACCATGACTATCATTTTTTTGTTGTTAAATATTGTATCTCATTCATTGATACCACTTAACGATGGAAATCTACCATCCTTCCTTTGTCTGCCTTATATGTGACTCCAGATCCACACAATGTGATTTACTTTTGAAATGGCTGAGCAAGCCACTCAGTGTAAGAACAATTAGAAATGGGCAAATATTTGCCAGCAATCCTAACAGGAAAACAAAAGCAAAAAAAAAGCTCAACTAATTATGCTACTGTTTATTGCTAGTGGCCAAATACATATACATTGCTGATGCACACTCCTTCCATGTTTGCAATGTTATGACAGTTTAAATGTTGTTTTATTCCAGAATACAAACCTCCAAAATGTGCTTGTACTTGAGACTGAGCGGCATTTCCAGTGGGGCTGTTAGAAACAACATGGGACAAGATGTGACATGTGCAGAAATGTGACATAAGAATATGAAGTCAACAAAATAGTCAGCTCTTCAGCAAAACAAAGACATAAAGAAATCTCAGTAACAACAAATTTTGCATTTTGGTAAGTAGAACAAGGGCAGGACTTACATAGAAAATGATAAGGCCCTGGGTGTGTTGTAGAGCAGAGAGACCTGGAGGTTCAGGTACATAATTCATTGAAAATTGCATCACAGGTAGACAGAGTGGTAAAGAAGGCATTTGGAACACTTGACGTCATTGCTCAGACCATTGAGTTTAGGATTTGGGACGTCATGTTGCAGTTGTACAGTATATTGGTGAGACCGGTCGCCCTGCTATTATTAAATTGGAGAGGATTCAGAAAAGATTTACAGGATGTTACTGCGATTGGAAGGTTTGAGTTATAAGTTATTACATGCTGAATAAGCTGGGAATTGTTTTCACTGAAGCATAGAAGTTGAGGAGTGACTTTATAGAGGTTTATAAAGTCATGACGGACATAGATAGGCTGACTAGCAAAGGTCCTTTCCCTAGGATTGGGGAATTCAAAACAAGAGGGCACAATTTTAAGGTCAGAGGAAAAAGATTTAAAAGGGACTTGAGGGACAACTTTTTCACACAGAGGTTGTTCATATGTGAGAAGAACTGCTAGAGGAAGTGGTAGATGCAGGTGTAGTTACAACATTCAAGAGATGTTTGGATAGGTATGTGAATAGGAAAGAATTAGAAGGATATGGGCCAAGTGCAGACAAACAGATTGATTTAGTTTGGGAAACTTGGTCGGCATGGATGAGTTAGACCAAAGGGTCTGTTTCCATGCTGTCTAACTCTATAAATCAATGAATTGGTCATAATAAAAATGGGAAATGCCTATGCCTGCTATAGCTGAATTAATAGATCAATAGCCATGATTATTTAACTCCATTATCCTCACTTTGTGTCACCAGTAAAACGTGAATTAAACTGACCCAGTCTTTTTCAACCTGTAATCGCATTATCCCTATGAATAAGCAGCTACTGGTTAGCCAATGTCACAAAACCCGTATATTGTTCAGGAGGCTATTTGGCCCATTGTAGTTCCCCAAACATTTTGACCTGGTGCCAATTTCCTGCTGTTTCCCCATACAATTATTTGTATTTAAATAAGTTCCTATGTACTCTTGAATGCCTCAATTGAATTTACCTTCTCCACACTTCCATAGAAAATAGGAGCAGGAGTAGGTCACTAAGCCCTTGATGCCTGTTCCACATTCAGTATGATCATGGCTTCAACTCAGTCCCCACTTTCTCCCCATACCCTTTGATCCGTTTAGACCTCAGAAAGAATCTTTTGGCATCAACTGTTTTCTGTGGCAGAAAAATCCACAGGCTCACCACTATCTGGGTGAACACTTCAACCCCAGGACATCAATGTGGACTTCACCAGTTTCCTCATTTGCCCTCCCCCAACCTTAACCCAGTTCCAACCTGCCAGCTCAGCACCATCCTCATACCTGTCCTACCTGCCAATCTTCCTCCCCATCTATCCGCTCACCCTCCTCTCCGACCTATCACTTTCATCCCCACTTCCATCCACCTATTGTACGCTGAGCTACCTTCTCCCCAGCCCCAACCTCCTCCCATTTACCTGTCCACCCTGTTGGCTCCCTGCCTCATTCCTGATGAAGGACTTTTACCGGAAACGTCGATTTTCCTGCTTCTCAGATGCTGGCTGACCTGCCCCTCTAATCTAGACTCTGATCTCCAGCATCTGCAGTCCTCACTTTCGCCCACTGGGTGAAGATGTTTCTCCTCATCTCAGCTCCGAAATGATCTCCTTAGACAGTGACCCTCTGTAATGGTCTCCCCAGTCATTGGGAACATCCATCCTGATTTTACCCTCTCTTCACCCTACCCAGACAGTGCATTCCAAACCCACACCAGTCTCTTTCTTCAGTTGCATTCTTCCCAAACCGTGTTAAACCCATGCCTTTTAGCTCTCGATCCTTTTCCAGGTGGGAAAAAGATTTCTCCTTGTCTGCTCTGTCAAACTATTTCGGGGGGGGATTCTCAATCAACAACTCGTAAAGACCGCAATGAAATGAAGAACAACTTACGTTTGAGTTTCCACATGGCTGCAGCGTTTGGGCGGGTTATGAAGCACTTACTGGTGGTAGAGGCGGCTCACTGTATTTCCATCTGCACTTGGAGCAAGTCAGTCAGTTCGAACTCATTTCACTTCAAATGTGACCTTGATGGTTCAGCAGCTGGGAATTCACAGCTTCCAACTGGATTGTTGTTGGAGGGGGAGGTGGGGGCTCTTTAACTGCAGGACTGCTCCCAGAGTGGGAGTTCCAGCAGCGGGAGGGGGGGGGGGGTCTGTGCTGTCGCTTCTGTCTCAGCCACAGGGGGACGCGGTTGGAGGGGACAAACCCCCTGCAGCAGGCATAGACATATTCTCCTCCTGCACACACTCTCTCCCTCCAGGATAACACGGCTGCAGTACTGACAGCATGACTGAAAGGGAACAGCAATCTCCACATCAGTCTGCAGCTGACCGAGAAGAATTCAGTGGAAATGTTTCCACTGACCATCAGTCACTTTATAAATGGAAGCATAGAATGCAGACTGTCTGCTGTTAAAGCTGTAATCTGGAGAGGAAAAAGAAGCAGAGACCAGGGAGGTTTAGTTCATCCCCTCTGTTTGTTTCAAATGTCTAGCATCCACGGAATTTTGCCTTTATCTGCAGTGAGCCTTACTGCTGCTGGTAATCTGAAACAAACACCCAGAATACTGGAGAAACTCAGCAGCTCTGGCTGCACACGTGGAGAGAGAAACAGAGTTAACGTTTTGAGTCTGGTATGACTCTTCTTCAGTCTGAACAGTTCACAGGGCACGTCTCTATATCTCTCGCTCTCCCCCGAAACTAACTGTGAGAACTTCCCAATACCGGGAAACGGGAACTATTAAAACTATTTGCTCTTTAAAACAGAGCTCGTGGAGAAACCCCCGAAATGAGACATGGATGTGTCACAAAGACCTGTCAAGGTGGAAGACCGGCTCAACATTGTCATAGCTAGGGTTTCTTTTATTTCAAAAATATACATTGTCCATTTAAAAAATCGTTGTGTATGGATAAGGTAAATACACAAGGTCTTTTTTCTGGGGTGGGGGAGTCCAGAACTAGGGGGCATAGGTTTAGGGTGAGAGGGGAAAGATTGAAAAGGGTCCTGAGGGAATCTTTTTCACGCACAAGGTGGTGTGTGTGTGTGGAATGAGCTGCCAGAGGAAGTGGTGGAGGCTGGTAGTTACAAGATTTAACAGGCTTCAGGATGGGTATATGAATAGGAAGGGTCTAGAGGAATATGGGCCAAGTGCTGGCAAATGGGACTAGATTGATTTAGGATATCTGGTCAGCATGGATGAGTTAGACAGAAGGGTCTGTTTCCATGCTGTACATCTCTATGACTCTATACATAGTCACAAAATGCAGCTTGGTTCTGATAGCTGGTGGTGTCCGATGGAATGTGTGTTCCTAGGATTGATACAAGTCAGTCTGAGTTCCTCGCTGCTCCTGTACATCCCCTTTAAACCATTGTGTCTGCTCACTCTCTTAATAACATTTCCATTCTGATCATTACAAAGGAAATTCATCAAAGTTCAAACTATTTCCTAGTTTACGTGGTACCCTCAACATCACTGACATTTCTGACGCCTAACATTTACATTGCAAATGTTGAGGTCAATTTATTGGAATTCAGTTTTTTACAGACGATCCTGCCATTCTCTCTCTCTCGCCAGATTTCCCCCGGTTCTATGTTAAAGAAGTAAATCAAGCTCTTTGTTTTAATCAAGTTGAATGTTCCTGTTTTCCGGTTTTGGGAAGTTTCCCGGTGACAGCGATTATTATCCCGGAGCCATGGAGAGACGTGCCCTGTGAACTGTTCAGACTGAGTAAGAGTCATAGGAGACCCAAAACGTCAATCCTGTTTCTTTCTCCACATGTGCTGCCAGAGCTGTTGAGTTTCTCCAGTATTCTCGGTGC
Source organism: Chiloscyllium plagiosum (assembly GCF_004010195.1). NCBI lineage: Eukaryota > Metazoa > Chordata > Chondrichthyes > Orectolobiformes > Hemiscylliidae > Chiloscyllium > Chiloscyllium plagiosum. The sequence continues at coordinate 39,645,963 of NC_057718.1, read as the reverse complement.
CTACCTTCTGATCACAATCCTTTTCAGATCAGACTGTTTCAACCAGCTTTATCCAATACTCTTTTGTAGAGCTGAAGAGATCAGTTCAAACATTGTCTTATTGAATGGTGGAGCAGACTGGATGGGCGGAATGGCCTGGTTCTGCTCCTGTGCCTTGCCTTAAGTGCATTGAGGCTCATGTTACTCTCTGCTGTGTATTTATGATGAACACTAGTGTGTAATTTGAATCATGCAGATATACAGCATGGAAAAGCACCTTTCGGTCCAACTCGTCCATGCTGACCAGATAGCCTATGTAAATCTAATCCCATTTATCAGGATTTGGACCAGATGGCTTTTAAATGTTGAAATTATACCAACCTCACCATCTTCTCCAGCAGCTCATTCCACACACACACCACCCTCTGTGTGACAAAGTTGCCCCTTAGGTCCCTTTTATATCTTTCCCCTCTCACTGTAAACCTATGCCCTCTAGTTCAGGACTCCCCCACCCCAGAGAAAAGATCTTGTCTATTTACCCTATCTATGCCCCTCATGATTTTATAAACCTCTATAAGGTCACCCCTCAGTATCCAATGCTCCAGGAAAAACAGTCCCAGCCTATTCAGCCTCATTACAGTTCAACCCCTCCAACCCTGGCAAAATCCTTGTAAATCTTTTCTGAACTCTTTCAAGTTTCATAACATCCTTCCTATAGCAAGGAGACCAGAATTGCACACAATACTCTAAAAGTGACCAAACTAATGTACTGTACACCTGCAACATGACCTCCTATATTCAATGCACTGACCAATTAAGGAAAGCATACCAAACACCATCTTCACTATCCTATTTACCTGTGACTCCACTTTCAAGGAACTATGAACCTGCACTCCAAGGTCTCTATTCACCAACACTCCCCAGGACCTGACCATTACGTGTAGAAGTCCTGCTAAGGTTTGCCTTTCCAAAATGCAGCACCTCACATCTATCTAAATTAAACTCTATCTGCCGCTCCTCAGCCCACTGGCACATCTGATCAAGAACCCATTATACTCCGAGGTAACCTTTTTTGCGGTCCACCATTCACTTTCAATTTTGGTGTCATCTGCAAACTTTTTATCATCACCAAAAGAATTTGGCTTCAATGTGCACCATTTTATCTCCGTTCTAGCCATAAATTCTAGCAAACAGTACAATGATCCTGATGACCTTTACTGTGCTAAACATCTCAAGACATTTTGAAATGTAACCACAGGAAAAGACCTATTCAAGGATTCATGGGCAGGCAGGTGGGGTGGGTGAGGGGGGAAAGCATGGGGAGGTGTGGTGCACTGACAAAGTCAAGGATCTGTGAGAATCAGGACAGGTGTCCAGGCACACAGTGCAGCAGATCTGCCTCATGTACTATTTTAATATGCTGACTATCCCCGTGAGCAGGACATGCAAGCATTCCTCTAAGTGGTCATAAATAATCCACATTCCTGAGATTATCCATTCAATCCTTTGTAACCATTACAAAATGGAAAATGGCTGGAAGTAGGAACACCTAAGAAGGGACAGCTGCAGGGGGAACAGGGGTACTGAAAGCCTGACTAGTGAAGGTGGATAGAGGCAAGCAGTTATATATGCTCTAGGGGTGGGTGTTGGTGAGGAGATCCCTCAGGGCTAATCTTCAGAAAGGAATGGGAACTGTTAACCAGGGAAGTCTTTACCCAGAGGGGAGTCAATCATTTGTCTAGCTCCCTTCTGTTCTGAAGCAGACATATCAGACTCTGTCTTTTCACAGACACTGCCAGATTTGCTGAATTTCTCCAATACATTATGTTTGTATTTCATCCGTGGTGTTGATGTTCAAAATCCTCACGCAGAATGAGAATCAATCTTCAAAGGACATTTACTTACTGCATCAGCAAACCCCTAATCCCACCATGAAACCAGCCTCACACTCAGCTCTTTCTGCTACCAAATACCTATTCAGTTATGGGAAGCACATCAGCAAAACACATTTGTGCTGCAGTCACTAGCCTTCCCCTCTCTCTGTGTTAGGATAAACTGACCTTAACCACTGTCAGTTGCAGCTGAGGCCAGGTTTCTTTCACATTGAGCCTGAGGGAACAAATGGTAAGCTACATTATGGAGGCCTCTGCAATCAAGACCATGTCATAGAGAATATTCCAGATGATGCATTGTTACTACTATATGCTCCTTCTAAAATCTCCCTTGACTCACCTCCTGCTTTCTGGTATGATGTGCATGCTAGAAATTGTGTGACCATAAACCTCTTACTTTGCACCTGCTCTTTCCCTTCACTCATTCCAACCATCCCTTCTACAGCACGCCCAGCAGGTGACAGCAGCACCATGCCACTGAGTGAACACTTCAGCTACTAATTCAGATCTTGACATTGAGAACACCATCAAGGCCTGAACATGGTGAGTCACTGGGCGTGAGTAAACACTGGAGTCACTGGAGCTTGAAGTTCCTTGAATGCTCAGTGTTGCAGTGGAGGTTCATACAGCAGCAATGAGCTCCGTCCTTGCTGCCATGCAGGACTGCATTAAACTGTAAACATTGGGGCTGTAGAACTCTGTGTTCAACGGGGCAGACAGGTTTTGTGACTGTCCCATAATCTGTGCTCTAGCAAATTACTAAAGTCACTGAGGCATTCCTCCATGGCTGGAGCAATGGCATTGTGCAGCACAAATATCTAACCTCTCTCAAGATGATACCACCATCACACTCCGAATTCCACAACCTCTCAGCCAGCTTTTCCAGGCTGCTGCCACCCAGGCCACATTGGTGTAATTCAAGGCCCAGAGCTGCTTGAGGCTATCTGTAGTCTCCCCCAAAAGCCATTGATCTTCCACCAGCCAAGCTGAAACACTGGGTTAGTACTGTATAGGGGCACTAGTACAGGCAACAGCACCTACAAGACAAGCACTCAGGAATTGCACATGAATGAATAGACCTTTTTTGTTTATATCATTGGATATGTTGATTGAGAAAGGTGTTACAACAAAGTTGATATGGAGAGCTTTTATTTCAGGATTCTGGCCAAGAGGTTGCTGTAATAGGCAATTGTAAATGAACAAGATGGTGTTTAGTAAAGCAATTCTTGAGTGAAGAGATGCCTGCCTATGGAAACTAGAATCAGCGTAGATGCATGTAAGTAGCCTTCCAAAGAAAAGCAGTGTGGATGCCTCCTACTGTCCTCCCTCCCTTCTCTACCCAGTTTCTAGTCCATTTCCTTGTGATATGGCTGACATAAGACAATAAACTGCAACCTAATATCTTGCCATTTTGAGAGGTCACCAAATCTTCTGATCTAATGTGGATGCAGCAACATTTTCTGCCAAATTCAGCATCTCATTACAATACCATATCCACCTCACAATATTTCCAAAAACTTGGTTAAGACAATCCTTGATTAGGGCAATTTTTTATGATCACCCAGGGTCTTGTGCACATGGGACCCCAAAAGCTGATGGGAGGATCAGGAAACAAGGGAGGGGATGACCTTTGAAAAGTTGAGACGAGCACCATGTGATCATTTCTTTTGCAAAGTTAAACATGCAGACTCAAGAGACCTTCATTCATGGAATGAAAGGAACATCCAGAAAACTGCTCGGTGGAATGGAATGTATATTTCGTCTGTCCCAGGGCAGGGGTCTTGACACAATCTACCTTTCCCAGGCCCTGCAAACTCCTATGGGCAGCTCTGGGTGTTACCTTCTTGTAGCTTTACATACTGGCTTGTCATTCAGCGCGTAACGTATGTTGAGTGGAGCAGCACAGTTTGAGTCTGTAAACTGCACACGCAGCCAACTGTACGGCTGTTCAATGTTATAGTCTGCCAGTTGACAAGTCCTGTGGGACAGACATGACACATCTTCACAGGAAACAGGTCGCACTGTTAATGGTTGGAAGCACTGAATTCCCCATCCACAGGGCCTGGAGTTGTGCTGTGTGGCTCCAGTGGTAATACAGAACTGAATCATCACGCAAACAAAATAATGCATTGATCACTATTCAAAAAATAACTCTTTATATGAAGGAGTGTTTAATATAAAAATAGAAATATTCACAAAGATTACAAATATAAACTTCTAATCATTCATAGTTCTCAATAGTCAACAATGTCGATTAATTCCTTTAATTCATGTGCAAATGTCTTCCCTGAATTACATAAATAGCTATAAATGTTTGGAAATTCTTTTATAGATCTTCAAGATCAGATAAATCTACAATAACTTTGATAAATAATGTATCATCTTTGATAAACGTTGCAGTTTTCCCACTTTCAAGCACAGTGTGAGATACAAACTTTGGACATCCGGATGCGATATTCATTTCAGAAACTGGCCTTTGAAAGCTAGTGCTGCTGGCATCAGCCTTAAAGAACTCTACAATATGGTTTTTCTTAGGACCCTGGTCGAGCAGTAAAAGGGTGACCTTTTGCTTGAATGGCCATGCCAAGAGAGAGTCATAATCACCTTTCATAACCACAAAAAACAAAGATAGGTGTGTTCCTTTGCCTGTGCCATCTCCGTACAAGTATGCCCTAGCACATAACCTATATCCACAGCGACTGGTGTAAAAGGGCTGGCTGAAAAGAGAAGGTGCACGTCCCTCTGCTGCTTCCTGCTTTCGTGCTTTGTAATTGTTGATCTTCCAAATCAGTTTACCATTGTAGCTAGTAGCTTCAATAACTCGAAATCTTTCATCATTCTTCTCCAGAAGTTTCTTATGAGCATTTAGTAATGATTCATGTTGCTTCAGGCAGGGCTCGAAAGTGGCTAAAGTGAAAAAAAAGCATAATACAATCCAACTCATGCCCTTAAAATGTTGCCAACTTTCAAAGTATTGTTAGCTGCAATACTATATATACTTTGATTATTAATAACTATTAAATTATATTCTGAATTTCAAAAGCAAAACAATATAGGTTCTGATACAAGCTGCTTCAGTTTCTGTGATACATTACAAAAATGGTGATATATTAGCAATCCTGCAGGACTGAGAAAGTGCGAAAGCAGGTACGTTGATAGAATTTACGTGAGTGAAAGAATGAGAGTGTCGGGAGGGTCAAAAGACCCTGAATCACAGTATTTAAATGATTAAGGAATCTGAAAGTGTAAACACAGATAAACCACTTTCTCAGATGGAGAGATCCAGAACTAGAGAGTTCAATCTTAAATTCAAAGATAGAGCATTCAGGAGTAAAATCAGGAAATATCTTTTCCCCACACGTAAGAATCTTAACTATCTCCTCCAAAAGGCTGGAAGCTAGCACAATTGAAAATTTCAAGACTGAGAACGATTGATAGATTTTGTTACATAAGAATATCAAGAGATATGGAACCAAAGTAGGAATACAGATTAGGCACAACTAATGCAATGGCAGAATGGGCTGTTCCTACACACCCAAGCAGTCACAGGGAACTCTGGGCCTTTCAAAAACTAAATTTTTCAGGATCAAAATTTCACAACAGCCCAGGAATGCCAGACAATGCATGTTTTGTTTGGATCTGTGAAATTTCAAACACCACAAGTTCACTTTCAGTTCTCATGTTTATCATTAATCAATCCATGTGCTGTAATCTTTGAGGTAAAGAGGAACCACATTCTACTTAAATAAAACAAAAGAACTGCGAATGCTGGAAACCGATACAAAAACAGAAATTGCTGGAGAAATTCAACAGAATTGTCAGTATCTGTGGAGAGAAAGCAGAGTCAACAGTTCAAGTCCAATGATGTTCCTTCAAGCTTGCTCCGCGATTTAATATGGGACTTTTTTCAGTAGACTGTAGGAGGTTGAGAGGTAACCTTATACAGGTTTATTAAGTCATGAGGGACATAGATAAGTGAGTAGAAAAGGTCTTTTACCGAGAGGCATATTTTTAGGGTGAGAGGAGAAAGATTTAAAGGGGACCTGAGGGGTAACTTTTTCACAGAGAGGGTAGTTTGCATGTGGAATGAACTGCCAGAGGCAATACGGGATGCAGGTACAATTACAACATTAAAAAGACATTTGGACAGATACATGAATAGGAAAGGTTTAGAGAGATGTGGGGCAAACACAGGCAAATGGGACTAGTTTAGTTGTGGAAACTTGGTTGGCATGGTCGAGTTGGCCCAATGGGCCTGTTTCTGTGCTGTACGATGTTTCTATGTTCTGAAGAAAGGTCACTGGACTCTCAACATGAACTCTGTTACTTTCTCCATGGATGCTAACAGACTTGTTAAATTTCTCCAGCAATTTGTTTTTGTTGTAACATATTCTACTTAATTGCTTGGACTTAGAATTAGCATCTACCCTCAATCACCTATTGTTGCTACATTTTATGCTCTTGAACCGCTTTTTGGTGAGAGCCAAAAAGCCAATGTTTTGTGTGAAACATGCTCCTGTGTCATTACGGTCTACCCCTTGGATTGTGGGTTTAATTGTCCACTCAATGTCAATTGAAGTGAATTCTGAATATAGTAGTTCAGCTCTGCTTAAAATTGATTAAACTTTGCCAAATTCACAATAAATTAAAATACAAAATGTACCATTGCTGTCGAGAAAGAACGTTGGAAGTAACACAGACCTAGTGATGCAATGCTATTTTCAGCACAATCCACTTTTTCCTTTAACACATTGATGATTTCCTTCAGGGCTGAGATTTCACTTCTTCCTTCTTCATCAAATCTTCTACAAAGTTGTTGTGATTGCTGCTCAATCTTTATTATTTTGTCAGTATGCCCAGCTAGCATTTTCTGTTTTAAAGCAACAGTATGTTGACATAACAATTAGAATAAAATAGATCAAAAAAGGGTAGAAAATTGGCAGAGAAGTATTACAACTTTACAGTATCCAAGTAATACCATACAAAGGGTAGGTGCCACAACAAGGGAATAGGAATGAAAGGGGAGTTGGGTGCAGAATGGATGATCAATTTGGGGATCAGTCCCACTGGGTCCAGAGCAGTGAAAGTGTGGTTAGGTTCAGAGTGAGATAAAAGAGAGCAGATCTGCAGTGGAAGGCAAAATGGGGTATTGGGTCCTGCCAGGGGAGGTGGAGGGGGTTGTGGTTGGGTGTGGAGCGGCGATAGTAGGAGTTGAGCAGCTGGGAAGTGAGACTGAGGCAAAGTGGGAAAGGGGTGGTGGTCAGACCATGGTCTTGTAAGAGGTCTATTAGGAGGTGTAGTTGAGGGCATTTGAGATAAGGTTGGGGTCAGTTGAATAGTTATCACCAGTTAGGCTACGGATTTAATAGTCTAATATTTCCTGAGGAAGTATTTACATAATTTCATTGAAACTCTGAATTGTCTGATCTAAATGAAGATTTTCCAGGCATATGGAGATTGTCTAGCAGAATCTTCAATTTCTCCGACAATTCTTTGTAACCCTCATCTACACTGGAATAACCAATGTCAGGCCATGGAAAATCTAGGCCATTGTGAATGATTATCATTTCATCCCTAGTTGAACAGTTTCAATTCGAAAGAACTGTACTTCTCTATTACAAAATAAAACAAAAACAATAGCATGTTTTTCTCTTTTGCAGAGAGCCAATTCTTTTAAAGTACAACAAAAAGGGCAAATAAATAATTAGAGGATTTTTTAAAATGACTGACTGTTTTCAATGCTTGGTTTGAATTATAGAAGTAAGCATTTTTAAGATTGGGTAGGGGAAAACAACATTCTGCCAGTTTTAGCCTGGGATCCTTCTGGAATTTTGTTTATTTTCCACAAGTTTGTGAGGAGATCTCAGCTATCTGTAAGAATAATAGGGTGGTTATGGTAGGGGATTTTAACTTTCCAAACTTAGACTGGGACTGCCATAGTGTTAAGGGTTTAGATGCAGAGGAATTTGTTAAGTGTGTACAAGAAAATATTCTGATTCAGTATGTGGATGTACCTACAAGAGAAGGTGCAAAACTTGACCTACTCTTGGGAAATAAGGCAGGGCCGGTGACTGAGCACTTTAGGGCCAACGACCATAATTCTATTCGTTTTAAAATAGTGATGGAAAAGGGTAGACCAGATCCAAAAGTTGAACTTCTAAATTGGAGAAAGGCTAATTTTGACGGTATTAGGCAAGAATTGTCAAAAGCTGATTGGGGGCAGATGTTCGCAGGTAGAGGGATGGCTGGAAAATGGGAAGCCTTCATGAATGAGATAACGAGAATCCAGATAAAGTATATTCCTGTTAGGGTGAAAGGAAAGGCTGATAGGTACAGGGAATGCTGAATGACTAAAGAAATTGAGGGTTTGGTTAAGAAAAAGAAGGAAGCATATGTAAGATATAGACAGATCGAGTGAATCCTCAGAAGAGTATAAAGGCAGTACGAGTGTACTTAAGAGGGAAATCAGGAAAGCAAAAATGGGACATGAGATAGCGTTGGCAAATAGAACTAAGGAGAATCCAAAGGGTTTTTACAAATACATTAAGGACAAAAGGGTTACTAGGGAGACAATAGGGCCCCTCAAAGATCAATCAGCAAGGCGGCCTTTGTGTGGAGCCGCAGAAATTGGGGGAGATACTAAACGAGTATTTTGCATCAGTTTTTACTGTGCAAAAGGATATGGAAGATATAGAATGTAGGGAAATAGATGGGACACATTGCAAAATGTCCATATTACAGAGGAGGAAGTGCTGGATGTCTTAAAATGCATAAAGGTGGATAAATCCCCAGGACCTGATCAGGTGTACCCTAGAACTCTATGGGAAAGCAGAGAAGTGATTGCTGGGCCTCTTGCTGAGATACTTGTATCATCGATAGTCACAGGTGAGGTGCCAGAAGGCTGGCTAACATGGTGCCACCGTTTAAGAAGGGTGGTAAGGACAAGCCAGGGAACTATAGACCGGTGAGCCTGATGTCGGTGGTGGGCAAGTTGTTGGAGGGCATCCTGAGGGACAGGAAGTACATGTATTTGGAAAGGCAAGGACTGATTAGGGGTAGTCAACATTGCTTTGTGCGTGGGAAATCATGTCTCACAAACTTGATTGAGTTTTTTGAAGAAGTAACAAAGAGGATTGCTGAGGGCAGAGCGGTAAATGTGATCTATATGGACCTCAGTAAGGCATTCGACAAGGTTCCCTGTGGGAGATTGATTAGCAAGGTTAGATCTCATGGAATACTGGGAGTTGCCAGGGTTGGAGGATTTGAGCTATAGGGAGATGCTGAACAGGCTGGGGCTGTTTTCCCTGGAGCGTCGGAGGCTGAGGGTTGACCTTGTAGAGGTTTACAAAATTATGAGGGGCATGGATAGGATAAATAGACAAAGTCTTTTCCCTGGGGTCGGGGAGTCCAGAACTAGAGGGCATAGGTTTAGGGTGACAGGGGAAAGATATAAAAGAGACCTAAGGGGCAACCTTTTCACGCAGAGGGTGGTACATGTATGGAATGAGCTGCCAGAGGATGTGGTGGAGGTTGGTACAATTGCAACATTTAAGAGGCATTTGGATGGGTATATGAATAGGAAGGGTTTGGAGGGATATGGGCCAGGTGCTGGCAGGTGGGACTAGATTGGGTTGGGATATCTGGTCGGCATGGACAGGTTGGTTCCATGCTGTACATCTCTATGACTCTAAGTTAGTGGTTCCACGTATCTCCTCTGATCAAAAGAGCAGGAAATCTGCTCCACATCTCTATTGCCTAAGCTGAGGCCTTACCAGTCACAAATGGCCAAAGCAGAGGTATTTAGCTACCAGTTTAGGGTGCACAGAACTATTTACAAAGATGGTGATCAATGAAAATCCCACTCAGAGAAATTTCTTACCTGTGTTCTTGCAACTTCATCATCATTTTTGGAAATGTGCCCATTTAATTGCCTCATTTCCATGTCAAGTTTGCTGATCTGTTCTTCTAATTGAATGATGGCTTGATTCCTTTCACATAAAGTGTTTTTTAAATCTAAAATCTAGCATTAAGAAATTAAAGAGAAGTTTGAATAAAACTTAACAACATTAGGAATTACTGCAAGTAGGCCAACAGTAAAACTGAGCAACAATTCTTTTCAACCCCTTGTAAACATTCATACTCCTCGTGTGGTCACCTATATTTCAATTTTAATTGTATGTGCAGTTTGTCTGTAACAAATTTTACAGTATTTTCTTCAACTCAGCAAATAAGAGCATTGTGTAAAATGTTTCTGTAAATTGCTCAAAATGAAAGGTCATTGTGATCTGTGTGAATCCCCTCAGCTACCCACGTCTCTGGAATACCTCTGCAGATGTAGTAATGTTTCCAAACAATGTTACTAATGGATTACATTAGATGAATAAAAATTACACTACCAAAGTAACAATATTAAGGCTAAATACTTTAGATTACTGAGTTCAATTTGCCTTTATAAGAACTAGGAGCAGGAGTAGGCCGGCCAGCCCTTCGAGCCTGCTCCGCCACTCAGTAGGATCATGGCTAATCTTTTTGTGAACTCAGCTCCACTTACCCACACTCTCACCATATCCCTTAATTCCTTTATTTTTCAAAAACATTACTGAAAGTAGCGACAATTACTTGCCTGGGCAAGGAATTCCATAGATTAACAACCCTCTGGGTGAAGAAGTTCCTTCTCAGTTCAATTGTAAACCTGCTTCCTCTAATCTTGAGGCCATGACCTCTTGTTCTAGTTTCACCTACCAGTGGAAACATCTTATCTATTTCTATTTTATTGATTCCATTCATAACTTTATATGTTTCTATAAGATCCCTCCTCATCTTTCTGAATTCCAATGAATATAATCCCAATCTACACAGCCTCTCCTCATAATAACAATAACTACACTCCAAAAGTAATTTATCAGCTTTAAGGTCTTTGGAGCTTTCCAAGAACTTGAATGATGTTTTACAATTGCAAGTTCTTTCTTTATAAAACACTTTCATAATAGCATACACGCTAAATTGGAAAACCCATGACATGGGACTCACAAAGCACCATTGTCTTTCATGCTGTCAATGTGAGATTGCCAACATACAGAGTCTGGTGTTTGCTGTTTGGTACTAAGATTGTAGTGTGCAGCTAAAACTAAATTCACCATTGAGTTGCTTTACACCTCAACAGAGGGAATCAAAATTGAGAGGGGCTAGGTTGAAGTTAGCCTACAGTAAGTAAAATTGGTCTGTTTCTCTTGATGAGGACGTGCCTTATACTGAAGCACAAGTGCTGAATTGTTTTGTATAAGGCACTCTGACATTAAAAATGCACTGAATAATGGCATAACATAGGAAAGAGTCTGCTTCAAGATTCTCAGATACTGCACACGAGATCTTAGTGGCGAAGATGCAAAGCAGGAAAGTATGTATGTATGGGAAGCCAGGAGGCCCTCCAAATGTTTGGAAGACAGTGGGGCCAGTCAGCTCTGCTGGACAATGCCAGGAATCAAGCCCAAGTACCTGTACAGAGCTGCATAAAGTTCAATGACCTCACTAGTAGTGAAAACCAGCAAATTTGTCTTCAAACGTCACGTCCAATCAAGTAGACCACAATCTCAGATGCTGCTCATCTCCTAACAGTCTGTGACAACAGAACTTTTACTTAACAATCACAGTTTCCCTCACCATCAAACACTGAGCACTGCTGTAAGCTTCACACCCACATCTACACAGCTATTCTACTGACAGCCACATCACACAGGCAGACTACACCACACCCACTGACAATCCTCTCCCTCTCTCTCAGGAAAAGACGTTGCACAACTGGAAACAAAGCAAACTTACAGTGTGGGGAAGAGGCCTGTCCTTACTGCCAGGCAGAAGATCACCATCACTGGAGTGGGTGGAGGTGAAACTATAGAAGATGACAGTATAACCATACCTAATCCTCTTTCTCCCATCCTACCTCCCCAGGCAGTGTCCTCTCCCATCCTACACTCGCTTCTGATTTATAAGGTGCAGACTGTGCGAGTATGCATCTCTTACTTTCTCCAATATTGCCTCTCACCACAACTTTACCCCTCTACTTAATTTCTTTCCAAATACTCAGGAACCACAGCCACCAGAATGATAGGTGGAAGATGAAAATACTAATGATGAAAAAACATCAGAACTTCATTTACAATTTGTTACCACTAGGGCAGAGACTGACACTGCCTGTAAAGTGGAGGATAGCATCGATGCAGTGAGCACAAGTGGCCTGTATTGGCCAGGGTAAGTGTTGCATAGCTGTCAGCTCACCAGTGGGTGGGCTCTCCTGAAGTCTACCACAGAGACCTCAGGTGAACATTTTGATGGGGCGGGCTACAGAGGAGGTTAAATCAAGTGCACAATATAATGCTTGGTGCTTTGTCAGGCCTGCCAGAAAGCCTGCTCTGGATACAAAAAAAAGCACAGAGGGATCCAGCACCAAATTTGCAAAAGGGTCTGCACAGAGCTTGTAACCTAATTCTTTCAGCATGAAACTGGTGGCAAACTCACTAGCACACCTCTGGATCCAACTATGATAGAATGTGCAGTAACTGATACATCACCTTTTACTGCAGCTGAAGCAGCCCCCCAATATCTGTGTTAACTAAAGCTAAAGATTTGCTTGCTGCCATACACATTTGGACAGCTGTCAGTGTGACTGTGGATTGTTGTGTCAAGAATATTTCAGCTACAGTCCAGCAATTTGTCCTTCAACACAATGCCAGAATGGCTGAGGTTATACTAGGGACTAGCAATGTCTCTGTAAAGACTTGCTGTCTTCTCTCATGATGGCAGTATTCAATGTTCTGCCAGAGCCTTAGCCTGTCAGTCAGCCAACCTGACTATGCTAAAACAGCGCTGTCTGAAACCAGGCTTTGTGGGCTCAGAGTTGGTCATCTTCTCTCTGCAGTCTCTCCCATTGAAATTCAGCAGCTCCCAGCCACCATGCTGTGGCCATTGGATTTGTATTGAATAGGAGCTAGAGGGCAGGAAAATGGACCCTGATGACAATGGAATGCATGAGGATGACTGATTGGTGTTTGTATGCCATTTGACATGGTTTGGAATGCATATTTCTTGTTGGATTTATTGTTTCACATTGTGAACACTGCAGTGGGATTGACAGAGGGAAGGTGAGCTCAGAGAATGAGGGACTAAAGTTAGGGTTACAGGGTTCACAGTCAGGTGGGTTGTTCATACAGAACCTGGGTAAACTGAGGTTGTCCAGTTTACCTCCTCCATCTTTCTCCACTTTGGTCCTCAGCTACTCTCTGTTTAGTTAGCGGGAAGGGCTGTGCCCTCATGATGGTGTGACACTGACACACAAAAGACTATCATGGAATCTGGCACACACTCTGGAGAAAGTGAGGACTGCAAATGCTGGAGATCAGAGTCGAGAGTATGGTGCTGGAAAAGCACAGCAGGTCAGGCAGCATCTGAGGTGCAGGAGAATTGACATTTTGGGCATTAGCTCTTCATCAGGAGAGTACTGTAGACGTCCCCCAGGATGCTTCTCAGATTGACCAGCAGCTCACAATGGGTGTGATTTCTGCTTTCAATGTCCTGATGCCTGGGATGGCTGGACATTGGCCAGCTAAATTTCTGAAAGGCATTTAAATTCAGTTGGGCTTCCTGCTCAGGAGCAATGCAGGTTTGCCACTGGTTCTTCAAATGGTCAGTTCAATGCACATCAGTTGCACCAAGTCCCACTCGCTGTTTCAGCAGGCTAATGGTCTGCTTCATCTCATTTTGTACAATAGCAAAGCTTTTATGATTACTACACTGCAAAAGTGCATGGATTGCACACTTAAGTCATGAGCAATGTTGTTATAGAATAGCCTTCCTTGTCTAATAGCTAGTAGGTTGGTTGTGATGACAAATGAATAGTGGTCTGCCACAGAATGAAGGTACCTGATATTTGCAAGGACCCCAGTGCAAAAATACTGTCCCCTTCACCATGACAATGCAACCCTTACTCTGCTCTGAGGCTGCAGTTGTGGAGACAGCCATTGCTAGATTTCAGTGAGAATGTCCTCACTCACTTGTTAATATTTCAGGTAGTGTACGGTTTCTTGCTGAGATTCAGACAAGTTGCTTCCTGAACATCCTGAATGTTGTGCAGGGAGTCCTTCTCTCCCTCCCCCTGCTTCTTATTGCAGCCTGTTCTGATCTGCAAGCCCTCAGTTTATTCTCCAAGGCAGATGACTACTAGTTCACCCATGTGTGGGAGTAAGTGGTTTGTGGTTTAGAATTTTTACAGCCAGCAAAACTGACAAAACTTTACAGACACCACCTGCCACAGAGGTCCCTGTAGACTTTAGCAGCTTTAAAGAATGCTAGAAAGTATCCGACACTTGCACAATCACAACAGCCAATAGAAATAAACCAGCAACTATGCTGTAAGTAGTTGACGATGCCTTAAAACAGCACTGCTAGTTAGGCAGAGTTTTCTTCCTGCTGCTGCTTGCATACCTGTACAAGACTAAGAAAAGACAATAGCTGGATTACTGAACTTCAAAATGGCAATGCCGATGTTAAATCACTGTTACAAGCTGACTGATCACGTGAGTGGCCCACCCTGCATGTTTCTGATGGGAGCTTTGTGCACAAACACTAACACATTTGTCAATATGGTGTCTGGCTTGACTTACTCCAGATGTGTGCACATGCTGTGAATGCCATTTTAGACCACCAAGGGTGGTGCCTATAAGATGAGCGCCATGCACCCAAATGTGCACCCATATTTAACAACTGGTAGTTAATACTGCTACTTACAGTTAATCAGAGACTATATGAGGTTGAACTCTTCACTTTACCGAGTAGTATTAGGTGGGTTATTAATTTATTTGCATTCATATTGGCCCTAAGTTCTGGAAGCATAAGGAAAGCAGTTTATATCATGGCAGTACTGAAATGAGGATCTGGGAACACTTTCAGGGAAGGTTTTGAGGTGCAGTGAGTAGTGTTCTATTTCTGAGCCAAAAGCTCCTTGTTCAGGTTTCACGCCAGAACCTGATGGGCACAGAAGATACATTTCATAACATGGTCAAACAAGTTAATTTTTAATGTGTAAATCCTCTCTATGGAAGACACTAAGAGCAGCAGATTCTGCTGGTCAGCCTTGCTAGATGCGGAGTGGTGCCCTCTCATGTTATAGCTTCTGGCTTATCTCTTCCAGGTGAAACAAATTGCAGAAAATGTTCCACACAGAGAAAAGAAGAATACTTTGAGGAGACTGGTGTCTGAGATCACCAGATGATCGTGAGCGCTGGGAATGACTACAAAAAGGTTTTCTGGAAATGTAATGTAAAAATAATAGTGCTTACAGAATTGTAAGTTAGTTGAGGGCAATTCCTCAGCAGCTGCTTGAGCTGACACACAATAAAGTTAATAGATGATATTTTCCTCACAAGAGCTTTTTGAGAAAGAAGTGGAGGAGAGTTCCCCGAGATTTGTCCATGTTGGCTTCAGTTCAACACCTTGCTCAGCTCAGCCTTGAGTTGGATCCATGCTACCTTTCAGTTTAATATCTCACCCTGGTCACAAAAACGAAGAAAATATTACAGCAGGCAGCAAGATCAAATCCTGCTGCCTTTCCACAGTCCCTCTCATTCTGGGCTAGTAAACCATTCTCATGGGTTAGAGGTTACACATCGGGCTGTATCTGGTCTAATTATGTACTGTATTTAAGCTGTAGTTCTTCAATAAAATTGCTTGCAATCCCTCAATCCTTTTGGATAATCTGTGAAATGATCAAATTTTACAGCAGGGACAAGCAGGGTCTGAAAAATTGATTCATTTCAAAGGAATTTCCCTGTATTTGAGCAAAGCAATGGCTGGTCTGAGATCAGAGAGCTCTGAATGGAGGATTCCTGCAATTGTAAACATTGAGGATGTTTTCTGATGTATAAAAGGTAGTGCAGGCTTTTGAAACAAAGTCTTGAGACCTAAGTGTCATAGGTGCTCAGGAAACTCTGGAAAGCCTAAAGTCTGGAAGGATTGAGGAGGGAGCCTAGGAGCATGACAATATCAGAGATTACAGGCATCAACTCAAACTGGCAACAAATAATATGCAAGTGCTTTTCAGAAAGCATTACCTGTTCTTCTAATTTAGTATTGATTGTAACAACGAGCAACAAATGTTCATTTAAATAAGAATGTTCATGTTCCCTTATCATCCACCGCTTTTCCTGTAAAAATAATGTCACAATTATGCATTGTTTTATGATTTTAAATAATTGGTGATATGAAAGTTAATATTGTTACTTACCTTGACATGGCAACCATATTTTTTGTAGCTACATTCCACTTCAGCTTCTGGACATTCCATCAAGTGTGAGTCAAGCTACAGAGAAACCATAAATATTTTGTAACACCAACTCAGTGGAGAGAATGATAATAGCTGTCATTATCTGAATGTGTGATTGGAACTCCTTGATAAAATTAACTGTGGATCCAAAACTGGGCCCTTCCAACTAAGAGGGGAAAAAGTGTGTTTGGGTCTTTTTGTGCAAATCAAGTTGACAGAAGGCCATAAAATCTTAACTATAGTGTGTTCCAGTGGCTCATTGGTTAGCACTGCTACCTTGCAGCACCAGGGACCCAGGTTCGATTCCAGCCTCGGGTGACTGTCTGCGTGGAGTTTGCACATTCTCCCTGTATCTGCGTGGGTTTCCTCCAGTTCCCTCCCACAGTCCAAAGATGTGCAATTCAGGTGAATTGGCCATGCTAAATTGCCCATAGTGATAGGTGCATTAGTAGGGAGTAGGGGAATGGATCTGGGTGGGTTACTCTTTGGAGGGTCGGTGTGGACTTGTTGGGCCGGAGGGTCTGTTTCCGCACTGTAGGGAATCTAATCTAATCCATTTTGAAATACTCCAGGCACATTTCAGCATGTTGTTAAGATGTAATAGACAAAAGCTCCCTTCGTTCTCACTCAATCCCATTTTGAAGAGACATTTCTTGTCCTTTGAATTTGTGAGTTCTATTTCTCAAAGCAGCCATTCACATGCTGTGACATGAATTTATTCCATAATTGTATTAAAACCAGTTTCATGTAAAAGAGATGCACCATGGATAGTAACCCCTTAAATGCACATTTATTTAATCAAAAGTTTGCTATCACCTCATCAGTCTGGACCCAGAAATGAAAGAACAGAACAGTCCCTCTGCAATTTAGCAAATTTGTTGCTGTTGAATTGTTGAGTCATTTATTTGAAGGTTAGCATCAAGCCATGATTATTCATATTAATGAAGGATTTCTCATTCCCATAGTACTGAATGAAGTGTACATCATACCACAATCTTCTATTATTAAAATTAATTATGTTTTTATGCCTGGGAGATAAATTCTGCTGAATTATTTTTCACACAAAGCAAATACCAAAGAATTATAGAAAATACATTAAAATAGATAATGTTGAATACAGCAGTATTAACTTTTTTTGTACCTACTTCTTCTAAGGCAATACATAGTTATTTAATTTCTTCAACCCAAACTTATAAATAGGCTGAACACTATTATGAAGATCAAAAAAGTAACATGGAGCTGAATTTTCCCAGCCCCAGAAAAACGTAAGCAATGCTGAGTCAATTGGGAAAAATGATAAGGTCAGAAAAATGACAGTCACAATGTTAAGAAAATAAGTTCAACTTTCCACCCAATGATGAGATAGAGTCATGCCAGTGAGTGACAAGAGGCCTATTTGTATGCATTTACATTTCATAAATGCCTAATCCACCTCATTTATATACAGTTTGCTGTTCTCTCACTAGAGAATCTAGACAGTGACAACTCCTGACATGAGGGGCAGAGTCAGTAATGGTGGCTCCAAATCACCGTTTGCGAGTCTGGGCCTCCATTTTGGTCAACAGTGCCCAACATCAATGGGCAGTGACTGTCTGCACCCCCTGTCCATGAAGGCTGGTACTGGTCATGTTCAGAGCTCTTCTGTCTCGCCTTGTCATTTAGTGGAGGCACAAAGCCAGGCAGCTTGTCAGCAGTAGTCAGATGAATATGTTGGTGCACCTCATGTCAGTCAGTGTCTGGTCATCCATTAATTGGGCTGTTCATTCAAACTGGTCAGGGGGTGGTCTACTGTCAGTCCTGGGGGCCTGCTAACTCAGAGTCAAGGGCTTTGTCGGGGCCACTGCTGTGGTAGGGAAGTTGAAGTCACTAGTGTGGATTGGAACCAGCAAAATTAGATTAGATTAGATTAGATTAGATTACTTAGTGTGGAAACAGGCCCTTCGGCTCAACAAGTCCACACTGACCCGCTGAAGCGCAACCCACCCACACCCATTCCCCTACATTTACCCCTTCACCTAACACTATGGGCAATTTAGCATGGCCAATTCACCTAACCTGCACATCTTTCGACTGTGGAAGGAAACCAGAGCACCCGGAGGAAACCCATGCAAAATGGGACCAACTCAACATGTAAGTGGGGGAAGAAGATGGTGCATTAGAGGACTTGGGTACAGTGGGATTGGAGGGTGCAGTCATTGATGGTTATCACCATCTTGGCTTTGATGGGGGAGCCAGTGCATCACCACACTTATATCTTAGCTAATCTTGGAGGACTGGAACCAGGAGTAATGTTGGAAGATGAAGTTGTATTTCAAGGAGCTGTATGAGATCATGTGGAAGCTAAGAATAGAGGTGGTGCCAGGGAGTGCAAGGAAAAGGAACATGAAGCTTTGTTGTGGGGTGGAGGGAGGGGGTAAGGTGAACAGGCTGAACATGTGACTCACTGTGTGAAGTGTGACCTGTGTTGCCTTCCACCTTCATCTGAATCACAGATGTTCATTGGAAATGGAGGGGGCTTTGACTACAGCTGGAGTAGATGGAGTAAGTGTTTCTTTCTGTCTGAGTAGCAGGCTGTACAGGGCAATAGCATTAATCAGACATTACACAGTTCAGGATAAAGACATTTGTTGTCATAGAACTCTGCATATGTCCAATTGTGGGGGTTACAAATCTTGGTCACAAGCAACCTTGACCATGTCATTGGTAACTGCAGATTGATCACAGTTATCACAAGCAACATCAAAAATGGCATGGGAGGGCCACCATTCTTCCAAAGACAATCCAAGATCTCAGACTGCACCTTGAACTGTAGGCATCTGTCAACATACTCTTCAAACCCAAGCTGCCTTTCTAAGGATGCAGGGTGGGGTGGGGTGTCAGATTTTCAGTAATCCTACTGTATTTACAATTTCCTACTATATTTGTGTGGCATGTCTTGTGCTGCATACATTGGAATAAGGTCCATTATGTCAAAGATCCCTGACAAGATATTCCAGAGCCATCCTTGTCAAAGTCCACCATGTCCCACTGTATCAGGATGATGCTAAATTGTCATTTGTGTAAGATGTGAATGCTGACTACTCACATTACTACTGACCTGTTCTGTTTCTGATATTTCCCCCACAAATTCAGTGGAACTGTGATCAATGTAACAAGCCACAACAATGGTTACTGTCATTGTTGCTATGATTTCTACACAGAGGAACAAATACACCAGCAAGCCCAGGACCACCAATAACCTCCAGTGGCTGCCAAATAGTCTCCACATGAAGTAGTCACAGCTGAAGGTTCTCTCAGAAAGGAGGAGGTGGTACAAGAGGTCCGGAGTCTACCATCTTCGATGCCATTTCCACGATGGTCACTCTATTCCAGTGATCATCAAGGCAACAACTGCACTAAATATTTATGAAACTAACTGCTTCCAAGGATCCATTCGGGAACTGTGTGGGTTTTCTCAATCCACGACCCACAAATGCATGGAGGCTATTACCGAGGCAATTTGTGTCAGATCATATGGCTTCAATTTGATTCTCCATGACAAGGACAGTGCTGCAGTGGAAGCAGTAGGATTTGCAACATAGCTGGCTTCCCAGGTTCACTGCACTATAGACTGTGCACAGGTTATATTGAGAATACCATATCATAATGCAGCAGTTTTCATAGATTCCATTCCATGAACAGATAAAAGTTTATCTGTAATCACCTCAGGGCCTAGAAGTCTATACCACTCTGGAAGTTGGCATGATGCCTATATTTTTGAGAACTTTCAGATTTCTGCTTCCTTACAATGAGGTAAGGAAGCCCTGTGTGACCAGGGCTGCCCTGTCCTTTAAGCATGGCTATGACTCTCACTCAATCTCATGAATGAGTCGGAGTGCAGATACAATGCCGTCTATTTTTCCACCAACATTCAAAATGTTATTTGTACAATGCAGAACTAGCTAAATCCAGTTTGTACAGAGGTCATGGTGCAGCTCAACAGGACAGTGGTTAGGTTACTGCATCTCCCTACTATAGGAAAGATGTAAAACTTGAGAACAGGTTCAGAAAAGATTTACAAGGATGTTGCCAGGGTTGGAAGATTTGAGAAGTATTGTCCAATCGTGGAACCATACCTAATGATGGACAACATGTTCTGAGTTCTGCAAGTACAGGTTGGGTGAGTAGAATCATCTCTCTGCCCATTGCAAATGACTGAAGGGCATGCCGTTGGATACAATCCACAAGTCAGACACAGTCAGAGTCAAACAGCATGGATACAGACCCTTTGGCCCAACTTGTCCATGATAACCAGACTTGCAAATCTGAATGAGTCTCATTTGCCTACATTTGACCCATATCCCTCTAAACATTTCCTATCCATGTACCTGTGCAAATGTCTCTTAAATGTTATAATTGTACTCATCTCTATCACTTCCCCGGCAGCTCGTTCCATATACAGACCACCTTCTGTGTGAAAAAGTTGCCCCTCAGGTCTCTTTTCCCCTCTCACCTTAAACCGATGTCCTCTAGTTTTTGGATTCCCTTACCCTGTGGAAAAGACCTTGCCTATTCACCTTACCTATGCCCCTCATTACTTTATTAACGTCTACAATATCACCCCTCAGCTTCCTACATTCTAGGGAAAATGTCCCAGCCTATCCTTATAACTCAAACTTTTCAGTTTTGATAAAATTCTTGTCAATCTTTTTTGCACTCTTTCCAGTTTAATAACATCCTTCCATTTGCAGGATGACAAGAATTGTATGCAGTACTCCAAATGTGGTCTTACCAATGTCTTGTAGGGCCATAACATGATGTCCTAGTTCCTGTACTCAATGCCGTGACTGATGAAGCTAAGCATGCAAAATACCTTTACCATCCTGTCTACCTGTGACTCTACTTTCAAGGCAAGTATGTATTTGCATCCTTGGGTCTCTCTCCCAGGTCCCTACTATTAACTGTGTAAGTCCTGCCCTGGTTTGTCTTACCAAAATGCAGCACCTTGCATTTATCTCCATTAAATTCCATCTGCCATTCTTTGGTCCACTGGCCCAGTTAATCAAGATCCTGTTGTAATCTTAGATAAACATTTTCACTATCCACTTCCACCAATTTTGGTGTCATCCACAAACTTACTAACCATGCCTCCAATATTTTCATCCAAATCATTTCTATAAATGATGAACAACAGTGGATCCATTTGTGCCAGGGCTCACAGATTCACCTAATTTCCTCATGATCGAGTCAGTGCTGCATCCCGAGCAGTAACCTTCAACAACAAAGCTGGCTTTCCTCCCGTGCAGAGCACAGACTGTACTCACGTTGCACTGAGAGGACAATTTTACAACATGGCTGAGTTCATTGATGGGAAAGGGTGCCATTCTATCAACATACACTTGTGATCATTGGTACCACTCTGTAGCACTGTGGGGTACACCAAGGACTCTCATGATTCTACTGAGTTTCAAGAGCCAAATGCTTTTCAAAGACAGACAAGGGCTCTCCTTTTCAACCATGATGAATGATTGCACGATGCAGTACCTTGATTGAGGCGGAGAACACTTACAATGTAGCCCATTCTTCGACCAGAGCCACCGTGAAGCAGACAACAGGCCTTCAGAAGATGAGGTTCTACTGCTTAGATTGGTCTGTTGGTGCCTTGCAGTATACTCTGGACAGAGTGTGCTGCATAATCCCGGTATGCTGTGCTCTGTCCAAATGAAGGAGGAAAAGAGGGGATGTGATGGAGGCCGATGAGCCTGGAGAGCTTTCTTCTGAGGAGGAAGGGGAAGCTTTGAATAGGAGGAACATTATCTGCAGCATGATAGCCAGACAGGACTTAATTGACAACCACTTCCAGCAGATGTGCTGAATGCAGTGTTCTCTTATTTACTGTAAAATCATTGGCACTGGAAAGTCAATTGCTGTTTCAAGAGGCAAATGCAGTTTCTGTTTGTTTGAATTCTGTTTGTTTTTGGTGTTGGTGAATAAAAATGAGTGTTTTGAAGTGATTGAAGGCTTTCCTGTTTGAAGAATGGCAAGATACTGGGTTACGATAGGCAGTAGGGAAACAGTAGCAGGATTGTAAAATGGGATGTGGCTACGGACATATAGTTAATCATGGCCCTGATGCTTAAACAGTAACAGGGAAAGGGATGGGCAGATGTGTGTGTAAGGAAGTGTCAGATGTGCCAACCTATCTGCCAGGAGTAGCATTGGTTTGTGGGTGATGTCCCAATAAATACACTGTGAAAGGTAAACTAGACTGCCAACATTTGTCCATGTATAGGGTTGTGGCTCTAAGATGACTTGGCTATCAAGGATTCTGGGGTATCCCATCAACTGGGGGATGAGGGGACTTCCACCTATGGTCAGTCAGAGAACCAGGCTAGTATTGTACACGGGGCATTTGTCACCTGGTTAAAGAGGTGAGGTTGGGACCTTTGCATAAGAAAACTCGCTAGGCGTTGCAAGAGAAACCCCCCCATGAAGCACTACAAAAATAACATGTAGTAACTTCTGTTAAGATTCAGTCCTACATCATGGTGTATTGTGGTGAGATAGACTGAGACAGGTGGAGAAAAATGCTAATAAAATTTTTAAAATCAAATATTATTACTGATAATTAATGCATCTTTATGTAAATATTGCAATTTTATTACTTAAGTATTGCTCACCTCACTTCTTAATAAACTTTTACCACAATTGTATGTACATTGGATCGGAAAATTTGGACATGCAACTGCTTCATGCTCCTTGTAAAAGAAAAATGCAAAATCTGTAAGTAGTACCAAATTAGATGCATCGCAAACAGTCAGGTATATTAATTATACTAACTGATCATTGATTGGGGTTCATCATATGATTAGCACCACTTTGATCTTTCCAGTATGAAAGAAAAATAATCTAATTTGCCTTTGGAATGTCCTCCCAAAATTAGGGATGAATGCAAGAATGAACATGGTCGGCATGCTGGCTGAGTGGTAAGCACTGCTGCCTCTCAGCGCCAGGGACCTGGGTTCAATTCCAGCCTCGGGCGACTGTCTATAGGGATGTTGCACGTTCTCCCAGTGTCTGTGTGGGTTTCCTCTGGGTGCTCAAGTTTCCTCCCACAGTCAGAAGATGTGCAGGTTAGGTGAATTTGCTATACTAAATTGCCCATGGTGTTCAGGGATGTGCAATGGTCAAGGGTAAATATAGGATAGTAGGATAGGGGAATGGATCAGGGTGGGTTACTCTTCGGAGGGTCGGTGTGGACTTGTTGGGCCGAAGGGCCTTCCTCCACATTGTAGTGATTCTATGATTCTCAAGCTGTGCCATGGAATCTCTACAATAAATCTGAGGGGCCAGATTGAGGCCTTGGTATTAAACTTTCTTTGAAAGGACAATGCATGTAACAATCCCTCACTACAACACTGTAATGTCGCCCATCAGTACATGTTCAAATCTTAGAATCCAGGAGTTTTTGGTGATAATGAGTCGAGAGTCACAAAATAGCCTCTTGTGTAGGCAGCAGAAATCAGGAACAGCACATGAAAACAAAGCCTGATATACAGAACACCAAAGCATTAAGTACCTTTTTACTCTCAATAGCACAAAATTATGTAGCAATCATGAATTGGCTAACAAAATAATTGATTAACCACCAAATATGCTATTACCTTAATGTTTTTAAAGATCAGTTTCACTTTGCAATATTGGCAGGCTTCTTCTCTATATTCACACACTGTTTGCAAATGATCAATTAAATCTTTTCTATGTAAGATAGCATCACAACCATTGATACATGCTACATGTTCAAACTCGCATTTTTTAAGGTGATCCTAAAAGAATAGAGAAAAATAATTATCAGTAAGTCATAGATTTTGACTTGGTCAGTATTTATCTTCATCAAGAAAAATGTTGTCATGTAAGTGAATAACATCCTTTACACTTTTGACACCAAAAAAGTCAGTATAAAACACCAGCAGCCCAAACTGTATTTAGTACTTTCTGCTCTGCTTCGAAAAGCTTGTCTTAGCTCCTAGCTTAGAAGAGTAGCACCTACTACACCAGGTTGGCTTCTTCCTTTTTTTTTTGAATGACCAGAGTGTGAATGCAAATTCAAAGGAGAAATTTACTAGTTCCGATTGGAAATTCATTGGCTGCATCTGGACAATTTCCTGATATAGGCTCCAAACAGGTGAAATCCTGTTTCCAGAGCACTCAATTCAAAATTTTACCCTTTAATGTGTGCAATCAGCCAGATTCCCATCGGTTCTACGGTACAAATGAGAACCTACGTTATAAAGGAATTAGTTTGATAATGTGCAAATCATACCAGTTCGTATTGTGAACTGTACTTCAACTTAGGCATTATGTTAAGTCACTGCATTCCATAGTTTCCCCCTTTCCATCTTAAATATTTCTACTAAGGTAGATAGAATAGCAAAGTGACAAACTATGATATATTTCAAAAAATGAGATTTCTGAAGAGAGTGAGGAGGAAAACATTGAAGTATTGAAGAGACCGAGTTAGGAGTGTAAATACTAGATATTTGGATATTCCTCTCTGTGCACTGTCTTGCTACATTAACATTTACAAAGCTGCTCAAATGCTCTAATGTGTCCACTCAAAACTTATAGAATAGAACCCCTACAGTATAGAAACAGGCCCTTCTACCCAACAAGTCCACTCCGACTCTCCGATGTGTATCCCACCCAGACCCATTCCCCGACCCTATTATCCTATACTTACCCTTGACTAATGTAACCATCCCTGAATACAATGGGCAAATTAGCATGGCCAATTCACCCAATCTGCACATCTTTAGACTGTGGGAGGAAACCGGAGCACCCGGAGGAAACCCACACAGACACGGGGAGAATGTGCAAACTCCACACAGACAGTCGCCCAAGGCTGGAATCGAATCCAGGTCTCTAGCACTGTGAGGCAGCTATGCTAACCACTGAGCCACCATGCTGCCCTACTGTGCAAGATCATAGGTGTGCAGCAAGACTCCCTCAAACAGAAGCTTGAAGGATTTCAAATCAGCATCTTTCTGCAATAAATGTAATATTGGTGGGGAAACCTTGACAGTGCACCTTGTAGAAAATTAATTTGGCAGTTTGTTAACTTTTCTAAGTTAATTAATTTCTTCATATTTATTTTGTCTTTGCATCAGACAGTTAGGCTGACTAATGCAAAGAGAAATAAAATTAGATTACCTCTTCCAGATAATTTTCCTTAATCTCGTAATGATTAACATAACTTTTTTATCTGTATTTTAGACTTTTCTATTTTGAGAATCAAAGTTTAATACCCCACTAACTCACCTCCTGGCTCCCAAAGCCTGTCCACCATCTAGAGGAATCAAGATTGTGATGGAATACTCTCCATTTGTCTAGATTGGGTGCCGCTCCAAGAACATTCAAGAGACTTGACACCATCCAAGACAAAGCAGGCCACCTCGGAACCCCAGGTGGCATCAATGTGGATTTCAACAGTTTCCTCATTTCCCCTTCCCCCACCTCATCCTAGTTTCTAACCTCCAGCAACACGATCCCCTGACTTGTCCGGACTTGTCCGACCTGCCCAGCTCCTTTTCCACCTATCCACTCCACCCTCTCCTCCCTGACCTATCACCTTCATCTCCTTCCCCACTGACCTATTGTACTCTATGCTACTCTATCCCCACCCCCACCCTCCTCTAGCTTATCTCTCCACGCTTCAGGCTCTCTGCCTTTATTCCTGATGAAGGGCTTTTGCCCAAAACGTCGATTTTGCCTGTCCTCGGATGCTGCCTGAATTGCTGTGCTCTTCCAGCACCACTGATCCAGAATCTGGTTTCCAGCATCTGCAGTCATTGTTTTTACCACTTAATTGGCAGCCTGTTCACTACCTTAAACATTCTTCCTCTTCAATCCCGACGCATAGTGGCAGTGCAACATAGCTACAAGATGCACTGCAGCAATTCACCTAGGTCTCTTTGATAGCTCCTTCCAAACTCTCAATCTCTACCACCTAATAGGGCAAGGGTATCAAATACATGGTAACACATCCACTTCAAAGTTCCCCTCGAAGTTACACAGCAACCCAACTTGGAAATATGTCATCTTTCATACACTGTCGCTTTGTCAAGATCCTGGTATTCCCTTCCTAACAGCACTAAGGGTGCACCCACTCTGCACAGACTGCCATTTGTTCAAGAAGGCAGCTCACCCGCACCTTCTCCAGCATAGTTACAGATCGGTAATAAATGTTCACTTATCTACTAATACCCACATCCTGTGAACAAGCAAGCAAAAAATCTAGTTGCAAAGATTCACTAATCGAGGTGAGATCAGTACAGAATAATTTCAGCTAGTGAGTGGATACATTTGTACTATTCAGGCAGAAGAATAAATGTAGCATTTTCCACACTGTAAGTAATCTAATCTAATCTAAAAAGCATACGGTTACTTGAAAATCAACTACCAATTAGATTTATGGCAAAGACAAAGCACAAGAAACGGAGGAACTGTGGCTAGAATTGATACAACTTAATTGGAGGAGAGAAAACACACAATGTGGAAAAGGAAGATTTTTGAGATTTGAGTGTAATGTGTAGTGTTTCACCAGGGCTTGTGCTGGAGTTGCTCTTATTTACAGTGTACATAAACAAATTTAGACTTAACAATTGAGGAAATAGAGTTGAAATTTGACCATGACACCAAATTAGGTGCATAGTAAATGATGGTGAGAACTGTGCAGGACAGAAGGATGGAGATAGGCTGTCAAAGTCAGAAAATGGCTGTTAAATATAGTTCAAAATATAAAAATGTGAAATAGCATATTCTGGAAGTAAGAATGTGGAAAATGAATACACTTTAAAAGGTAAGATTTTAAGTGGGTTAGGGAGACGAAGGAAGTTGGTGCAGTCTCAAAAGGTTACTACAGATGGCAGCACAAGTAGATATGTCCTACAAAAGGAAAACAGAAAACAAACCATAAATGAAAAGGTAATGCTAAACCTGTATGAGGTTTTAGTTAGATAGCAGTAGCAGTATTATATCCAGTTGTAAACATCGATTACAGAAAAGGATCTAAATGCAATTGAAAAGATAAAGTGTGGATTTGTTTGGTTGATAGCAGGCTTTGCAATTGTCCAAAGAAGCTTAAGTGCATTTAAAAGTTTAATTTAAGGTGTTTGGTTAGATAACATTCAAATACAAAAAGAGTTAAGCTAAGATAAATAATTATGGATTGTTTTCAATGGTTAGTAAGAAACAAGCAAAAACAGTTAAAAATTACAGAACAAATTAAAAGAAAAATTGAAAATTTCTCTTTACACAGCAGGCGGTTAGAATGCGTGTAAAATTTGGTCAAAGGTTACAGACGACTCAGAGAAGTTGAGGAGTCACAAATTGTTTATTGTGTAATGAAAGTTCAAATATAACATAGTTAACCTGAGAGAGAAAAAGAGTTTTGTACGGAGGAGTCTGGTAAAGAATTGACGCAGGTAAGAAAATTGCTTCCTGAATGTCAAGGGCAGATATAACTTCTTGCTGAGAGCCCTCCTCCCTTCACATTCCCCCTCCTCCTTCTAGTATTTCTTTATTTGGTGTGAGCTCTGTTCATCCTCTCAGTCATGCTATATGCCATGACAAATGCCTACTACTGCACATGAGTTTGGGAGCAACCTGCTATGCAAAAGCCTTTGTGTTATGACAAACTCTTTCAGCCATCACCATGATGCAGACTTTAGAAATTTTAACAAACTTCAGAAAGTACCAGTGACTTGTACAATCATAGCAACAGGCAGAAAAAACAAGCAGCAACTAAGCCAAAAATAGTTAATGATCATTTTAAATAGGGGATGGAGTCATGATGGGTCATTCCTGCTACTGAACCTATGTTCAGGCAAGCACGGTTAGAAGTAAGCATTATCTGGAGTGTTAAACTCCAAAAATAGCAGTACTAGTATCAAATCACTATTACATGCTGATTGGTGTCAAGATCTGCCTAATCAGCATGGGTCATGGGTCAAACATTGTGCTAAAAACCACAAATTAGGGTTGAAAGTTGAATATCACAAGAACTGAAGCAGCTGTTAGTCCAAATTTTGCAACACCGTCCCAGCAATGAAGATAGTGAAGAAGGAATTGATGTTGAATGGGATAAATGGAATTTGCTAAAGAGTGAAACACTGAACTGTCAATAACGTAATGAGAAATCTACAGCAGAGTAAAGTAGAAGAGGATAGCATTGTTATTCTGCATTATTACAGTCACAGAGTGATTGGAAGATCCAGTACCAAAAAGCAATTTCAGTTGACTATTAAGGACATAGTAACATCATCGTAAACTGCTTTCCTAAATTTTGCAAAATTATGAGAAACTATAAAATTACAGCAGAAATGCAGAACTGTGCTAGTATTCACGTATTTGTATAAATAGTTTTCATATGAAGAAAGATGGATATAATTATGTTCTTTGCAATGTGAAATCCAATCGGAACAAATGTTACAAAGATGTCCATAAATATTGAGTAAGAGGGAAATCATCAAGACTTTATTAAATATTGTATAAACATTTCTACAGTACTCACCCCTAAACGTCCGAATGATGTTTTTACATTACAGGCTGGTGAATTTTTACAGTACACCATCAAATTCCATACTTCCCTCTTGCAACAATTATCTCTAAATAGCTTTAAAAAAAATGCACATATTAAATATTATTATTTTCTTAAAGTAAAATGCCTAAATTTTCTTCTCAAATAGTCTCTACAAAACTAAGAACTTTACAAAGTACAAAGTACAGTCATTCAGTCCACAGTCAGACTAAGTAGTGCTGGTTAACCCTGAATTCAAATGAAGGATTCCACTCAGAACTATGATACACCTTACTCTTCAGAATTTAACTGGCCAGCTGAGTATTTCCAATACGGAAATAAAATAATGAACTGTGATGCTGGAAATCTGAAACAAAGCATCACGTTTTTGGCCTGGGGGACCCTTGACCTTCAGGAGTGAATATTAAGTTCAAGTATTCCAGAACCTGAACACCTTCATCTATGTCCTTTACCAAATTGCACACCCCAGGCCCTGTTGTGACATGGGCTGCTTTCAGCATGGCAAACCCATTTTCAACTACTTATGGTCACCTTATCAGCTTTCCTTTCTCCTGAGCATACTATTATCACTCCCTTTGTCTGCTGAAGTGTCGTTTTGCTTCTCTGGGTTCCATTGCTGTCTATTTCTCACTCCTCCTCCCACCCTTTGACTTCAGCACAAATACCACCTTTTCCTAGCTACAATTAGTTCTGAAGAAGGGTCACAGGACCTGAAACATTGACTGTACTTTCTCTCCACAAGTGCTGTCAGATCTGCTGAGTTTCTCCAGCAATTTCTGTTTTTGTTTCATATTTCACATATTTTCTGTTTTACTTTCAGTTTTCTATCAGTCATGGTTTTTAAAAAAAATCTTCACATATGTGATGCAGGCTTTAACCTGTCTTGTGTCACAAGTGGAGTTTAAAATAAGCTTTCTATGGGATATTGTTCATTCTTTAGTCTGTCTAAAATAGAAAAAGCTGGCTGTTTCTTTTAGTATCCAGTCGGAATTTGTTACAACACTGATGTTGATAGGCTCTTGATGACTCGTGAATAGATGAATCATACTGAGCGATAATAAGCCAAGAAGTTCCTTCTTTAGTTCTGGTGCATGCTGATTGAGCTAATGCATTTGAAGGTGTCAGAATAAAATTAACTTGGGTGCCTTCAGTGAGGCAAGCACACAAAATAATCAGTAAGACTGGCTGCTGATATTGCTATCCAGAAACTATGTGTAGATGCTAAATGTGTACCAAAATGGGCAAATTTGTGATACATCTTACCTTTTTTGTGAGGAACGTAAACACAGGCACAAAATGGTGGGGCTGAATGGCCTGTTTCTATACTGTAAATTCTCAGTAATTCCATCTCACTTGTTTCTTGGGAGTGTCCATCCATTTTTTGAGAGCAACTACCTGAGGTCACTCTGCCTGAAGCCTTCTAAACATTGAATGCTAGACATGACAGCCTAACAGGCAGCCCTGCCGACAATTCAAACAATTCAAATTGTGAGAAACATAGCAGAGGGCATGTTCCATCATTCGAATTAATGCACCCATATACGTGTGGGCACAAAATGATGGGAGGGGACAAGGAAGTCTGGGTCCAATAACAAAGTTTAATCAACAATGAATAGTTCAGTTCCGGGGGCTACTTGACCCTGCACCCGAACATATGCCTTTCATTTCTGAGTGCAACAGATACTGCACTTCAAAGGATTTCATTTAATGTGAAATGCTCTGAGAGATACGTTAGACTTTTGCTATCTAGAACAAGGCAAGAAAATTTATAGAGGAACGATATTAAACTGTGATAATCCTCTTGTTAAAAGGCACATACTGGGTGTGGGGTCATTTACCATAACTCTGCAATATGTTCATTGTTATCTAATTGAATACAAATAGAACACAATAAAATGGCAATACTCTGCAGCTCTGGGACCAAGTTTAAACAAGGGACAGTCAGTCAAGCTCTCATGAGATTGTTTAATAGAATATAAAAAAATCATTTTGTCCAATTTCTGAGGCTTTAGTAAAACAATATTTAAGCCTTTTTTCTATATTGCGGTGCCTCTCTAATTCAGTTCTTCCTTGTGTGTGCTTTCAAATACTATCACAGCATAGATTTAAGGTCAAATCCACATCAACATGAATTTGATATCAAGGAACTGCATGTGAATTGATCCCCTTGTGATTTATGTAATTAGGCATGTTAAATATATGGCATAATGTGCCTTGAAAGCACTCCAATCACGAGCAGAATCTGAACCTTTCTCAAGCCCAGGCCATTTTCATGTCCAGGCACAATTTTCTTCATAATTTCCTATTTTATAACAGGGATTGCACTTTCAAAGGACTTAATTTTCTTTCTGTACTGTTAAGTCAATGTCACTGTGTTCAACATGGCACACATATTGAACATGGCAGTTTCTTGTAAGCATTGGAATTTTATTGCTCAAGGCAGGGGTTGGCAGCATAAGTTGGATTATATTTAATGAAGGAGAAAGTGAGGACTGCAGATGCTGGAGATCAGAGCTGAAAATGTGTTGCTGGAAAAGCGCAGCAGGTCAGGCAGCATCCAAGGAGCAGGAGAATCGACGTTTCGGGCATGAGCCCTTCTTCAGGAATCATTTTCAGCTTATATTTAATGAAGTTAATTTGTGAATATTAAGTTCAATATACAGCATCATAAAGAAAGTATGCAGCACTAACCTCCCTTCTGGCTTCCAAAAGTATAACTATGATTGGATTCCTTACAGTGTGGATCAGG
This sequence comes from Chiloscyllium plagiosum, assembly GCF_004010195.1. Classification (NCBI taxonomy): domain Eukaryota; kingdom Metazoa; phylum Chordata; class Chondrichthyes; order Orectolobiformes; family Hemiscylliidae; genus Chiloscyllium; species Chiloscyllium plagiosum. Next base: position 39,614,452 of record NC_057718.1, on the reverse strand, counting down.
CCATTCGACCCAAAACGTCCACACTGACTCGCTGAAGGGTAACCCACTCAGACCCATTCTCTTACATTTACCCCTGACTAATGCACCTAACAGTATGGGCAATTTATCATAGTCAATCTACCTAACCTGCATATCTTTGGACTGTGGGAGGAAACCGGAGCAGCCGGAGGAAACCCACAGAATGAGCAAACTCCACACAGACAGTCGCCTGGGGCGGGAATCGAACCTGGGTCCCTGGTGCTGTGAGACAGTAGTGCTAATCACTGAGCCATCATGCTGCCCGTATGCTAGCCAAGCTATTGAGATCAGGAACTCACGAAAGGAAATGTAAAAGCCAGGTGGTACTTCTTGGTATGATATGTTATTGTAAGCACACAATAATTAGCTGACATATACAAAATCACTTCATCCAACTCATGTTTTCTTAAAAGCAGTTTGCTGCATTTTAAGGAATACTTGTGTTTTTTAATAAAAAAATGTTTCATTTTTACCTTTCTTCACAATTAACAAACTGCTGATCAAATTGTGACAATGGACAACTTTGAATTGTACAATCTTCGCAAATGTGGTTTCTTTAGAAGATCATTATGGAGAAAATATGAAACTACTGCTTTTCATTAAGAGGAATTTCACAGTTTTTTTTCTATTTACCATTATATCTTTGTCTAATATATATTAGACATATAATGTTGTCTTACCCAATTTGTAATAATCCTTTCATGATCAATGGGACAAACAGCAATAGGTTTAGTCTCTCTAGAAAGCATTTTAAAAACAGAAAAGAAGAATTAGATAAAAGATTTAAAAATAGTTTCAATTGTTCAGAATACTGAAAATCATCCTTGCAAATCATATCATTCAAAATTCTACTGCATACTCCCTTCAATTAGAATAATCTCATTATGCTTTCTGCAAATAAAATTGCCATGATTTACTGAAAACCCAATTCAAAGATAATTTACAAGACAATTCATATTGATTATCTGGACATTCACAAATATATCAAAGATCAGCATTCCTAGACAGATCTGCTATGTTAAGCATATTAACTGACAAGGAGTACACAAAAGAATGTGTTTAATCAATATTTTACTTGCAAACTTGAATTGGAGGAGAGAAAAAGTCATAACATTCATTTACGAATTACCTGCAAAACATTAGGTCAACTTAAGAGTAACAGTCCCTTCCCTCCAAAGGTCATGCAGTATCATACTAACTACAAATCAAATAAGTGAGGGATAGTCAGCTTAACAGATGGTTACAATTCTTAAATGAAATAGGCATGTACAAGAAACTGACAACAAACCAACTTTTAGAGTTAGAGATGTACAGCATGGAAACAGATGCTTTGGTCTAACTCGTCCATGCTGAATAGATATCCCAACCCAATCTAGTCCTACCTGCCAGCACTTGGCCCAAATCCCTCTAAACCCTTTCTATTCATATTCCCACCAGATGCCTTTTAAATGTTGCAGTTGTACCAGTCTCCACCACTTCCTCTGGCAGCTCATTGCATACACGTACTACCCTCTGCATTAAAAAGTTGCCCCTTAGGTCTCCTTTATACCTTTCCCCTCTCACCCTAAACCTATGCCCTCTAGTTCTGGACTCCCCCACCCCAAGGAAAAGACTTTGTCTATTTATCCTATCCATGCCCCTCATAATTTTGTAAACCTCTATAAGGTCACCCCTTAGCATCCGACACTCCAGGGAAAACAGCCCTAGCCTATTCAATCTCTCCCTATAGCTCAGATCCTCCAACCCTGGCAACATTCTTGTAAATCTTTTCTGAACCCTTTCAAATTTCATAACATCTTTCCGATAGGAAGGAGACCAGAAATGCACGCAATATGTCAACAGTGGCCTAACCAATGTCTTGCACAGCCGCAATATGACCTCCCAAATCCTGTACTCAATACTCTGACCAATAAAGGAAAGCATACCAAACGCTTTCTTCACTATCCTATCTACCTGCGACTCCACTTTCAAGGAACTATGAACCTGCACTCCAAGGTCTCTCTTTGTTCAGCAACACTTCCTAGGACCTTACCATTAAATATATAAGTCCTGCTAAGATTCGCTTTCCCAAAATGCAGCACCTCAAATTAAACTCCATCTGCTATTTCTCAGCCCATTGGCCCATCTGATCAAGATCCCGTTGTAATCCGAGATAATCTTCTTCGCTGTCCACTAAATCTCCAATTTTGGGGTCATCTGCAAACTTACTAACTTATACCTCTTATGCTCACATCCAAATCATTTATATAAAATGATGAAAAGTAGTGGATGCAGCACCGATCCTTGTGGCATTCCACTGGTCACAGGCCTCCATTCTGAAAAACAACCCTCCACCACTACCTTATGTTTTCGACCTTTGAGCCAGTTCTGTATACAAATGGCTTGATTTCCATGAGATCTAATCTTGTTAACCAGTCTCCCATGGGGAACCTTGTTGAATGCCTTACTGAAGTCCATATAGATCACTTCTACTGTTCTACCCTCTTCAATCCTCTTTGTTACTTCTTCAAAACACTCAATCAAGTTTGAGAGACATGATTTCCCACGCACAAAGCCATGTTGACTATCCCTAATCAGTCCTTGCCTTTCCAAATACATGTCATCCTGTCCCTCACGATTCCCTCCAACAACTTGCCCACCATCGACATCAGGCTCACCGGTCTATACTTCCCTGGCTTGTTCTTACCACCCTTCTTAAACAGTGGCAACACATTAGCCAACCTCCAGTCTTCCGGCACCTCGCCTGTGACTATCGATGATACAAATATCTCAGCAAGAGGCCCAACAATCACTTCCCTAGCTTTCCACAGAGTTCTAGAGTACATCTTATAAGATCCTGGAGATTTATCCACCTTTATGCATTTCAAGGCATCCAGCACTTCCTCCTCTGTAATATGGATATTTTTCAAGATGTCACCATCTATTTCCCTACATTCTACGTCTGCCATATCCCTTTCCTCAGTAAATACTGAGCAAAATATGCGTTTAGTATCTCCCCCATCTCCTGTGGCTCCACACAAAGGCCACCTTGCTGATCTTTGAGGGGTTCTATTCTCTCCCTAGTTACCCTTTTGTCCTTAATGTATTTGTAAAAACCCTTTGGATTCTTCTTAACATTATTTACCAAAGCAATTTCATGTCCCCTTTTTGCACTCCTGATTTCTCTCAAGTATACTCCTACTGCCTTTATACTCTTCTTAGCATTCACTCGATCTATCCTGTCTATATCTGATATATGCTTCCTTCTTTTTCTTAACCAAACCTTCAATTTCTTTAGTCATCCAGCATTCTCTATACCTACCAGCCTTTCCTTTCACCCTAACAGGAATATACTTTCTCTAGACCCTAGTTATCTCATTTCTGAAGGCTTCCCATTTTTCAGCCTTCCCTTTACCTACAAACATCTGCGCCCAATCAGCTTTTGAAAGTTCTTGCCTAATACCGTCAAAATTAGCCTTCCTCCAATTTAGAACCTCAACTTTCAGATCTGGTCTATCCTTTTCCTTCACTATTTTAAAACTAATAGAATTATGGTGGCTGGCTCCAAAGTGCTCCCCCACTGACACCTCAGTCACCTGCCCTGCCTTATTTCCCAAGAGTAAGTCAGGTTTTGCACCTTCTCTAGTAGGTACATCCACATACTGAATCAGAATATATTTTCTTGTACACACTTAACAAATTCCTCTGCATCTAAACCCTTAATACTATCCACCCTATTATTCTTACAGATAACTGAGCTCTCCTTATGAATTTATTTCTCAATTTCCCTCTGACTATTCGGGGGTCTATAATGCATCACAATCCCAATAAGTTGATCATGCCTTTCTTATTTCTCAGTTCCACCTAAATAACATCCCTGGATGTATTTCCAGGAATATCCTCCCTCAGTACAGCTGTAATGCTATCCCTTAATAAAAACTACACTCCCCCTCCTCTCTTACCTCCCTTTCTATCCTTCCTGTTGCATTTGTATCCTGGAACATTAAGCTGCCAGTCTTGCCCATCTCTGAGCCATGCTTCTGTAATTGCCATGATATCGCAGTCCCATGTTCCTAGCCATGCCCTGAGTTCATCTGCCTTCCCTGTTAGGCCCCTTGCATTGAAATAAATGCAGTTTAATTAATCAGTCCTACCTTGTTCTCTGCTTTGTCCCTGCCTGCCCTGACTGATAGCTCACCTTTTTCTCAACTGTACCAGTCTCAGATTGAAATCTTTCCTTACTATCTCCCTGGGTCCTACACCCCCACCCGACACTACTAGTTTAAATCCTCCAGAGCAGCTCTAGCAAATCTCCCTGCCAGTATATTATTCCCATTCCCATTTAGGTGCAATCCGTCCTTCTTGTACAGATCACTTCTACCCTAAAAGAGCTTCCAATGATCCAAAAATGTGAATCCTTCTCCCATACACCAGCTTCTCAGCCATGCATTCATCTGCTCTATCCTCCTATTCCTGCCCTCACTAGCTCGTAGCACCGGGAGTAATCCAGATATTACTACCCTCGAGGACCTTCTTTTTAAATTCCTGCCTAACTCTCTGTAATCTCCCTTCAGAATCTCAACCTTTTCCTTTCCTATGTCATTGGTTCCAATGTGTACAATGACCTCCTGCTGGACCCTTTCCCCCATGAGAATATTGAGAATATTCTGCACCCTCTCAGATCCTGGCACCAGGGAGGCAATACACCATTCTGATTTTTCGCTGCTGACCACAGAAACATCTGTCTGCACCTTGGACTGGACACCCAAGATAATCGATGGCTTGGAACTTGACATACCTCTCATTGCATTACAGCAGTCTCAATACCAGAAATTTGGCTGTTTGTGCTATGATTCCTTAAGAATCTATCACCCCCTACATTTTCCAAAACAGCATACTTGTTTGAAATGGGGATAGCCTCAGAAGACTCCTGCACTACCTGCCTTCATCTCTTACAGTCACAGATGGGTTAACTCCAGGAAAGGTATCTGAGACATGCCCCCCCTTCCTATAACTGCCATCCATCACACCCTCTTGCTCTTGTAAATTCCTCATTGCCTCTAACTGCCTCTCTAAATGATCCATTCAAACTGATAGGATTTGCAACCAACGACATTTATTGGGATGTTCACTTTCACTGCCAATCCACAATTTAAAATTGAACAACTTTGAAAGTGAATATTAGAAATTATTACTTACGTTAATTCTGCAATGCAATTTTCACAAAACCGATGCCCACATCCAGTCTGGTATGGATTGCAAAGTACAAATGAACAAGTGACACATTTGTACCTATCTTCTAATGGTTCAACAAATTGAAGATTTAATCCAGCCTGATATGGGTCAAACCCTAGAGAGAGTGACGTGCTGGAACTATCTTGACGAATGAATACACCTGATTTGACTCCACAGCTATCTTCGGATGCCATCAGTTATGTTGCTCGACAAACCTAATGATTGTTTAAAGATCAATTGTTAGTTGAAATTAAACACTATCTGCTTTTGACTCGTCGGTTGTGTTATGCAATTAAATTATTATTAACACGTGAAATATTGTTTTTATTTTCATGAATTAAGATGATTAATTATGGTATTTCTCCATGAATGGGCTTCTACCTATACTTTGATACTTGTTACATGAGAATTTTTGTTTTTCAATTTCAGAATTATTATTAACTGATGGTGGGAATGAATCTTCAGAATGAATACTCTAACTTATGTCACAGTAACTGATCCAGTAATTGGGGAAAGCAGTAAGTCTCAAACTCTAGTCCACGGACATCTTTCAGGATTTGCAATGTAGTACCTGCCTTATTGGTGGGAAAGCCAGGTGATTACCCAGAGCAAGGATAAGTAATTAAGCAAAACCGAAAGAACTACAGATGCTGGAAATCAGACACAAACACAGAAATTGCTGGAAAAGCTCGACAGGTCTGAAAGACCTGAGGAACAAAGTTGTGAGGAAGGGCCACGGGACTCAAAACGTTAACTCTGAATTCCCTCCATAGATGCTTCTAGATTAGATTAGATCAGATCAGATTCCCTACAGGCCCTTAGGCAAGTCCACACCGACCCTTCGAAGAGTAACCTACCCAGACCCTACTAATGCATCTATCACTGTGGGCAATTTAGCATGGCCAATTCACCTGAATTGCACATCATTTCTGTGGGAGGAAACCGGAGCACCCGGAAGAAACCCACACAGACACAGGGAGAATGTGTAAACTCCACGCAGACAGTCACCAGAGGCTGGCCTCGAACCCGGGTCCCTGGCGCTACCAGGCAGCAGTGCTAACCACTGGGCCACTGTGCCACCCTAAGCTTTACCAGCAATTTCTGTTTGTTGTGTTTGTGTAAGTAATTAAGCAGTGATCAGGGCCACATGTCGTTTCTTCATGCTCCTGCTTTTCTCCACCAGTGCTTATTCCATCCGGATTCCTCAGGCTCCTGTTCTGTGTTTACACTTTCTATAGGCACCCGCTCTCTCCTTTTTCCGGATGCTTCCAAGCTTCTGGTCTGTCTGTTGTCCAGCTCTCCACAGGCTCCACTTTCTCTATAGTGCTCTGCTATATTCTAGACGCCTCTTGCTTTGCTTTCACAATACTCCTGTTCTCCAAATGCTTTCTCCATGCTGTGGCTCTCTGAAAACATTTGCTCTCTTGGTTTATACTCTCCCCAGGCTCCAGTTCTCCTGTTCCTCCCCAGGTTTGTTCCCCCCACGTTCCTGCTCTATATGTGCTCTGGCCAAAAAAAAAAATGACTCTGCAGTAAGTAGCAGACACACTGGGCTGAATCGTACCAGATTTTGGCGAAGTGTCATTTTTAGTAAGTTTCATGAAGGCTTTCTGCCTGTGAACCCTAACAGAATTTCTCCTGCTATCTCCCGAAGTATGTCTCATTGACTATGCACCATTAACTATGGCAGTGCCATTTGTCATATTCTGCCACTCAATGCAGGCATAAGTCACTGCCAGGATCTCCCACAATTCCTGGCAGCATCCTTGAAGCTCAAATGTGCACCCAGTCAAGTGTTGGCAGCCCACAGTTGCTCTGCAGTGTTTGCTTTATTCATCCCAGCATGTCAGTTAGAAGGTAACTGACATCCCACATTACCATGTGGGAGGCTCTGTTAGACAGGGGAGGGAATGGCTGTGGTAAGGTGGGAAGGTGCTTTTGTTCACAACCCATGACATGTGCTCCAAGAGTAGAAAGGTGAGTGCTGGAAAAGCACAGTGGTCAGGCAACATCCAAGGAGCAGAAGAGTCGATGTTTCGGGCATAAGCCTTCCATCAGGAATTTTTAGATTAGATTAGATTCCCTACAGTGTGGAAACAGGCACATCGACTCAACAAGTCCACACCGACCCTCCGAAGAGTAACCCACTTCCCTCTGACTAATGGCCACTAGATTGCAACAATTCCACGCGGTCAGAGCAGCAACCTGGAAAAGCAAAGCAGGTCACTCAGCATCCAAGGAGTAGGAGAGTCGATGTTTCGGGCATAAGCCTTCCATCAGGAATTTTTAGATTAGATTAGATTCCTTAATGCACCTAACGCTATGGGTAATTTAGCATGGCCAATCCCACTTGATCTGCACATCTTTAGAGTGTGGGAGGAAACCGGAGCACCCGGAGGAAACCCATGCAGACACAGGGAGAATGTGCAAACTCCACACAGACAGTCACCCAAGGCTGGAATCCATCCCGGGTCCCTGGCGCTGTGAGGCAGCAGTGCTAACCACTGAGCCACCATGCCACTCTAATGTGGGACTTATGTCTGAAACATCGACTCTCCTGCTCCTCGGATGCTGAGTGACCTGCTGTGCTTTTCCAGCGCCACACATTTAAACTCTAACTCTCCAGCATTGGCAGTCCTCACTTTCCCCGTGTGCCCTGAGATGTTGGTGACTAATGGAGAACTGGAGAAGCGAGTGGCAAGCTGAAGTGGCCAGGTTACTGCTCTGACCGTGTGGAATTGTTGCAATCTAGTTGCCATGCAGTGGGTGGGAAGCTGCATATCGATGAGGTAAGACATAAGGAATGCTATTGCATGCTGTTAGAGCCCTCACTGATTTTTCTTCTTTTAAATCTTTTATCAATTTTGATTTGGGGTCTGATCTGGGAGCTGGGTGCTAAAGATAACTTTTGGACTGTGGTAATCAGCTCATGTTAATAGGAAAACAGACCAAACAAATTTTTGTTTATTCATGAGGCCCGGCTTGGAAGTTAATTACAGGTTGGTTCCTGGTCAAAAAGTTCTGTAGATGTTTTGTCAGCGGGGAGGAGCATTGTGTTTATACAGATAGATGAAGTTGGCCATTAACAAGGTCAGTAGCTGGGAATTTGGTTCCAGCAAGTCTGCAAAAGACTGTAAGCTCAAGCAGAGGGCAGATGTTGAAAAATAACTGTGACCTTGTGGAGGAGATGGTCAGGAAGTCGTCAGAATTGGGTTTTGGACTATTTTCTGTGAGAAGGAATCTGGCTGTTGGTGATCCAGCATGAAGATTTGACAACTCCATGCCTACCCTCCCTCATCAGCTCTTGGAAGCTCAGAGAATAAAGAATCATGTTAGAAGCATTAAGGCCTTAATCTGAGTGATCTGTAAAGGTGGTCTTTATCAACATCTTCAGAAAACTGACCAAGAAACCAACATCTGTAGAACAAAGTATAATGAAAACCACTTAAGTAACCTGCCCACTTTTGTTAGAGGGATTCCCGATTTTCAAACGTTTTGAATTATAAATACTCATGTTTATGAATGTGATCATAAGTTTTAAAGGCACAACCGATAAATACTTCCTAGACTTATGAATGGCTACTTTCCATTGTCTTGAATTGTGTCCTGACTTTCAAACATATCACTGGCAAATAGACCCCAGAAGAAAACCCTGAACCTGACTGTATTTTCTTTTATTTATCGCATAACTGTTTGTTTCACTGTCTGTCCTTTGTGTGAATGGAGCTGAAAACAAAGGTTTTGGGTTTAAAACATAGACTAATTACATCACTTTGTTATTTAATTTTGCCAGTTATTATAGTGTTAGTAAATTGCCAGGTCTTTTGTTTAAGCTACAATGCAGTGTTGAGAATTGTTTATTCATAAAGTCTGGGATTGGTTATTCAAAAAGTCTGGTTGGAAACCATTGGGGTCAATTTTGATGTTTTTTGAAGGTTTTCATTTTATTCTGTTGCTAATACAGAGGTAGAAAGGTGGATTTGGTTCGGTTGCTTGTCTCCACGTCATGACAATGCTAACATATGTAAATAGGCGTTGCACTGCTCACTAGCAAGAATCTGATTTTGTCATTCAACAGTTGGTTGCAATATGGGACTTATGCTCTCAGTACCGAACTGGATGCTCCTCACTCCTGATCTCAAGTGAATTTCCCAACTTTCCTGCCAACACCCAGTCATTCAGGTGCTGGGAAGATTTTGCCAACTCACCTTGCTGCTATCTATCAATAAATTGATAACAATTTCTTCACAGTATTATTAAAACATTCTCTACATGCAGTACTTTGTGGCTGAGTATAATGTGTTACGTTCTGGATCGGGGGCTGTTGGTGCCTGATTCATTTCAAGAGTTTGAAATGCACTGAACTAAGTCACTCAGTTGAGTCAGACCCTTGATCGAAGTCACAGTCTGCGAAGTTCGATTGATCTCAGTCAGGGCAGAAGGTGGACCTTTACCCATTACTGTCTGTTTTAATGATCTGTCACCTAGTCTGGTTCCTATAAGGTGCTTCCCAACCTGGCAGCTGAGAGGCTAATAAAAGGTCAACAGTTTCAGGAGGGGAAGGTACTGAACCACTTTTCATTTAATGATAAACACACATCACAGAAAGATTAAAGCTTTTTATGTTCTTAATCTTTCTGTTGATTTAAAAGCAGCACCTTTGATGCCAAACAACAAATAGGTCTAAAAAAACCTATAGTGGGAGATGTGACAGTATTAAAACAGTTGTTCTTAGCAGCTGCTGGCTAAATATAATTTTCAGTTCTGCAAATTCAGTGCTTTTATTTTACATGTTTGCATTGTAACACTGGTGTTATTTCTCCATTTATCCATACTTATCACAAAGGGACAAAAAAAAATGCTCAAGTAAGAACACAGAGAACAGAATAGTTGTAAGCCAATCTGTGTAACCCAGGCTTAAACATAGTCAGTCAATGACCCGCTCACCACTGATCACTGGGAAGAGAATTCCAAACATTATCTCAGAGAAGAAATTCTTCTGTTCTCTCTGTATTAAATGGGATACCCTTATTTTTAAATTGTGCCCTTGTCCATTTAAAACTCAATTCATTGCAGTCCAATTTAGTATTCTGCTTTATTTTTGGCTTATGTCACAAAAAAAGTCAATATTAAATGATTAAAATTGTCTTCTTTATGTTCTTCACTTCACAGACAAAACAACTGTTGATTGCTACCTCAAGGCCTACTGACAATTCACAACCTTTATTTCATAGAGCTGTTTCGTTAGCCATGTCAGTTTTGATCGACTGCACAATGTAAAGAAGAACTAATTCAATTATTAAGAAATGAAGACAGAAAATTAATGAAAGGCACAGCAGATCTGCCAGTATCCAAATTAAAATTGGCAATTGTAATTTTGGGAGAGAATGCTTCATCACAACACCTTTATCTCTAAAATTACTATGAAGGCATTCATTATGAAGGCATTTGCCTCTCAACCTGACAATCAAAATAAAAACAAGTAGCTGCAGCAAACAGATCAGAAAGGCTTCTAGCTCCAATCTGGTCTGATTTCAGTCAGCATGACAACATAGATACAATTTTAAAAATTCTTTTGTGGAATGTAAGTATGGCCGGCATGTCTAGCACTTATTGCACATCTCTAATTACAGTCATATAATTTTGAAATAGGCCCTTCGCCCCACCATGTCTATGCCAACCAGCGAAAACCAAACTACACTTGGTGGCATGGTGGCTCAGTGGTTATGGATCCAGATTCGATTCCCACCTCAGGCGACTGTCTGTGTGGAGTTTGCACATTCTCCCCGTGGGTTTCCTCCAGCTGCTCTGGTTTCCTCCCACAATCCAAAGATGTGCAGGTCAGGTGAATTGTCCATGCCCAATTGTCCATGGTGTTAGATGCATTACTCAGGGGTAAATATAGGCGTGGGGAATGGATCTGGGTGGGTTACGCTTTGGAGGTCGGTGTGGACTTGTTGGACTGAATGGTCTGTTTCCATACTGTAATCTACACTCATGTCACTTAACTGCACTCAGTCCATAATCTATGGCCTGACATTTAAAATACTTACCCAAAAGCTTCTTAAATGTTGCAAGAGTACCCTCTCAGGCAGCACATTCCATACATCACCACCCTCTAGCTGAAAAAAAAAATTCAGTCTCATTTCTTCTCAAAACCACTTGCTCCTCACCTTGCATTTATGCCCTGTGGTCTTAACCACGTCTGCCTTGGGGAAGAGATTCTCGTAATCTATTCTGTCTATACTTCAATCCAATACTCCCTTAGCCTCCTCTGCTCCATAGGAAAGACACCTAGCTTGCCCAGTCTCTCGTCCTAACTGAGATTTTTCATCCCATGAAACATGCTGGTGAATCCCTAAAGGCTCTCCAATGCAATTACATCCTTCCAATAATGTGGTGACCAGAATTGTATATAGTTTTCTATCTGTGGCCTAACCAATGTTTAAAAAGTTGTAACACGACTTACTTACTCCTATTCTGTGCTTGGGCTCATGAAGGCAAGCATCATGGTGTAGGGTGTGAATGTTGGAGGTGGTGGATAGAGCATCAATCAAGTAGGCTTCTTTGGCCTGGACAGTATCAACCCTCTTGCGTGTTGTTGGAGCTGCATTTATCCTGGCAAGTACGAGTACTCTGCCATGCTTGATTTGTGGCTTGTAAAAGATGGACAGGCTTTGGGAAGTCAGATTAGTTACTCGATGCAGAATTCCCAGCTTTTGAGCTGCTCTTGTGGACATCATTTACGTGCTTGTCCAGTTACAATAATTGGTGGCATTGCTGCCAGGATATAAATATTTGACCAGGAAATCACAGTCATGGTCGCAGCCCAGCAAACGTCTGATAGAAATATGCATGTGGGTGACAGGTGAGCAGAGGATTAATATACCCACATTGAAATCACCTACTAAAGCTCGAATTCAAGGCTCACACATGAATAACGTGCACTTGGACTAAACATTGGTGGGCACACAGAACCAGTGGAACTATGCACTATCAAGGAGACAACAGACTCAAGAGGGGTGGAGAGCAATTTGGCAAGAACAAATAGTAAAACTAACAGTTAAGTGAAATGCACTGAACAATAAACACGTCTCTTTTGTAACCTGTGAATTGAAATTAGTCAGATGTTCCTGGCAATCAGGTAACAACTAAAGATTTAGAAAAATTCCAAACTGACATTTCTACCCAACCCACTGAAACTCAACTACTCTCTGTGGTATTTTCGCATAATTGTGACTCCAAACATTTGGTGGCTTTTCGGATCACTTACTAAAATTCTACTAATCCATTTATACAATAAATCAATATGGTACTGATCATTCAGTAACCAAATAACTTTTAAGATTTGGAAAATAAACTTCTCAGAAGCAATTATCATGTTGATAAATTAATTGTTAAACTTGTAGCCAAAAACATTGCAGCATCAACAAATGTAAGAAATTAGTCATTTGATTCATTGACAAACTTTGTGTTTTTTCAGACATTTGTCAAAAGATGTTCTTCCTGTAAAATGTTATGGCGAAGTAATCAAGATCGTGATGACTAAGGTGGGGGGGATAGCATGTACTGATGTGTTTGTGCGACGACAAGCCATTAAGATTTATTGCTATGCAAAAAGTGATAACATAGTTCAGCAGTCAGATATTGATGTGATTTCTGTGCTCAGCAAAGCAAATACTGCAAGACTCTCTCCAGATCATTTCAGTTTGATCTGAATCACACTGCAGGCCACAATTACTGGTCTCAGGAGCAGCTGCAGTACGGCTCCAGCCTAAGAGAATTATCAACAAGCTAGTCTGTTTGCACTACAATGTTAGACATGTTGATGAGGATTTCACAATTTTCTTTTTACATTGATCAGGCCAAGACGTTTCAGGGAAATGTAAACAAGATTTTTTTTTGTTTTATTATATCAAAAATAAATGACAGGGTATTGTCACTAATTTCAAATTTGGTACTCTACTGTATTTGACAAGACAGTAAATGGGTGAACTATTTTCTTACACCATGAGAATAAAAGTTCAAATAAGTTCCTACTAATGTAATACAATGTGATACGATCTTGTGACATGTTGTAGATCGTGTGATTCTGGGTAACATATTAAACATAACTAGTTATAAATCTTTATCAAAAAGTGTGGTGCTAGAAAAGCACAGCAGGTCACAGCATCCGAGGAGCTGGAGAGTTGACGTTTCGGCATAAGCCTTTCACCAGAAATTCAACTCTGACTCTCTAGCATCTGCAGTCCTCACTTTCTCCCTGATTATAAATATTTGCCTCTTAATTGTCAAGGAGTCAGGGGATAGGATTCTGCTATAGTGGGTGGAGTTGAAATTGTGAAGATTAATCTATCTCCTGAAGAGGTGATTCAGACATTAAACATGTGTCGTTCTTTGTAAATGTATAGCACACCAATAATCTCAAATTAATGTTGTACGCAAGCACTGCATACATAACTGTGCAATAAGTGTGTATTTAGGTAAACATTTACATGTCCATTAAAATAGTGGACAACTCTATTAAAAGATATTTATAAGCAGGGTAATTTCAAAGCAATAGAGTCCATTTTTATTCTCAAACAAAATATTTAAAATGCTGAATTATAAAAGCTTTATGTTGTTTCAAATATTTGCTCACAGTTCCCAGATATTGCTAAAATGCAATAATATCCAGTATAATTGTCCTACAAAATGGCTTTTTCTTTTAAAACCATCTTAGATTCCCAGAATGCAAACTAAATTCATAACATTCCTGGATCTCGGGATCCAGGGAACAACACACAAACCATCAATCCATGACAAGCCAGTGTTCCCTCAAATCAGACCATAAAGGGTTAATCTTTCCACCAGCTTCTGTCCTCTCTCTCTCTGTCCCTTGAGCCCTTCAATCAGTGAATGTAATTTACAGAAGAATGTCTTCTCTCTCACTCACTCTCACATAAACATCTTCCAACTTCCTTCCTATGTCAGTTTTTTCCTAGCCTGCAAGGGTAATGAGACATTCACATTCCAGCACAGTCAGGATAAGGGAACAGATCTTCATAAATTCAAATCTGCTCAGTGTGGTATACATGAAAATATAGCAGGTTTGTTCTATTATGTGCATATTCCACTCAGCTTATTAAATTACAAGTTCTTTTCCTATTGAGTATTAGTTTTGTTAAGAGTCTTTGATATAAACCAGCAATTTAGTTATCAGACACCCTACTGTGAAGTATGCGTGCCTCCACCCTCTGGAGTGAGAAGGAAGTACTGCCACACATTCCACAAGTGAACAAATGTTATCACATTATTTATCCCGATCCATTTACACTAAGAACTATCCATAGGTCTATTGAGGCCTTTAACTGACAGAGTAAATGGCAATTAAGATCCTCAATCCATTTCCACTGCCATACAACACCTAGAACTTGTATAGTGGCCTCTAAACAAGCACCTTACCGCATTCTCTGCGGCAAATGCACATCTAAGACTACAAGCTTCTCAATAGCAACACTGATCTGACCTTAATTCTGTCTTGTAATCATATGACCACTTAAGTATTCACTATCACCATTAATGTACATCAACAGGAATCTGCATGAGTTGGTACAGAATTAAAAACAATTGTTTCCCTTTCAAGCAAATCAGCTTAATTAGCAATGACTAAGCCCCCCAAAAATGCGACTTACTCTCCTTTAATGATATCCAATAACCATTCTTATTTTAGCTCCATATCCAACAGAAAATGTCTTCTTTCAGCTATTTTAAAACATATCAGGTAGACTTGCTTTCTTGTAAAATGCCAACTTGTCTCAAATGTCTCAAGATTAACTTCCTCAACGTGACACCATTTCCCAAAACCATTTCTGCTCCATCGGTTGAAGTACTTGCTACTTAACAGGATTGAGGGTTGCTGGGGGATTAGTGTGGAGAAAGTAGGTTGGGTAAAGAACAGTCTGATCTGATGGATCAATGATTGCTGGGCCTGTTCCTGGATATGATTATTATTAATGTGCATGTCAGGTAAAGAGAACAGTACAATTAAGCATTATTTAGATGATATACCCAATTTGGGTCTCCTTACATGATGCATTGATAAGCAACCCCTGAGAAAGATACAGAGAAGACAGAGTGGGAGGGTTTTTTTATAACCTTCACAGAATTATTGGGCGTTCAACGTATGTTGAGTGACAATGCCTTCCCACTCACCACAGACGCTTTCATCATAACATGGGGATGGTAGAGTGGGTAAGGCAAATAACAGGCCACCTATCCATAGGCCTATTGAGGCCTTTAACTGACAGAGTAAATGGCAATTAAGAGCCTCAATCCATTTCCACTGCCATACAACGCCTAGAACTTGTATAGTGGCCTTTAAACTTTGGAAACAAATTTCCCCAAAATAATTTTGGTCACTTTATGTTTCTTGAAGGAAATAAGGTGACTCAATGCATGTATAAATCATATTATGACAAAATACACCGGGCCTGATGGACCAATTGAGTCTTCCTTTGAGTTGTAAATTCATGTATTCTATTCAAGAGAAAGGGTACAGGCACTGCCTTAGTGCCAGAAAATGAAATCTTCAACAGCAACTCCGTTGCCATCGCTGATGTTGTCCATTCCGTTAAATACTAATTCTTCACATTTTGATAAATATTTAAAGTATCCAAAAACACAAGAATGAGAAACAAAAATATGCTTTTCCAAAATTTAAGTGAAACAAGCAATTTTAGCAAATCAACCTGATACTTTTATATTCGAAATCCTTGATTGGAGTGAAACCAGTTTCAAGGAAATTATTGTTCAATTTTTTTTTTAAAGGGAGATGGAGACAGATTCTTAGTGTGCAAGGAGGTGACAGATTACCAGAGGTTGGCAGATATGTGTAATCGCGGTTACAATGAGATCAGGCATGACCTTATTAAATGATGAAGCAGGTTTGAGGGGCTAAGTAGCCTACTCCTGCTCTTAATTCATAGGTTGATACGTAATTATTTCCTGATAAAATCGTTTCTGGTGCATCAAGGACGAGCATATTTGTTACTGCAGTTATTGATTATTCATGATGTAGCAAACAACTTCAGAATCTGGGTCTATCCAACAGAATATCAAGCCTCTTCCAGAACAATTGTACAATGATACATTCTTCAAAACCACCATATAACTTCTCAACAGTATGCTCTTGTAGCACCTAAGTATTAGAAACTCTTAAACCACAGAATCAACCCTGGTTAAGCTCACACATTACACACATTTTGTTGCAGCAGGACATGTGACAATGCCTACCATTAGTTAATTTAGCCCTTGCAGGTTTAGATAGTTAAGTGTGAGCTGGTAGCATTACTCTGCAGAAGGAGAAACAAAACAGCTGGCACCTCCATGAACAAGGCAAGCAACTGTTCATCAGACTGAAGACTTCTCAAATTAACAACACCAGAAAGGAAGTGTAAATTCGGGTGGCTGAATTCAATGTCAGATCAGATGTAGAAAGATAAAGACAGAGAAAGAAAAAAAATTGATCCAGAAAGGAACAGAAAGATCATGAACCTTGTTTTGTAAATGGATTTTTTCATTTTTTAAAAAAATCTCCAGCAATTAAAACCTAAAGAATGAGACTCTACACTTATAATAATTATTTTCAGTGCTGATGAGGTTGTATACGTAATTAACACTTATCAAGTGTTAAAAACATATTTAAGACTGAAATGGACACAATTTTGTATCCTATGATGAGTTTAGTTTATATCCACTAGACAAATACAACAAAAGCATACACTTATATGCTGCTTTTAATGTAGCAAATGGATTTCAGATTATCAAACGAAGTGTGATATCAAGCCACACAAAGAAAGACTATGATACCAAAAGTTTGTAGATATCAGGGTCAACGTAAAGGAGCAAGGGATAGGTGCATAGAAATTTCAAGGAAGGAGTACCTGATCTTCAGGATGAAACAATTGAGGGTACAGCCATCAATGGTAGAGGAAAGAAAATTGATAATCGACAAGACATTAGAATTGTATGGATGCAGAGATCACGATAGATTCCAAGGGGCTCAGATTGGACAAGGCTACAGAGATGTGGATAGATGAGGTCATGGAAAAATTTGAGAATAAGGATGGTGTTATCAGTCAAGCAGCAAATGTGGGTCAGCTAGCACAGGTGTGACGGGTGAATGAGATTTGTTGAAAGGTAAGGTATGTGCTGTAGAGGTTTGAACAATAAAGCTTGACACCATTTGATGCAATTTAATAGCAAACTGGATGGTGAGATGTCAACTATATGAAGCAATGACAGAGCTATACGACTTGGACAGCAACTTTTGGATATCTTGCCTGCTCCTGAAAACACAATTTCATTAACATCTGAGTAACAGAGTACCACTGGCCACACACTTTTTTTAATACAAGAAAATCCTGACAAATATAAGTTGATATTCAAAAGCTAGAAACAGAATTAAAAGTGCTGAATTACTTAGTCGCACTTTAGCACTATTGTTTTGAGGCTCAAATGTGATGGTACAGTAACTATTCTGCTTGTACAATTTATTGTTTCTTATTGTAACATCCAACTGAAAGAATATTTCACTGCTTCAAGCTAAATAAAGGCCTTAGTGATTTTGCAGGTATTAATTTCCCTCACACTATTTTATTGAAATAACTTTGCCTTAAACAAACAATCTTAA
This sequence comes from Chiloscyllium plagiosum, assembly GCF_004010195.1. NCBI lineage: Eukaryota > Metazoa > Chordata > Chondrichthyes > Orectolobiformes > Hemiscylliidae > Chiloscyllium > Chiloscyllium plagiosum. Next base: position 39,596,547 of record NC_057718.1, on the reverse strand, counting down.
AAGTAACTCAGAATCCACAATTGGTCAAGGTTTGAAGGAGGTCTATGTCTTTAATCAAATGATTCTAGAAACCAAATTTATCTCCATTTTAAACCATGTGCTTTAAGTTGTTCAAATACTTTCAAAATGATTTTTTTAGTAAAATGTTGGTTGTCAGGAGGCATGGGATAGAGGGAAATTTGGCCAGTTGGATAGAAAACTGGCTAACCGGTCAAAGTCAGAGAGTGGTGGTAGATGGTAAATATTCAGCCTGGAGCCCAGTTACAAGTGGAGTTCCGCAGGGATCAGTTCTGGGTCCTCTGCTGTTTGTAATTTTTATTAATGACTTGGAAGAGGGAGTCGAAGGGTGGATCAGTAAATTT